>NW_028258175.1:11870000-12200767 GCF_053883595.1 Heterocephalus glaber
ACAGTGTTCTGTGCATAACTGGAACTTGAAAAACACAAAGTAACTGGATAGATGGGTGGGTGGAAGGATGGATGGCAGGTAAGTGAGTAAGGAACCCAATCCATTTAAACAGAAGTGACCCTTCAAAGAGGCTGGTGCACTACTAAAACTAAACTTTAAATAACAATATTGATCCATGCTGCAAATATACATCCGCATCTCTTTCAAAAGGGATTTCTTGGAAAGAGATCTTAAGTTCCACTCAGGACATGATGGTGAACCAGAGCCACGAAAGGCTGCTTCTACATCCACCACCACATCACCAGAGGGAACCTCGGATATCCTGGAGAAAGGAAGATCAGGTTCTTCCTGGCCCTACCACTTACCCACAGTCCCATGGGGAAAAGGACAATCATTTCCCATTTTATAGACAGGAACAGTGAGACATAGGGAGGTCAAGCAAGTGGCCCAAAGCACAAAGCCAAGGCATAATGGAGCTGAGAGCTGAGGCCAGGCATCCACTCCAGCGTCCTACACCTCCATGCTATCTACCTTGCCTCTGTCCACTGTCACCCCGTTAGCAGGCTAACCTCAAAAAAGCGACCAATTCTCATTTCAAACCCATGCTTTATGAATCTTCAGTACTTACTTGTTTCCTAGTTTCTTACATCTTTCCATCATCTCAGTCAGCAAAACCTAAGAAATTTAATTTTTAAAAAGCATCAGATTGAAGCATTTAAAGCAACATTTCTCAGAGACTTCCAAAGTACAATCTTCTAAAATAAATACGGCCACCTGCCCACTTGTATAATCCCTGGTAGGGACAGAGAGGACAGAGAGGGGAAAAAAACTCACTTTAGTGGCATTTGGTAGAATGGATAAGAGTTAGGGCCTGGGTTCGAGTCCAGCCATACCAACTGCCAGTGGCAAGGCCTTGGCAAGGCACCAACTTTGCTGCGCCAGGGTCTCCTCATCCTCACAGAGGCCTACAGTAGCTGTGCTCTCATTTCCCAAGGAGGCATCAACAAACACTGGGCTTAGTGCCTGCAGGTCACGCAGAGAAGTACTTTGCCCCCGTGGCCCCCTCTCCCGATCACCCAGGAGCAGGTGCTTCATTCTCCCATTTCACAGATGACACTGAGCTACAGAACAGTGCCAGGCTGTGCCCAAGGTCACACAGGCAGCAACGGCAGCCAAATGGAAACTTGAGTGGGCTGGCACGGAAGGCCAGGCTCTGCGCCACATTGACTTTATGTTCACGAGCGTATTTCTCTCCCTGAAGGAAGTAAACGGGTTACACACTGAAATACTGTTAATGGCTTTAGAGCTATCTTAAGACAATTACGTATCTTCAAAACAGCCCTATTTTAAAACAAAAATCAATCTGTGGAGCATTCTTTTGGGCAGTGGTTTGGAGAGGGTTTTGAAGGGCACAGCCAAGGTGGAGCCTGAGACAGGAGAGCTAATGCCAGTGGCCTCGGCACTGAGCCCTGACTCTGGGACCCACCGGCCCCAGGTGCCAGGACAGGGGGCCGACTTCCCTTTCCTCATTCGCTCTTCCCCACAGCCCAGGAGGCTAGGGAAACATTAGATCCAAAAAGATAAGGCATGTGCTTAAACAGACCTCATTTACACACGCAAAAATGCATTAAAAATCCATCCAACAACATAACTGGAATAAAAAGGCTGTCGTCATACAGAAATAGAATGTCCCTAAGTATTCAAGGAGCCAGATGTTATGGATCTCAGGCAGGTCTGGTACAGATTATTTTTATTATTCTCTGAGAAGTAATGAGATTGATTATCTTTGGCAAGAACAAGAAGAGCAACAGTTCAAAGCACACTGAGGGTGAAAACAGCCTTTTGGCTTCTCTCAACCACTGAAAACCCTGCGGCTCAATATATTGGGTTTTCACACACGTCAGAGCTTGAAGATTCCTATAAAACAGGTACTTTGTTAGTGCACTTGTCTGTGTTCTGGCTTCTTTTATTGACTCATGTTTCATTTACTTAATAACATTTCATTGTTTTCATAAAAGTTAAAAAAACAATAAATGGTTAAACATAAAACTTCAAACAATATTGACATGCATCACGAAAGACGTGAGCCAGGTGTGATGGTGCGTGCCTATAAGCCCAGCATCTTGGAGATTGGGGCAGGAGGACCCAAGTTCCAACCCACCCTGGGCAACTCAGTGAGACCCTACTGAAAAATAAAATAATTTAAAAAGGGCTAGGGATCTACCTTACTATGAAAGCCCTGGGCTCAGTCCCCAGGTGAAAGAAAGAGACAGAAAGAGAGAAAAAGGGGAAGAGAGGGAGAGAGAGAGCGTTGGAAAGGGAGAAGAGGGAGGAGGGGTGGGAGGTTGAAGGAGGGAGGAAGGAGTAAATGCTCCCCTTCTCAGTGCCTTCCATTTGGGTCTGTTTATTTTGTTTTTACAAAAATGGGAAACCTTATACACATTGGGCTGTAATTTGCTTTTTAACTCAACAATCTAGGCTGGATCTCCCTTCTCCCATGTTAATATACACAGATCTACCCCAATCTCTTTAGTGGCTAAGCAGTCCACACCACGGAGAGGACACTGGTTTTCAAACTGCCCCTAATGATGGATGTTTACAATAATTTATTTATTTTTATTTTGTGTGTGTGTGTGTGTGTGTGTGTGTGTGTGTGTGTGTGTGCTGGGGATGGTACCCAGGGCGTCACACGTGCTAGGCCCAGTGCTCTACCACTGAGTTACATTTCAGCCGTAAGATCTTATACTGAACTAATTATGGACTCACAAAAATATAGTAGAGAGACGTCCTGAGTACTCATCACCTAGCTTGCCAAAGTGGTGACAATTCACGTAGCTCTGCATCACCAAAGCCAGAAATCGACACTGGTCCGATACAGTTAACTAGACCGGTCTTGGTCTACATGCACTCTCTTCTTGGTGGCAAAGGGTATCTCCTTGGGGCTGATTCCAACATCTCATCAGTGTGTGGGAATTTGTATAACCACTACCATATTTAACTGATGCATTTTTAATCTTATCTCTCTGCATTAGGATTACTGTTATTTATTCACTTCAAAGTATAAGAAAGTATACTATGGCCACATTCCTCTTTTCTAAACCAAGATTAACTCATATGTAATCCAGACTGCCAACAATTTGTATTTGTGTGCTTTTACAAAATAACTTTCCAATCAGTGTTTACAAACACAACACCGCTTCATAAAAAAATGAAATAATATGTCTATTTTCCTTTTTATTTTTTCTCATTTTTCTAAATGAATCAGAAACATAAAGAATGGGCAAAACCACAAATTAATCTTAAAAGCTAATATCTTTTCCACCGATCCAAAGTTAATATGGTCAAGACTCAAAGAAATAAACTATTTCAATGTAAAAATAAAATTCTATACCCCAGGCAGTAAAAGGAGAAATTCTGCATTGGTCCTATTATTTCTCTTTCACTGAGCACATTTTCCTAATTCAAAAGAAGCGAAGAAATAGCACTGCTGGCTGAAGGGAAACTTAACATGGCCCAGGCTATTCTTAGATTTGCATGACTGGCCTAACCATGCTTTAGACTGCTTCGAGTGACCTCTAGTAAGGCTACTGCAGTGACAGCTCCATGAGTCAGTTTGTCAGGCCCTAAAGTCCCATCTCAAATGGAGCAGTTAACAAGAGACACCTAGAAGGACAAGTTTACAGGAGACAAAACTCCCAGTGCTGGTCATAGTGCCCAAAGCCGGCCATCGCCTGGCTCTTTCCAGGGGTGTGACTTGCACAAGCTTCTAAGCCTCGGCTGCCTCAACTGTAAAGTAGGATTATAACAAGAGGTGGCCCGGAGAGGCTGTGAAAGAGAATAAGATAACCCGGGCAAAGTCACCCCCATAGAGCGTGGCGCAGACAGAGCCCCGACAAGGGCAGGATTGTGAGGGGCTCAGAGGCTTAGCTCTGACTTGATGCATCTCCTTCCTCCAACTCTGCATCCATCCCACAGGCACACTGCCTCCCGAATCACCCGGAAACGACTGGTGGCCATAGAACATGCTCAGCACCAGTGGAAGTACAGGTAACGATGTTAATGGGTTACTGTGTGCAAACCACACAGGGAGAAATTCTCATCTACAAACAAAATTACATGGGGCACGGGGGTTAAATCAGAAGGAAGCGTACCAAAAATGTTAACACTGACCATTATGGATGCCTATTTTCTTTCAACCTTTCTTTTCTAAATTATTTCTGTGGATTCTATGTTTTTACTAGTACCTTTTCTTTTTTTAGCAGTGAGGATTGAACCCAGGGCCTTCACACTGAGCTATCGGCCTTTTTAAAATTTATTGTTGAAGGGCCGGGGATTTAGCTCAGTGGTTCCGTTGCCTTCCTCGCAAGCGCAAGGACCCCAGTTCAATCCCTGGTACCAAAAAAAAAAATTTATTGTTGAGACAGGATCTCGTTAGGTCATTAAGTTGCCCAGGCTGGGCTCAACCTTGCGATCCTCCTGCCTCAGCCTCCCAGATGCTGGGATCACAGGCATGGGCCACCTTTACTAATACATTTTTTATGATTATGAAATTCTCTTATCCATTCCACCTCCTGTTTTTGTCCAATTTCCAACTGGTTTTCCTCTCCCAGTTCCTCTGATATGCTTGTGCCAGTTAGAACTTCAAAGTGCTGCTTTTTCAAATCACTGTCCTGATCAGACCTGTCAAGAGCTCCCTGCATCCAGGCCCCTCTGCAGCCTGGGCCAGCACAACGCAGTCCACTCCCCCTCAGCCTAATTTCTCACTCCTGTCCAGGAATGCTGGTCCTCTTATCATGTCTGCCCCTGTTTCTAGAGGTCCCTTCCCCTGCCTGTCCCCTGGCCTTCAGGTGCAGGCCCCCTTCTGCTTCAGTGAGGCCTGTCAGGATGGCCTGTAACAATGGCGGTACCCCACTGACGTGTGGTGTCACAGTCATCATCACAATGGTCCTCAGGGAAAGCTCTTTATAAAGCTCACTATGTAGCCCAGGTTGGCTTTGAACTCATGGCAATCCTCCTGCCTCTGCCTCCTCGGTGCTGGAATTACAGGCTTACACCACCACACCCAGTGTATTAGTTCCATTTTACTGTTGTAAAACTGAGGCACAGGGAGGCAAGTGGCCAAAGCAGGCCTGCCTACTGCCCCGGCAGCCTCGGCTGATGTGCCTTCCTCTTCTCTTCAGCATTTCCAACCAGCCAGGGATGCTGGGATTCCACACCCAACAGGGGTCACAACGAATGTCAGGCTCAGGCTGTTTTCCTTCTACACCACCCAACCCCATGCCCAACAAGTAAACAGCTGCTGGGTAACAAAGATGAACAGCTTAGCAACAGATCTGTTTCACTGACTAAAAACAGGTTTTATAAAATAGTTGCTTTTTTTCCCTCTGGGCAGAATGCACCTGTAATCTTATTTTAGTTGTAGGATGGGAAAAAAATTCTGTCTTAAAACAATGACAACAACAAAAGTCTTTTTGAGTAATCACTCTCTGATTTTTTAAATTTTGAATTTCAATGTGAAATTTCATACATCGGATAGTCACAGCTAAAGGTTTGTCTCCTTTTGCCCCTTTCACCTGCCTGCCCTTTATATTACCAATCGCTGCGGCCGAACTTTACAGTCCCCTAATTTGGAGGCTTGGCCTCTTAAAAGACAGCTCTACTTTTGTGATGGCTCGAACAAGCTAGTGTCCAAGCTTTTAGCATCAAATTGTCCCGTGTATTTTGAACAACACTTTCTATACTCACATCAATTCTTTTGCATTTTGAAAATGATTCATTTCGTAACAAGACACTGCAAGTTCCGTATTTAAGTGCCCCCAAGAACTAGAGTTTATTATTATTCAGGTGACCTAATTTTTTAATCACTTCTCCTACTGCAGTGATGACTTCCTAGAGCTGTACTCCCTGAGAAAGTTCTATTCCCAGCTTCTGCCGTCCTCTGAGATTCCTGGTGCTTAAAATAAAAGGAAAGATGCCTATGACATGTACTTTTTGTTTTAAATCTTATTTTGCTTTTCATTAAAATAAGGGGGGAAAAATAAGTGTTCTCATTTTCAACATGTCAGTCCTGCTTGTATGAAGGCCTGTCTCTCTCCACTATTCATGTACCTCTGCCCAGCACCCGGGACAGCATGCAGTTGCTGAGACTATGCTAAAGATCGTAGAGAATGCACAGCATATTTTCAAAGCAATTGCTTCCCTTCAGACTGGCTTCATTTAAAATCAATTTGTTTAATGGTTAAAAAAAAAAATTCATCTAAGATACAAGATGTCCCTGTTTTTCCCTCTCCTACTTGAGAAGTTGAAAAAATAAAAGCAGTGCATATTTGCTGAAAAGTTAGAAAACAGATGGGGAAAGAAAAATAAGATGGCCCAAGTCTCATCCTCCAGTGATTTTTGTCACATTCCCTTCCTGGCTCTCATGCAGATATAAAAATCATGTATAAATGTACTATGCGCACTTTTAGGGTGTAGGCACCCTAAAGCATTGTCTCCTTTGATCACTACAACAGAGTGGAAAATGGAATTATTAATATTGCTCGCATTTCACAGGCAAGGAAAGAAGGTCAGAGGCAGATCAGCTGCTTTCCACCTTACCACAACTACCATAACAGAGCTGAGACTGGACTCAGGCCCTGGACTCAGGGTCCTCACTTGTCAAATCCCAGGCCACATAAGCCAGTGTAAAGAGAAGACATCCCCTGAAAACATGCTGCCCATTTCCTATGATCTTCAGCACAGTCTCAGCAATGTGTGGGGCCACTGTGTTCCACTCAGCAACACCTTTGTGTCAGCACAGACAGATGCTCGTGGGTTCCACCATTTAAAGGCCCCAGAACATTGCATGGAATGCGTGCCCCGTAACTGAACCAGAACCTTCCCTGCGAGGTCCTCCATCCAGTGCCGCAACACCCCGACCAAACCAATGTGTACATACATTTTCATGTCCATCTACAGATTTCTTTTTTTACTTTTTTATGATAAGATTTTGTTTGTTTGTTTGGTACTGGGGATCGAACTCGGGTCCTTGCGCTTGCACAGCAGGCGGCGAAACCACTGAGCTAAATCCCCAGCCCCCATCTACCTATTTCTACAGGACAAATCCTTGGCACTGGGACTGCTTACTCATAGCCATGCCCTCTCTTTTTCCTGAAGGGCTTCTGACATGTGTTGGCAGCAAATAGGATACAGGCAGATATGAGTTTGCTTTGCTCTATGCATTCTTGTTTTGCAGCAAGTCTCTCTTTTCTTTTCAATAAAAAAGAGAAGAGAAAAAGAAAACTTCATCCATCACAGATATGATGACAACCTGGGCTGGCAGCCTACTGAAACTGCCTCTCAAGCTCAGAGAAGAAAAGAAGGGACTTTCTGCTGATTCTGATGTCGCTTTAATTCCTAACAATATAACAATTAGCAAGAGGGAAAGAGAGGGAAGGAGGAAGGGAGGGAATCTTATAAAAGCAATTAAGTAGCCTTACTTTCCTTCTAAAATGAGGGAATTATTACCTGCTCTACTGACTTTACTGGATTATGATACACAGGAAAAGGGCATGTGCAGGCAAGTATAGAGACAATAAAGCTCAGTGGGCCTGGAGTCAGATTCCGTGGGTTTGTGGCCAGTTTCTACTTCCCAGCTGTGTGACCTGATGTAGGATTTGGCCTGTCGGAGAGACTGCCTCCCCTTCCCAGATCATTACAGGCACAGTCCAGGAAAAAGGCTTTAGCACAGAGCAAGCCTCTGAGCAGTGCACTCTGCACACAGGCACGTAGTATAGGGCTGTCAAGCCCCAGGCGAGAGGGGCCCGCACCCCTCCAGGCAGTTACCTCAGGGGCGTGGTAGGAGATGCACTGGAAGATCCAGTCCATGGCAGGTGAATACAGGGGTAGATAGGACGGGAGCTCCACTCCCTGGACCACCAGCTGATTCTGCACCGTGTCCCCGTGGATCTGTGGAGATCACAAGACACGCAGAGAAGAGGGGAACTGCACATCGAGGAACTACCACGAGACTCCCCGACCAGACAGTCCTGGAAGCGCATGGATGGCCCCAAGAGACAGCCTAGCTTCTCAGTTGTCTGTCTGTCTGTCTTTGGAACCTGCCAAAAAATAGTCCCCACCCAAAATTTCTCATGTCATTTCTCATGAGCTGTTCTGGGAACATGCTCCACGGAAAGGAAGAATCTGATAAAAATGGAGTCAGCAGGTGCCAGGAAGCGTCTCTATACTGATCAAGTATAGAGATGCTTCCTGTTCACACATGCATATTAATTTTCTCTGTTTGTTCAGAATAATCAACACATTTTAATGGCCTACAACAGACGCTAGTGTCATTTTCTAGGGTTTGCACACTGAAAGGGCTTTAAGGCATTCTCAACTTGGAAAATCCACTGGGTTTTGTGAATTTGCTATTGCGTAGCTGTTATTTCCATGGGCTGTTCTGACAGTGTTCTCGTACCTGTTTAAATGTAAGAAGGAAGTCAAAGAAGTTCCTATTCAGGCTTTCTTTGAGGTGTGGAGCCACTTCCATTCCCACCTGCAGTCAAAGGAAATGAGAATACTTTGACAATGGGGAACACGCTGCAAATAAGATGTACATACCAATGCATTTGTGTAAATTAAAAAATATATATGTACATACATATGTATGTATAGACATACAGGAGAAGTCCAGAACATTAATTTTTATTCTTTCTGCTCATCTATTTTCCTATTCAATAAATATGTATTGTTCTTCCCAGAAAAACCATAGAAGCTATTTTTAATGAAAAAGAGCAACAATTGCAGTAATCATCTTTGTAATTTCCCAAAGGTAATGAATGTATTTCTGAACAGATGACCAAGAAAACAAATCAATGCAGCACTGAGGAGGAATGTATGCTCAAGACTGTACACAATATTCTCTTCCTCTTGAGAAAATAAAATGATCAACATGCATGTGATTGTGCTTATTACATGAAGCAAAAAGGTTACGCTAGGGACCAGTGTACGGCTGAGAGGTACAGTACTCAGAGACAGAGCTTAGTGTGCCTGAGGCTGAGGGTTCAATCCCCAGCATCTTCTCCTACCACCAAAAGATGTCAGAGGATTGGCTTGGATTTCAGATGTTGTACTGCCACTTATAGCATTGTTAAAAACAGTACAGATTTCATTCCTTGCTAGGCAATCATGGAAAGAGACATACGTTTTAATATATTTTAAGCAATTTCATATAAGTGAAGCATAAAGCATTTATAATACTATAGTGTATTAGCTCCAGCATTCAGTATTTTAAAAACCTATCATAACATTTCTAGCTAAAGACATCTGCCAATCCTCTAGAAGGTAGGCAAGCACCAGGGTGGAGTGGCAAGTAGAAGTATGAGAATGCACATGTGTTTAAAATACAAAACCAAAACACTGGAATAGTCCTGAAACTGAGCTCCTCAGATACGCCACAGTTCCAAACTGCTGCTTAACCAAAAAAACAATGTCCTGAGGGAAGGTGCTCTTTGGGATCCACTCTTTTGTGAGGGACAGATTTCTCCCCTCATCTCTCCCTTTCCAGAGGTCACCAGGGTTAGCAACAGTGGTGCCTTTTGGATGGCTAGGCACCATTCTTCTGGGAGGAGTGATGTGAAAATCACCAGAAGGTTACATTTCAGGAACAGGTTTATGGCGGTTAGAGGCAGGAAAGGCTATTTGCAAGCACAAGCACACAGATTTTTAAAAAATACCAACAAATGTCAGATCCAGCTCTACTACATTCTGACTCTATTGTCTTTCCTTCTACTGAATCATATTGTAGAAAAGGCAATAATTATCTGTTAGGTGACAGCAAAGGCCGCCCAGCCGATGAGCAGTGGCAATGAGCTGAAAGGGTCATGGCTAAGAAGAGGAGTTAATCATACTTTCCCTTAATAAACAGCTCCAAGCTCCCCCACGCCCTACCCACTCACTGCTTTTGTTTCTTGTTTATCTCTTCTCATCAACCCAAAAAAGCAGCTTGGAAATCTGCTTGGGTCTAAAAGACTTTCCAGAGTAGCAAGGGGAGCTGTTCCTGACGTCCATCTGCTGGTTCAGCCTGCCTGATATTCATACCCTCTGCTTCTACTATCAGTAAGATGGAGTGTCTCGGGGGACTCAAATGTATCTCTTAGACTATGAGGTCCATGTTGGAGCTGGACCCACCCATGCTGAGTTCCAGGAAGGGGCATGTGACCCAGACTCAGTCAGTAAGCCTCTCCCATGCCATGGCCACAGCAACTGCTCTAGTGATGAACAAGTGACTTAAGTGGTCCACTAAGCACCAGCCCTAGGATTAGCCGGATGTACTCGGAAAAGGTACCTTTTCCAAAGGGTCCTAAAGTTGGCAGAATGGAAGCCCAGAGCTGCCATGGGCTTCCATATGTAAAGAGCAAGCCAAAGAATGAAGTCAACCCAGAAGAAAGCCAATTCCTGACAGTGCACATAGGGGCCTTACATTAAGCCATGCTGTCCACTGTCTGCAGTCTCCAGACACACAATTTATTAAATCTCTCATACTTCAAGTAACATGAACTAGGTTTTTGCCTCTTGAAAGCATTTTGTTAAGCATAGACTATTTCTTAATCTTCTTATGCAAGTCAGTCAAGAGACTCTAAGTAACTACTCACTGTGGGAACTGATGCCATGAAATGTACTGCACTCATCACTACTCTCCCTGGGATGGGTCTGCTTTGTTCTGACACCTGCCATTCAAAGCCACCTCATAAGCTCTAGGAAACACTTGGTGCTCCCGAATGGAAAACCCACCCAGATTTTCACACTGGGCCCTCTGTCAGAGGGGGAGCTGGTGCCCTTAAATGAATGACTTTCTCTTTCCTCGTCAGTATCAAGAAGCAGGCCTATAACATGTCCTTCGTTAAGGATGCCTGCTACACTCTGAGGGGAGTGAGTGAGGTTTCTGTGACACTTGAGGTCACAACGTTTTCATCGTTTGCTGGGTATCAGGCAGAAGAAGTACACCAAAGGCTTCAGTGCTCATGGGGGCTCTGTCCTCAGCAAAGTCTGGGGGTCACTGGGGATCATAACCCCTTGCTAACAACCTCTTACGGACAGGGCAAGCAGGGAAGACCCTCTCCTCAGAGACGCCTAAGAGGGGAATCCCCTCTGTGGCTAAAGAAAAATGGCCCCATCTTCTTCATGGGTTATATTTTTCACAAAGAAAAAACTTTGAGTAGTTTTACACTGAAGCTTCACAGTGCTTTACGGGAGAGAAAGGCCACTTGATTCCCAACCGGTCCACCTCAACCAAGACCGCTGTCCCAGGGGACACTGCTCCCTGCCAGTGGCCGTACCAACTCATGCTCTGAGCCAGCTCTTTCACAAGCAAAGAAAACAAAACAAAAACAATCAGGCTCAAGGCAAAGGGACAGCATTTTCTCAGGTCAATAAAAAGCAATCAGTGGTCTGGAAGGCCTGGGAGCTTCCTTCCCAGCAAGAACTGAGAAATAATTCTGAAAATCAGCTCATTGGTTTGAAGATGACCTTAAACATCTCCTAATGAGGATGACTTAGGATAAGCTGGTCTACTTCTAAACTAACTTTTCAAAGAAATTCTGCACCTACTTTCTGTAGGCTGGGTTCTAAAACTGGCCATCAGTAAAGTTCTCCTCCCATTGCCTTCTGAGGCAGTGGGGAAGAGCAGGGCCAAGGAAGGCCTGGGAGACAGGAGCAGCCACAGGAGTGCACGCAGCCTACCCGACACAAGTACGCCCGGGCATACACCGACACCAGTGGGTCCCCGATGCCTCTGATCATGCAGGTCAACCGGGGCAGGCATTCCAAAATCCCCCTGTCAGAGAGAGAAAGAAGGCAGCATCACACCCAATGAAAGAACTTGCTAGTTTCTTAGTTTTACAATAAAGGCTAAACTTCCTATATTTCGGTGTTTTGGCGGGGAGAGGGGGTTAAGATAGGGTCTCGCTATGCAGTTCAGGCTGGCCCCAAACTTGGGGTGATCCTCCTGCCTCAGCCTCCAGAGTGCCTAGATTACAGGCGTGCACCATCACACCCACCAAACTTGCTACATTTTGGAGATGGGAAAAACCTACAAGTTTCTGGAACAAATTAGGTCAAAGCATAGGCGTTTTCTAAGACAATGTACTAAGGCTTTCTCTCCTGGTATGATTCGCTCATTGAATGATTCCTTTCAGCACTATTATCTACTCAGTGCCTGAAGTTGACCTTCACCTTTTTTCCTGCTTGAGGTCACATTTACTTTACTAATTTTTTTAAAAAGCAAAACCTTTATTGGTACACTTTAGAGTGACATAATGATAACACTCACCTTAGGGAATTTGTACCTGTACGTGATATATCTTACTTTTTTCCTGATTCCCCCATACTCCCTCCAAGCCTTCCTCTTTACAAAAGCTTTGTTTTCATTTTCTTCCATTTTTTCTTGTCTCTTCTTCCCTTTCCCCCTCTCCCTCCCTTGTTCACCTTCTCAGTTGAACATTTTCTTACCATTTCCCAATACCTACTATACATTTTAGTCCTTGTTTCCACTTTCAGTCTCTCATACCAGAAACTGTGGTAAACATGTGTGTCCAATTTATCTCACATAAAAGTATAGTCAAGCTTACCCTTCTCTATGGCAGAGTAGTACTTCACTGTATAAAAAAAAAATCTTTATCCATTCATTGATGAGCATTTGGGCTGTTTCCAAGATTTAGCTATGACAAACTGTGCCACTATAAACATGGATGTGCATATATGCTTTTTTTTTTTTTTTGGTACCGGGGATCAAACTCAGCTCCTTGCATTTGCCCAGCAGGCGACGAAACCACTGAGCTAAATCCCCGGCCCAATATGCTTTTCTTTCAGGGAGATACCAAGAAGGGGAAGAGCTGGGTCAAATAGTTCCTCTAAGTTTTAGTTGTTCTTTTTTTGTTTTTCTGGTACCAAGGACTGACCTTAGGACCCTGTGCTTGTGAGGCAGGCGTGGTACCAATGAGCTAAATCCCCAGTCCCTGTAAGTTTTAGTTTTTTGAGCAATCTCCACATTGATTTCTACAATGGTTGCACCAGTCTACACTCCCACCAACAGTGGAGAAGGCTTTCCCCCCACTTCTTGCCAGCATTTGTTCTTGGTTGATTTCTTTTCGCTTGTTTTTTGAGACAGGGTTTCCCTTTGTAATTCAGGCTGGCCCCAAACTATGTAGCCCAGGCTGGCCTTGAACTCTTGGCGATCCTTCTGCCTCTGCCTCCTGAGTGCTGGGATTACAAGCATGCGCCACCACACCCAGGATTGATTTCTTGATAACAGCCATTCTTTTTGGAGATCGAATCTCAGCACTGTTTTAATTTGTATCTCTGGAATAACCACTGATGAACATTTTTTCATACATTTGCTGATTCTATTTCTTCATATGAGAAGTGTCTGTTCATTTCAGATGTCCATTTTTGGATTGGATCTTTAAATTTGGAGCGTCTGATTTTTTCTGAGTTCTTTATATATTCTAGATATTAGTCCTTTGTCTGAGGAACAGCTGGCAAAATTTTTTTCCCACACTGGGTTATCTCTTCACTCTGTTGGTTTCTTTCGCTGGGCAAAAGCTTTTTAATAAGAACCCAGTTGTTCTTTGTGATATTTCCCGTGCAATTGGGGTTTTATTCATAGTCTTTGCCTACCCCAATGTCTTCGAGAATTCTACCTATTATATCTTCCAGCACATTAAGTGTTTCTGTTTTCATATTTAGATCTTTGATCCTTTTGAGTGTACTGTATGTTAAAAGATATGGGTCTAGTTTCAGTTTTCAGTATGTAGAAAGCCAGTTTAGGGCCAGGGATTTAGCTCAGTGGTGCTGCCAGTTGCCTCGCAAGCGCAAGGTCCCAAGTTTAATCCCTGGTACCAAAAAAAAAAAAAAAAAGGCCAGTTTAACCAGTACCATTTATTAAACACGTCTTTTTTCCAGTGAAGGCATTTGGCTCCTTTGTCAAAGATAAGGTGGCTGAGTGTGACTGGAGTTGTTTCTGCATCTACTAATCTGTTCCACTGATCCTCAGGTCTATTTTTCGGCCAGTACCATGCTGTTTTTAATCACAGTAGCTGTGTGGTATAATTTCAAGTTGGGGATCATGATGCCTTGTACCTTGCCCTTGTTGCCCAAAATTGCTTTCGCTACTCTAGGTCTCTTCAGGTTCCATATAAATTTTAGGTTCGTTTTCTCTCAGTTCTGTGAGATATGCTATTGCCATTTTGATTGAGATTCCACTAAATCTGTATAACAATTTTAGAAGTATGGCCATTTTCACTATATTGGTTCTTCCTACCCAAGAACAAGGGATGTCTTTCCATTTTCTGATACTCTCTTCGATCTCCTTTTTCAGACTGTGATAGTTTTCCATGTGAAGGTCTTTTACTTCCTTCATTAGATTGATTCCTAGGTATTTAATTTTGGGGGATGCTATTAAGATGTTGTTTCCCTAATTTCTCTCTCAGTGAGTTTATTATTTGTGTACAGGAATGCTATTGACTTCTGAGTGCTGACTTTGTATCCAGCCATGCTACTGAATTTGGTTATTAAATCTAGAAGTCTTTGGGCAGAGTTTTGGGTATGCAGAGTATCATGTCATCCGCAGATAATTATATTTAACTTCCTCCTTTCCTATCCTTATTTCTTTTCTTTCTCTTGTCTAATTGCTGTTTCCAGAACTATATTGAATAAGAGTGGTCACAGTGAATATCCTTGTTTGTTCCTGATTTTAGAATGAAAGCTTTCAGTTTTGTTCATTTAGTATGATGTTGGCTGTTGGTTTGTCATAGATGGCTTTTATTAGACTGAGATAAAGATCATCTACTTCAAATTTCTGTAGGGTTTTTATCATGAATGAGTGTTGGATTTTGTCAAATGCTTTTTCTGCATCTATTGAGATGATCATATGGTTTTTGTCCTTGGCTGTTAATATGGTATTACATTTATTGACTGCATCCCTAGGATGAATCCTACTTGATCATGGTGTATGACCTTCTTGATCATTTGCTGCCTTCTGTATGCCAGTATCTTATTGAGAATTTTTGTGTCTATGTTCAATAGGGCGCTTGGCCTGTAGTCTTCTTTTTGGGATGGATCCCTCTCTGCTTTAGTTACCAGGGTAATTATTGATTCCAGGAATTAATTTAGAAGTACTGCTTCCCTTTCAATTTCATTAAAGAGTTTGAGTAGCAGTGACATTAGATCTTCTCTAAATTTCTTATAGAATTCAGCAGTGATTCTGTCAGGGCCTAGGTTTTTCTTTGTTGGTAGGTTTTTAATTGCATCTTCAATTTTGTTGGCTGATATTGGCTTACTTAGAATTTTTATCATATTTTCCGCTTTGATAATTCATATGTATCCAGAAATCTGTCCATTTCTTCTGTGTCTTCTATCTTACTAGAATAAAGGTCCTTTTTTTTTTTTTTTTTTGTACCGGGGAATGAACTCGGGTCCTTGCGCTTGAGCAGCAGGTGGCGAAACCACTGACCTAAATCCCCGGCCCCACTAGAATACAGGTTCTTGATGCTTTTCTGGATTTCTGCAGGATCTGTTGTGATTTCATCCTTTTCATTCCTACATTGCAAGGATCTTGAGTCTTTCCTTTTTTTGATAAGATTGGCTAAGGGTTTGTCAGTTTTAATTTTTCAAAGCATCGACTGTTCAATTCATTGACTCTGCATTGTTTTCTTAGTTTCCATTGCATTAATTTCTGCTCTGATCTTTATAGTTTTCTCCCTCAGATGAGTTTTTGGCTTGACTTGCTCTTCTGTTTCTAGAACTTTGATGTTCAACGTTAGGTTATTTGAGCTCACTGTTTTTCTGATATGGGAATTCACCATCATAAATTTCCTTTGTGGGACTGCCTTCATTGCATCCCATAAATTCCAGTATGTTGTACTGGCATTATCATTTAATTGTAGAGACTGTCTAAATTCTTTAATTTCATCTGTGACTCATTGGTTGTTCAGGAGGGTGTTATTTTATTTCCATGTGTTTATGAAGTTCTTGTGGTTTCTTTTGCCATTGATTCCCAATTTCATTACACTATGGTCTGATAACATGCATTGGATAATTTCAATTCCTTTGCATTCACTTAAGCTTGTTGTATGAGCTAGTATGTGGTCTATTTTAGAGAATGTCCCACGTGTGGCTGAGAAGAATATGTATTCTGATGTTGTGGGGTGGAATATTCTGTAGACATCCACTAAATCCATTTGTTCAAAAGTTTGGTTCAGTTCTGAGAGATTTTTTTTGTCCAACTGGAGTATTGGGGTCTCCCATTAAATTGTTTTAGTGGTTGATTTTTCATATCCATTAATATTTATTTTATATAGTTGGCTGCACTGATATTTGGTGCATATATATTATTGTTATTTCTTATTCTTGGGTTGTTCCCTTTACAAGGATGTAGTGACCTTTGTCTCTCTTAATCCAGTCTTAGCTTGAAATCCACCTTGACTACAAATAGAATAGCTACCCCTGCTTGTTTCTGGGTCCTTGCTGGATGGAGTATTGTTTCCCATCCTTTGACTTTCAGTTTATGAATTTTTGAATCAAATGTGTTTCTTTCAGCATATTGTTAGATCTTGCTTCTTAGTCCTGCCAGTCTCTTCTGATTGAATAGAGACTATTTACACTGATGGTTATAACTTATATGTATTGATTTATCCTTGTCATGTTATTTTCTTGTTGTTGGTTTTCCTTTTTCTCCTGTTTGCTTGCCTTGCCTAGTGGATTCATTCTGTTGGGGTTCATGGAGTTGTGGTTCTCATTACCTCTTTCTAGAATGTTCTTGAGAACATTTTGGAGTGCTAGTTTGTGGTCATGAAATTCTTTCAGGTGTTGTCATGGAAGTATCTTATTTCTCCATCAATTCTGAAAGATAGTTTTGCAGGGCTCATCAATCTGAGTTGGAGGTTGTTTTCTTTTAGGGCTTGAAATACTTCAAGCTTTCCTTGACTTGAGAGTTTGTGTTGAGAAGTGTGCTTTGACTCTGATGGGCTTTCCTTTGTAAGTGATTTCTTTTCTCTAACAGCTTTTAATATTCTGTTCTTGTGTTGAATTTCTGGAATCTTGGCTATTATTGGTGTAGATTTTTTTGATCACAGCTAATTGAAGTTCTATATGCCTCATTTATCTGTATTTCAAATTCTTTTTCCCTGCTTGGCAAGTTTTCTGCCATTACTTCTGTGAACAGGTTTTGTATGTCATTTGTGCTATCTCCTGCTTTTCATTGACTTTGATCAATTTTATGTTATTCTTCTTTGCATCATCCAGCAGCTGCTGGATTGATTGTTCATGGTCCCTTGTTAAGAGATCTTTCTTTTCATGATCACTAACCACAATCCTGTCTTCTATATCTGATATTCTGTCCTCACATTGGCTCATTCTGCTGTGTATACTATCAGTGGAATTTTTAATCTCGATATGTTTGAATGTGCTTTATGGGTTCCATTTCTTTCCTATGTTGGGTATTCATGCTTTCCACCATTTTCTTAAGATCCTCTACTTTTTCACCTATATCTACTCTAGAGTCACTAATCATGTCTTTTATTATGATCATCATCTTTGTGGTTATCTGAAAAACTAGTTCTGATTTGATTCTTTTCTAGTCTCATCTGCTTTGTCACTTCTGCTGTTACCACTTCAGAGTCCAAGTGGGTAGGTTTCAAATTGTTCCACCTCATTGCCCCATGGGTTTGCCTGGTGAGCTGGAAGTTTGAGGATGCAGCTTGCTAAAGTGTCTTCTCATTTTCTTTTTTTTTTTTTTTAGTTTAATTCCTGGGTTAGTGCTTGTAAATTGTGTATGGTAAGTAGCTTTATTGCTAGTATTTAGAAACCTTACGAAATAATTACTTCTCAGACATGTTTTCCAGGTATTCCTGGCTTTTGTGTTTTGAGTCTGTTGCAAGATCCTACCTCTTCAATATATTAGGGATGAGAAGTTACTGCCTATCTGGCCTAACCCCTGGTTCTTTGGCACTGGCCTATCATACTGTTTATGACCCTTAGGCAAACTCAGTCTTGGCGTACCACGAACAACAACTGATTAGCACAATTATGTCACCTTGACTAAAGTAGTACAATCAGAGTAACAATAGCATCAAACATAGTCTAGAAAATGACAAACTGTGGTAACTACTGATTTGCCACTTTTAACTATATGAACTAGATTTATGGTTGTATAACAAAATCTAAAACAAACTAGATTATATATAGTAAATATGTCCTCAGAATGATTTTACCCACAGGGGAAAAAAATGTAAAAGGGTTTATAGGGAAAAAATAGAGAAACAGAAGAAGAGGAAGAGATGAGAAGCAAGGCTAGATGACAAAGACTATGCAAACTTTGGGGAACTGGGAAAGAATGAAAAGAAATAAAAATAGGAACAGAACAACAATAAAAAAAACTAGAAATACTGTTCACATATATAAGAAGATCAAGAAAGAAAATAGTAAAATCCAAAAAAAGAGAAAAAATAAGAAAAAAAATATCCACTTCCAAGACGTGTGTCTCTGCTGTCACTGGTAGACAAATTGGACACACAGAGCTCAGATCCATGTTGATCAATACCAAGATGGCTGGGGATCATAAATGATGGGGAGTGGATAATCTCAGCAAGCCTGCACCTTTAGTTCTGAAGCTCAGGTTGGTTTTGGCTGTGAGGCTGAAACTTGACTTGTTCAGCCTGCAACACTCCATGTATCTCCTGCTGGCTTCAACTCAGTTCCCTGTTGGCTCAGTTCTCCTGTGGACTTGAACTCAGTTCTGCCTCACCCTGATGGAACCAGCCTGCAGTTGCTCTGTGTTCCAAGCTCAGTTGGCCCTTCTCCAAGATGGCTATAGGCCAGTCACCCTCTCCTGGGGGACTTCTGAACCCAAATAATACACCAGTCCACTGGGGTCCACTGCTCTGTTCCACTGGTGCACTTCTCCATAGAGGTCTCTGGGGTCACCAATAGTCACCATGCATCTGCAGGTTTCAGCTACCCTCCCCATGCAGTGAGTCAGAGCTCAAGAAAAAAGCACCACCTGCCACCTCCTTCTCTATAGAAGTCTCTCTCCTCACTCTCCCTGTGGGCTTCAATTCTTGCTTCAGATCCTTGCTAGGTCCCAGGGACCCACTTCCTTCTTGTTTTCTCATCCTCACATTGCTATATTCCAGCTTCCGGACACCAAATCTTGGAGAGGCTGTTTCTCTGCTGTTCATCACTCCTCCATCTTCTATCTTACTAATTTTTTTTTTTTTTTTTTGGTACTGGGGATCGAACTCGGGACCTTACGCTTGTGAGGCAGGCGGTGGAATCACTGAGCTAAATCCCTGGCCCTGTTTTACTAATTTTAACAGTTTTGTCCCTCGACAATTTCCCACCCACTGGTCACTCCTTGATCGTCTCTCTGCATCTCTCTATATATTCCTCTGGCACTGATCCAATCAATGTCCTGTGCCCATCTCTTCCCAGAACCTCAGGCCAGCATCAGACACTTTCTGTCCCTGCTCCCCATCCAGGTGAATTGTGGGACTTCCTTCTGTTTACAACTATAGATCTCTTCTTAGACCCACACACATAGGAGAGGAAACTGAGGCTCAGAGACTCGAAACAATTTTCTCAAACCATATAGTCAATAGCTATATGGCCAGGACTCAAATGAGGTCAAAGTGATCTCCCATACACTACTTAACCAGATTCCCCTAGTTTGGGTTTTCTTCTACATTCATCAACAGATATTAAAATGGGGTCTCTATCTCATTAAATTTTCACTTGGACTACATACTGATTAAGTGGTTAACATAAGATCTACCATAAAGTGCTCGTGAATGATAGCTATCACACTGCCATGAGTGTGTCTATATATGTGTGAGAGTTTTAGAAATGTTATGGTGCTAGACACTCAGGAAGAGCCTTACGTTTCAGAGAGGAATTTATTACACTTCAGGATGGATGCTTCCACATAGCTATAAAAACATTCCATTAAGGAAGACAGTTTCCAGACAGCTTGTTCCCTGTGGACAAAGAATGTTTCAGAAGAAAGCTAGTAAGTCTTAGGAGAGAGGATCACAGTGGCCCACAACCACCCAGAGAATTAAGTTAGCTAGTGGCTGGCTGTTTCTATATATGGCCCTCAAGGTTCCATACTTATTTAAAATAATTCTGGAAAATGTTGTGTGTTGATTCATGGTTGCATGCTGAGATGCAAAGTGGGTTTTGAGCATTTCTCATCAAAGCTTCACAGGAAAAGAATGAACTTTAGATAACTAAGGGATAATCTGTGGGTAAGTTGAATTCTCTGTTCCACAATACTGGCATCTGTGCAGAAAAGACTGACCTGATTTTGTTTTTTGGGTTTTTTTCTTCAAGTTTTTGGAACCAGAGAAAAAACACAAAGACAAAGTGTCTTAATTGAGAGAGTTAACATGGGAATGTTCCCCAAGGAAACAAAAGCCAAAGTACCGCATCATACTGAATGCAAAAACGAAAACTTGAAAGAGTAGGAGTCTAACTAAGCAAGGGCTTCTCCAAAGTGGAGTGTCCTTATCTTTAGGCTGGCAATTGTAACGGGACCAGATTTTCAACAGAAACGTCAGGAAAGCCATCACATGTCTTCTATTAATGGTGCAACTCTTGTTGCTTATCTTTAACATCATCAGACACAAAAAGGATACAATCTTGGAATGAGTTCCCTGATGGAAGCAATCTTGAAAAACCAATTCAGGCATGTTTCCTTGGCCGTGTCATTTACGTTCTCTGGAGAAAAGTGATCTGAAATACAAAACCACCCGTTAGGCATCCCATACCTTGGTATTTTTGGCTGCTGGGTTTGGAAAACATTTCCATGGAGCAGAAGACAGGGAGGTACAGTCCCTCAGTACCTTTCCTTCCAAAAGTCATCATTATTAGGAAATGATTGATGACAGCAATGCTGCACATACATGCTCACACACACACACACACACACACACACACACAGAGCTTTCAAAGTGCCAGGCTTCGTGCAGAGTGCTTTACTGACATTAGCCCAGCTCCCCCCGACACACAGTACCCTCCCCTCCCCCTGCCGTGGTCCGTATTTTCATGATCCTCTTTTACAGAGGCCGACACCAAGGTACATGAAGCGCAGTGCCTTGTTCAGGATACAGCAAGCAACTGTCACAGCTAGAATATTCTCAGCCATTCCATGTATTTTAATACAGAGGTTCTTGGTATACACGGCAGTAACTGCAACAATACTACTGAGATTTACAGATGCTTTAGGCACCTGCAAGTGTAAAATTAGATGTGATCTAAGCTTTTGCCCTAAGCATCACCTGGGCCAGATCTGAAGAGAGGTCAAGGCCCCGAGGTGAGAAACCAGCCTGAGCTGGTGCTGGCTCAATATCAGCTCTGAGACTTGAGTCACCTTGGGCTGAAACTGCCAGTGCATTCCACTATCTATTTGTTTCCTCTTTAATAACAGAACGCTCCTTTTTCTGCTGGGCATATGGCCATCCCTACAGCTGGGACCAAGTTCTGGTCCTGGAATATAAACACAAATGCAACTTTTGGCAAATATTTGTTTAAGGGAAAGGGCTTGCCTGCCCCCACTCCTCCTCCTTTGCTGATTGGAATGCAGATACGAGAGCTGGAACCTCTGTAGCTACACTGACACATGAGAGCAGCAAGACAAAAGTAATCAGTATCCCTGGTACTTGGGCTAGCTGTCCTACCAGCCATGAGCCCCTTTATTTTTATTTTGAGTTTCTGGCCCTGGCAGCCAAGTCTAATCTTGATGTACGTTGTTTTTTTTTTTTTAATAAACCATAAAAACTTCTCAGTTTTAGACTTGACATACATCTTACTAAGGAATGGAAGAAAGTATAAAGAAAAAAAAAAAGAGAAAAAACAACTTATCAACAGCAAGAAGGTCCCTGTTGAACTCTCATATGGAAACTCCTACATGATTTCAGCAAAGATCCGAGTCCATCCCAGCAATGGCTGTTCATACTTTTAAGATTCAATTAAGGGCTGGGCATTGTGACACACACCTGTATTTCCAACAGCAGAAGTGACAGTTCAAGGCCAGCCTGGGCCACATAGTGAGTTCCAGGCCAGCCTGAACTACATAGCAGGACCCTATCTTAAAACAAACAAACATCAAATTAAAGGAAAAGTTCATTACTTTGAGACTAGCAAAGGACTCTTAGCTTGTTGGCTCTCATCTGGCTTTGCACTGAGTCATTTTTCATCCCTGACTTTGCTACTGATGGTATAAGGTGGTCAAAATTCCTAAGGAATCAGCTAAAAAGATAAACCATGAGATACTTCTCCAGCAGAGAACAGTCACTAATCACAACCGCAGATGTCCCCAAACTGCAATCTCAAGTATTTATCTATTTTTGGATGTCTGGCATGCTTTGGTCATTTGAAAACTACTGGCTTACCATTTTGATTCCTTTTTCCTCCAGTGCTGGTTATCAAAACTGGGGCCTTGCACATGCCAGCTGAAAACTTTACCACTGAACTAATCTGCAACCCTTGGCTTGCCATCTTTAAAAAGATGGAAAAGGACCATTTTTACCTTCTTGGCCTGAACCCTTACATACTTCAGAGTAACTTTCCCCCCTTAAGTTTCAAGAGACTACCCACAGGAAAAGAAAAAAGTTATTTTTAATTCATCTGTCAATCTTGTCTTTTGGAAGAGGGAAGGTGGGGCTAATTTCCCTTCATATGAAGGAATCATGCAGTTTATAGTCCAAAAGCAAAAACAGATCTCTGAAGTCTGTTTGGTTTTTTTGAGGTTACCCATAAAATCTCTTGATTCCCAGTTGAAGGAACTGAGGCTTGGCAAAGGGCAGAAAATCAGTGATTTCAGTTGCCTGAAGGGGCTGGAACTCTTGCTAAAGGCAAGACAGCCTGCATAGGCACACTGACCACAGGCTATATGACAATCTGCACGTACCAACACAAGGTCTTTGGGCTTTCCTTCCAGCTCCAGAGATGACTCAGAAAAAGGACTTGGTTATACAAGGCTTTAAAATCTCACAGCAAACTGAAGAATATATTCCCTTACTTCATTTGTGCAACACAAATGCCTTGAAAGCTAACTAAAAGCTGGGCATGGTGGCACATGCCTGTAATCCAGGCACTATGGGAGATTGAAGCAGGAAGATTAAAAGTTCAAGCCCAGTCTAAGCAACTTACCGACACTGCAGGGGTAGAAAACATATAAACAGAAAAAAGGATAAGCAGGCAAACTAACAAGGTAACAGCAAATAGCACTCAGTATCACAAAAGAATTAGACATTAGAATGATCTGAGTGACAGTAGGTTTGATAGGGTGGTTAGAGAAGGCCTCTGCAGAGATGGCATTTGAGCTAAGCCCTGAATTACCAAGAGAAGCCAGCTGTGCATAAATGAGGAGGGGATGTATTTCAAGGAGAGAGAATAGCAAGTGCAAAGGCCCTGAGGTAGGTATGACATCAGCATCACCAAGGAACAGACAGCAAGCCAAGAAGATGAGCAGGAAGGGGAGGAGCAAGCATCACAAGGAGGTACCACAGGACTGCAGTCCTGGTGATGACTCTGAGTTTTTTTCCTAAGTGCAACAGAAACTCCCTAAGGGTTCTGAGCACAGGAATGGCATGGCATGACATAAGGTTTGTGCCTGGGAGCCTGGGCTGCTACATGGAAAAAGCACTCAGAATTTGGAAACTGATTCTGAAGAGACATCAATGTAACAAAGGGAAGAGGTTTTGCTCCTAGTTCCCATTAATTTTTCTTTTATGGTGCTTCTTTTACTAACCCTGAACCTCTGTGGATGTTTTAGGAAGAGAAGTCAGGGCTGGGGATTTAGCTCAATGGTTCCAGTGCCTGCCTTGCAAGCGCAAGGTCCCGAGTTCGATCCCCAGTACCAAAAAAAAGGAAGAGGAGTGACTGATGAGTCCAGCAGTCCTTCCTGCCAAGTGCCCACCCTCTTTACAGAACAGAGCTGATGTGACTGCCTTAATCAGCAAGTGCCCAAGAGCCTAGCCAGTGAAGACCCCTGCTGACCCCGAGCCCACATCAGCAGTGGAAACCTGACAGTAGAACTGCAGAGACAATGGGAATGAGAACCACAAACCAATCCCGTATCCAAGTTGGAAGCAAATGGATTGGTCACTCGGAGTCCATGGGCTTGTCACACATGCTAGATGAAGAAAGGTTTGGGTGGGAGGAAACCGCAGCTACCTGTGTGTCCTCTTCGTGACCCCAAAAGACACTGATCACTTTGTAAACTCTTGAGAGCTAAATTGAAGTTAAAACTCCTGTAGGCAAAGAGCTCAATATTAGATTCACCAGA
Organism: Heterocephalus glaber; assembly: GCF_053883595.1. Lineage (NCBI taxonomy): Eukaryota > Metazoa > Chordata > Mammalia > Rodentia > Bathyergidae > Heterocephalus > Heterocephalus glaber. The sequence goes on from NW_028258175.1 coordinate 11,894,320, forward strand.
CAGGACTTCATTCAAATGGAAAGAATGAGTACAAATGCCACAGGAGTTCCCCTTCTACATAATGTCTTTAGGCAGAATTCTGCAAAGCAGATCACAAAGCTTTCTTCATAATTTTGGTTAAGAGTCATTGCCCCAGATTGCCAGGCAGTTGTAAGCAAAGTACGCCCCTTTCCCTTTCGGGTTCTTGGGACTAGTGAAAACCATGAAAATAAAGATTTTAAGTGAAAGAAAAAAAAATCATAAAGAAATCATTTGCTAGAAAACAGAAGCCTAGTTTGCATGGCTCCAGGTGAAAAATAAAAACAGGCATTTGGGGAGAAAAGAATTTTAGCAATAAAAGTGCTAATTACTATATTGAGGCAAAGACTGGAAGTAAATATGAAAACAGCCTTTAGTTCTGAACTTTTAAGAGTTTGGGTAGGGAATCAGTTCTAAGTAATCTTTCCTAATTTGCCTCTAAAATGTTGAGTAGTCAATGAAAATTAGGAGGAAGGAAAATTACTACAAGCAGTTCATATACTAATACAAAGCAGAATCTATAATAAAAAGGATTTTTAAAAATTGCTGGTCTGGGGCCAGGGATTTAGCTCAGTGCTTTCGTCACCTGCTGCGCAAGCACAAGGATCTGAATTTGATCCCCGGTACCAAAAAAAACCAAAAAAAAATTGCTGGTCTGGGGATGTAGCTCAGTGGTAGAGAGCTTGTCTACCAAGCCTGAGGCCCAGGGTTCAATCCCCAGTACAAAAACATTAATAAATAAATTGCTGTTGCCGCCAAAGGAAACATGTATTTGGGTTTAATTCCACCTCCGGCTGAAGTTTGCTAGTGCTGGTATAACACATGGCAAATGTAAGTTCAATGATTGGATTAAATTTCCAAAATTCTTTAGCCCACAGAGAGAACCTTCCCACTGGGGCTGGGGGTCTACCTTTTCAGGCTCCCTACCGCCTAATTTGGGGGGGGGTACCAGAGATCGAACTCAGGACCTTGTGCTTGCGAGCCAGGAGGCGGAACCACTGACCTAAATCTCTGGGCCTCTATCTCCTAATTTTGATGTGCCTGGAACACTGAGGTTCTAGAGCAGCACCAGTGAAAGTATTTTGTTTGTTTTGTTTTGAGATAGGGTCTGGTCAGGCTGGCCTTGAACTCACTATGTAGTTGAGGCTGGCCTTGAACTTGTGGAGATCCTCCTTCCTCAGCCTCCGGAGTACTGGGATTATAGACCTGCACCACCACGCCCAGTGGAAATTAATTTTAATAATGCACTTTGACCCAATTCATCCAGAACGTCATTTCAACATGTAATCAATATAAACAGATTATTAATGAGCTACTAAGTCTTTGAAATCCAGTGTCCTTTTTTTAGCGCATCTCAGTTTGGACAGCTACATCTCAAGTGCTCAAGAACCTCATGTGGCCAGTGGCTGCAGCACTGAAAGGCAAGTCCCTGACTCTCTGCACAGGGTTTGTCTGAGGCTAGAAGGTTCCTAAGAGCCTGTTTAGATCCAAAGGTACAGGGAGTTCTGTCTTTCTGAGGACTGTGCATTATTACATAGTTTTTAAAAGATGGGTGAATGGATAGATGGGGGGGGGTGACAGGAAAGGGAGAAGGACAGAACGGGAAACTGGGGGAGGGCAGGAGGAAAGCACGGACAGGGCCAATACTGGGTCACTGTCACTACCCTTGTCTCTTTGTTCCCTGGGAAGAACTGCTGTCAGGAGCAGAGGAGGAGGGGTGACAGCGACCCTGGCTGCTCCAACCTGTACAAATGAGGCTGCTTCCAGGCAGCACTGCTTGTGAGTTAAAAGAAGGATAGAGGAAAAGGAGGCTGCAGCTGAGTTATGCACTACCAGACTCACTATCATTACCATTTATATGACAAGAAATTCATCATCCGCAGGCCCCATTATAATCCCTCGAGGACTTCAAATTGGTTGGCAATAAATTTAAGGCAAGCATTACTCGGGTATAGACTGTCGATTCAAGGCATCTGCTACTATTGATTTATTTGACATCGTTCTCTCAAATGCATAGTTTTAAAGCAATTTGCTTCTTAAAAAAAGGGAAGATAGGGCCGGGGATTTAGCTCAGGGGTTCCGCCGCCTGCCTCGCAAGCGCAAGGTCCCGAGTTCGATCCCTGGTACAAAAAAAAAAAAAAAAAGATATGTGGGAAAACATTAAAGTGTCAAACAGCATTCCAGTATTTGCCAAAATTCCTAGATAGCCCCATTTGAAAACCTTCTAATTTTTTGGATGACTGACACGATCAGAGGTCTTCAAACATGTCCCTTTTAACATACCAAAATGTAAAATTTTATCAGTTCTCAGTAAGTCCTGACTCGATAAAGCCTTCTAATATTTACTTCAAGGTACAGTGATACCCAGAAGTCAAGTGTGATGGCACAGGCCTGTGATCCCAGCACTCTGGGAAGCTGAGCCAAGAGGATATCACAAGTTCAAGGCCAGCTTGGGCAACTTAGCAAGACCCTGTCTCACAATAAAAAAATTTAAAAGGCTGGGGATGTAGCTTAGTGCGAAGGCCCTGTGTTCAATCCCCAGAAGCATAAGGGAAAAAAAAGAATCCCACCTAGACTGCCTAAAAGCTAGCGTTACCTGGTAAGGTGCTGCGGTTATCCACACACATGGAAAAGATGCGCTCATAGACCAGCTTTCCTGGGGGAAAAGGACATATGGTATTAGCATCACACACCACAGAGGCAAACACTAAATAAACGTGTGTCAATTGGGGACACAGACATGGCCTATCCCAGGAACATTTTAACTTGTGATAACACTGCCATCTAGTGGGCAAAACTTTAAACTATGTTCCTATTGAGTTTTTTTGTTTTTAATGAGAGAAGGGACTTTTCCTTTCTGAGAGAAGAACGGTGATCATTTTACCTTTCAGTCTTGAATGAAACCCACAGCTAACAGAGCCTCAGCTCTCTCCATGCACTCCACAGAAAATATTCTAAATTCTATGCTACATTCAATTTTCAATCAGAGGCTGCAAGTGGGCTGAGTCCAGCCTGAAACCAGATGTATTTGACATATATTGAGGGCCCACAAGGTTCTTCAGCAATTTATGAATTCATTACCAATAGGGAAACTGGGAGGATTCTTGTGAAAAATCTGCTTCCTCACATATGATGTGCAAAAATGTGCCCATACCCCTAGAGGACAACACCCAGGCGGACGGCTCAGGAGCTGCCTCTTTTGATGGCCTCTGTACTGCCACTACTGTCCACTACTCTCCTGCCAGCCTGTTCCCTCATTCGGACCTCCCCAGCGGTGCCTAGAAGCATCTGGACTTGAGCTTCCACCAGGAAGGAAGCCCCATGAGGGCAGCAAGTGTGCTCGGCTCATTCACTGCCACATGCCCAAGACCCGACCCAGGCTGGCATCCAGCAGGGGCCAGATGCTTGCTGGGCAGATGGATGGAGTGTAGGTTTTATAGGTCACAGGTCACTGTCCCAACTACTCAGCTTTGTCAGGGCAGAACTAAAGCCGCTGGAGATAATACGTAAACAGATAGGCCTACTGTATTCTGAAAAACTATTTACAATATGCAGGCAGTCTGAACCCCTGACCCAGGAGGAAAAACTATTCTGTGCATGTGTTTTGGAAAACATCATCACTACACGGGGTAAAATGACAGCTCTTCCTTTTCTGCCCCCCATCACCTTCAATTTAAAAGTGTCTGTATTCTTTTTCATAACCCCATTATTCTGGGCAATGAAGAGTATCACATCTCGAAAATGAGAAGGATGTAAAAATCATGTCTGGTCAAGGACCTGGGATGAAATGACGTCATCGAGAGCAGACATAGTGTTAGAATGAAGTAAGGAAAAGGCCAAGCTAGGAGGCGCCACTGTGGTGCCTCTCCCAGGGTGGACACCTACACTACAATCACCTAGTGACACTTTTTGGAAAGGAACATTCCTGGGCCCACCTTAGAACTAATGAAATCGAATGTTCTGGATGGCGAGTCTGGCCTAAGACTGTGGCTTTGAACCACCCTGCTGGGAAGCTGAGCATGAGAGCCACTGACGGAGGGAGACACAGGGGAACGCCTCACACTACACTCGTGCTTCTCAGACCTGGCTGCACACTCAGCACGCGGGGCTCTTGAGAAGCTGCACATGTCCTTGTCCCTCCTCACAGCTTGGGACAGGACACAGCTGGGGCCTCGGCAGAGTCTGTAAAGGTTCCCGGGTGAGCCCAATGTGCAGCCACGATGTGAAGCCCAGGTCTGCCCCATGGGCTCCAGCTGACGCTGTGGGAGGCCTGACAGGGGCCCCAGCTCCCTGCACCTCCTGCCTCCTCCTCCCTGGCAGGCCGTGCTTTCATCACCTGGGCCACGGGAGCACAGCTCTGGCCTCTGGGTTGTGTGGGGTTTGCCTCACCCATCACACAGCAAGGGCTGTGGGGCAGAAGGTACACAGAGCAGACTGAGCACCAAACCCCTTTACTTCCCACACAAACGCTTGCTGTGTCACTCAAACTAGCTTTACAAAAAATACAACTTTCATATTTCACCTTCACTTTTTGTTTTCTTGCTGTGCCGGGGACTGAACCCAGAGCCTTTGTACTGAGCTGCATCTCCAGACTCCCTGACATAAACATGCTTTTAAAAAAAACCCCACTTTTTTTGAGACAATGTCTCACTAATTTGTCACATTGCCCAGGCCAGGCTCAAATTTTTGATCCTCCTTTGTCAGCCTCCCGAGTGTTGTGTTGGGATTACAAGCACCGTCATTCCTGGCTCAAATTCATATTCTACAAAATGACTTTTGGCCAAACAAATGATTTTTCTTTGTGAAACTAGTAGACAATTGTTTTGAGAAATAATACCCATTCCTAGATTTAAGTTCCTTTCTTGATTTTTTTTTAAATTTTATACAGGGTTTGGTATGTAGCCTAGGCTGGGCTTGAACCTTGCAATCCTCCTGCCTCAGCCTCCTGAGTGCTAGGATTCTAGAAGTGCACTCCCCTCCTCGCTCTTGATGTACTTCTTTACGCACTAGGGCAGTGGTGGCAAACCTATGGCACGCATGCCACAGCAAGCTGTTTGTATCTTTGAAAGTTCTAAAAGCTTTGCCATCACTGCACTAGAAGCAGTAACCTAGATTTTAAAACAGCAAAGGTAACAACCAGCATTTTCTGAGTGCTCACTTTGTGCCAGGCACCATTCCAAATTATCTACTGCAGATCCTGCCAACTAACTCTCCAAAGAGGGAAAACACTATGTGCTTCTTTTGTGCTCTAATTCTCTCTCGAAACCCTCAGAGGTAGGGTCTAGGGCAGAGATGGCGAACCTTTTAGAGCTTTCAATGATACAAACAGCCTGCTGTGGCACGCGTGCCACAGGTTCGCCACCATCGGTCTATGCAAATCCCATCCTTCAGGTGGAGAAACTGAGGCTCACGTGCACACGACTCTGAAGGGGGAGAGGCGGGGGGAAGCCAGAAGCCCGTCTGTGCCTGTGGTCTCTCATGAGGCCCCAGTAAAGCAAAGACAGCCACGCGCCTTGCCCTGCGCATGCGCATCTCGGGAGCCCGGGGCTGTGTCCCACAGCCCTGCACAGCAAGATGCTCCGACCTGTGCCAGTCACACCAGCAGCCGTGAGGCGCCTGCCCTGCACCACCAGGAGCAGAGGGGACGACATGTGGGAAGACGGACGCAGGAGCCAGGGTTGGCATCCAAGCAAGGTACATTCCACTCCTGCTCTTTAAAAAAGGGAAACCCGGGGCCCCCAAACCCTAACAGTCTCCGTGAGCACCCACTGGTGTGGGCTGCCTCCGAGGCCCAAGGACGAGCACTCACGACAGATCCACACCATGAGCGGTCAGCCTCAAGCGGACAGGAAGGATGGGGGCCTCACACACTGCTTCTGAAGAAAACACTCCCATGGCTCAGCATGCAGCACAGCGGGACAGCGCTGAGTGACGTCCCCCGGTCCCCCGTCTTCCACCGTCTCTCAGAGCGGCCTGCTGCACTAGCTGCCTGCGTATACTGCGTGTCTTTAGCACACTCAAGAGAACAGGAGGAACACACATTCTAACTTTTTCTTGCTTAAAAAAGGAACACACTCCACAGAGGTCCAGTATCTTGGCTTTTCCACTTTACAACACCCCCGGGATCTTCCCTCTGGGGACCCAAGTGCAGCCCCCTTCCTCCTCAGAGCACGGAGTCCTCTACTGTAGAGATGTGTCATGGCCTGTTTAACTGGTCCCCTACTGATGGCCACTGGGCTGTTTCCATCTCCTGCTATTTACAAATGAGATGAATTCCCGGGGATGAAAATGCTGGCCCAAAGGGACCTGCATTGCTAACTTCCCTGGTGTGCAAAACTGTGCCCACACAGGCGACGTATGAGAGAGAAGATGCAGGGCTCTGACTGCAGAGGGCCCTGAGTGAGTCCCAGCTCAGCCACATGCTAGGCTGGAAACCTGGGATAAGCTACCTGTGTCTCTGGGTCTCAGATTCTTTATCTGTAAAATGGGGATGGTAACACACGCTACCTCACAGGGCTGCTAAGAGCATCTGCTGAGAGTCTGTCACTATGACCTCAATGGCAGCCCAGCGACTCTCCAGCATGGGGAAGCACAGCAGCTCCACCTCACTGCTCAGCTCTCTGGGATGGGGCACTGGGCACGGGGCCACCCAAAGGTGAACATGCTGCCAGGGCCGTGGGCAGTTGGTCTCACTCAGAGGTGCTGACTCACACGAAGGCGGCCAGCAAAGGAGACCAGGGGAAGGGTCACCAGGAGAGCCCGAGAAGCCCTGGCCTTGCTCTCTGACTTCAGGGCTCACGCCCGGGAGGGAAGCGAGCTTGAGGACAAGCAGAGGCGGAGTGGCGGACACCGGCCCCTGCCCTGAGACCCTCATGCAGCTCCTCCCCATCCCCACTGCCTCACCGGGCCACACCGCCCTTGGCCGGCACCCGAAGAGCTGCCAGGACCCCTGGGCAGACTCCACTCCAGCGCACACCTACAGTCCACCCAGCCCACAGGCAGGCAGAGCCTGGTAAAACCCCAAGGGGCTCTGCACCTCACGTCTCTGGGGCCTCACACCTCGGAGTCGAAGCCCACATCCTCCAGGGGCCCCACGGCCCCGTGACCTCTGGCTGTGTGCGCTCTGCCTTCTCGCCCTGCTCCTGCCACTCCAGCCACCTGGGTTTCCTCGGGGCTCTCCAAGCCCAGCAGGCCTGCCCCTACCCCACGGCACTGGCTGCTTCTCAGCCTCGCCTGGCCCTGGCCTCCGGCCCCGGAGCCATGCGGCTCCCTCCTCACCTCCTTCTCACACGCTGCTGCTCACCTCGCTCCCCAGCCAGGCCTCCCCCAGCCCCTGCTTACTCAGCCCACTCCCCCGCCCCAGTGCCCTTCCCCCTGCTGCTGGCTGTTTCCTCATAGCACTGATCACTGCCTGACACAGTGGGGCTGACCAGCCATTGCCCAGGTCTCCATCTTTTCCTGGAAGACGGATGCCACAAAGGGAGGGATCTGTGTCCCCCGCTCCCCGCTGACCCAGCCCTGTACACTCCGCGCCACCTCTGTGTGACCTGCCCCTGCCCCCCGCCCCCCACTCGCCCACTTAGCACCCATCCCCTTTCTCGGGGGCTGGCGGCGCCTTCTTTCTTTCAGGCTCAGCCTGGCCTGGAAAATCAGCACAGACCCCATGGGGGCTCGCAGCATGACACGGGTCCGAGCCTGGCCAGTGAGATGCACTGCGGGTGGGGTGTGTGCACAAAGCAGCTCTCCTTGCCCCGGGACCACGAGCCGTAAAGCTGACAGCAGCGGAGGGCACATAGTGAAGCTCGGAAATGAAGCTAACTAGCCAAGGGCAAGCACTAGAAAAGGACAAGGTCCCGATGACATTGAGTTCCTGGATCCAGCTGTACCCGAAGCCAGAAACTACTCCTGGATTTTTCAGCATAAGCCAATAAATACCCCTCTTTCCCGGGTTAGTTAGGTTTTCTGTCACTTGTTCTAGCTAATACACTCAGGCCCCCGGTCTCGTGGACAGGCCTGGGATGTGCAGAACTGACTGGCTGACGTTTTGTTTCCTGTCACGTCAGATCTTTCGATGAATTACAGGCAAGACTGCTGGGTTACCCAGGCTCAGCCTTGGTAAGACAGCAAATGCCTCTGCTTTGATGTCCTGTGTGTTCAGCTCTCAGAAGACGACAGCAGCCCCCATTTCTTTGGGGCCACCCGCATTCTGCACACCACATATAGCTTAGGGGTCACCTGGTTGGCAAACCACTAACAGCAGGATGTTCTAGCCCGACCAAGCACTACTCAGCGGTAGGCCAAGGGGCCTCCTGCTCCTCCTCTACTGGGCTTCAAGAGATCACTCTCCTCTGCCTGGGCATGAACTGTGGGCTCAGGTGGCCATGGGGATGCAGGGGACCTCAGAGGGACTATGAGCATCACCTGGACAGCAAGGCACTGGTGAGGATGACGGTGCTTCACAGCGGGGGACACTATTTCCAGCTTCGGCACCAAGGCCCATGGGCTCCCAACCCTGAGACAGGAACCCCGCAGGGCAGCCAAGTTCAGGACGTAGTCTGGACCTTGGTCTGCAGTGTGGCCGCTAGGAGGTGGGGGCACCTCTGGGAGGCCTTGAGGCCACCGTGGATGTTCCTTTGAGGGGACTGTGGCACACCGGCCCACTCCTCACCCTTGGTTCTTGGCCACGAGGTAAGCAGATTCGCTTCACCACATGATGCCTCCATGCTGTTCCTGTGCCCCCACAGGCCCCCAAACAATGTATCCACAGGAGCACAGACCTGAGCCACCAAAACTGTGAGTTCAAATAAACCTTTTCTCCTCGTAAGCTGATCATCTCAGATATTTTGTTATAGCGACAAAAAGCTGCCTAACACACTCTGTTCTGCACAGTGTGAGCTTTGGATGCCCATGTGGGGGAGAAGAACAAGATGGCTTAGACAGGACTTGTGCTCCCCAATCTGCTCAGCTTCATCCACTCCCTTCATCTGCCCAACTTGAGATGGGAGAAAACGGTACACAAGGTTCTGCCATTCAAAACCACGCCCTGCAGGTGGACAGGAGGAACAATCTCTAATGTTCTGTCACACCACGGGGTAACTACATGTACTGAAATGTCACGCTGTATCCATATACATGTGTAATTACTGCATTTATGTATATACATACAATGTACTTAATATGTACAATATGTCCACTAAAAATAAAAATGTATGAGACCACAGTATCCCTGTTAGCGGGCATGCAGGCATGGTTTGGTCTCCCTCATAATTTACCTTCTTACTCAAATCACTGCAGAACCTAATGTAAAGCAACTCTACTACCTAATTCCTGAAAAAACAAAAACATTCCCCAGACATAAGATGAACATGGTACTTACCAAATGTATCGAGTATGTCGGTGATGAGGACAAACTTGCTTGGGTAGAACTGAATAACACTTGTGTCCGAAAGAAGCTTTGAGCACTATGAAAGGGAGAAAAGGAAAGAAACTTCACTGTGCCGTGTCTGACATGGTTGGGACCCTCCAGGGCTGGAAAATTAATGATTTCTATAAACAGGACGCTTACCACCTTGTGCCAGGCCCCGTGCTAGGCAAGGAGGATGTAATGATAAGCAAACCACTGTGCTTCTGACAAAGGAACCCAGACTCTCCTCACTCAGAGCCCCGTAAGGAAGGTTCTGGGAAGCGTTGCCCCAGGACCGAGGAAGCCCTATCCAGAAGGGTCTTCCTGGAGGAACCGGGCTCAGTACTCATCTCTGCACCACAGGCCTCTCATCTGAACAATCTTTGTTCTGTTTTCCAGCCTGGCTTCCTCTGGTTTAGTTCAGTTTGGTCTGGATTCTTTTTTCTTTGATTTTGAGACAGGCTCTCACTAAGTTGCCCAGCTGTACTCAAACCTGTGATCTTCCTGCTTCAGTCTCCAACAATGCTGGGACTACAGGCACGCAGCACCGCACCTGGCTAGGCTTCCTATATGCTCCTTTCAAAGAAGTAAATACCCAAGCCTTCTTAAACTTACCTCAACTGTTAAAACTTATTCCCTAGCTGCCCTCTCCAGGAAACACGCCAAGCTTCAAGAGGAAGTGTTTCTCTGGAACTATGATCTTCAGTGCTGGGAGTGGTCCAGCTCTGACTGCATCGCACAATCCCTCCACTCTCACTGGTGCCAAAAGGCTGCTTACACATTCATGTTTTGTTTTGTTTTGTTTCAGGAATGGAGATGGAATGCAGGGTTTTTGCACTGAGCCACATCCCCACACTTTTTAAAAATTTTTTTACTTAGAGATGGGGGTCTCACTAAGTTGCCCAGGCTGGGCTGGAACTTGCAAATCTCCTGCCTCAGCCTCCCAGAGTGCTAGGATTACAGGCCTGTGCCACCAGACCAGTTACATTCAGGATTCCTTTTTTTTTGGTACCAGGGATCGAACTCAGGACCTTGCGCTTGCGAGGCAGGCGGTGGAACCACTGAGCTAAATCCCTGGCCTACATCAGGATTCTTAAGGGAAGACTGAAGCCACCCAACAAGGCCCCAACACCCCAGGCTAAGATATCTTTGTAATTAGAGGCCAAAAAGCTATTTCTACTCAGAAGAACTAAACATAATGCCATGAAAGTCTATAAATTTCAAAGCCAGCATAAGGAACCAAATAACTTTCCTGTAATTTATTATCCCAACAGTTGATCTTCAGATTGGAAAATGTCGCATAAAAATAAAATAATTAGCCAGGTGGTGCACACCTGTAATTCCAGAACTCAGAGTTTGAGGATCATGAGTTTGAGGCCAGGCTAGACTACAAGTAAGATCCCGTCTCACATAATTAAGCAAATAAGAGAAAAAAATAAAAAAAGATTTTTTACATTTAGAAAAGTTCTTTCATATGCATTTCCAATACGCAGAAAATGGTTAAAAGGCTGACCAGGTCAAGAGACAGGCTGACATGTATTTCCACTTCGGCACTGTCACTCAATATCTAAATTGTTAGAATTACGGAGTTTCTCCTAAGCACAATACGCCTAAGAGTAAACAGCATGTCTGATTTATGAACCATCCTCCTATGGCCCAGATGCTAGGGCGGATGGGGGTGTAAGCTGTTAAAACAATAGTGCTGACACGTGGCATTTGGATGCATGCAGACTTCCAATTCCTGATGCCTTGCTTTGTGATTTTCCTGTGCTCTTTGTGAGAGTTCCAACTACATCTGCCCCAGATTTGAGAACTGGAAGAACAAGCAAGCAACTCTGCCTTCTTGGGACTGCTGATAATCCACAGCACTCAGTTCCTGGGGACGTGACATCCCTGAGCTCCTACCCAGGACTGGTTTCCAAGTCTCGAGGGGAAGACCAACCTCCACGGATGAGGACAGACACACAGATTCAAGCGGAAGGTGTTGAGCTGACTTCACAAACCTCTGCACTGCTTTTCTCCCAAGCTGGCCACATAGAACGTATGTTTTATAAAACATAACAGGGACCAAACTTTTTTAAAATCCAAAATTAAAGTCATAATAATTTTGTGAATTGCTAGCTTGAACCACTGGTGGTACAGGCGCGACTGTCCCACTGGGTGGCTTTGTGGTACACATGGATCTAATCACTTGTATGGGTCTTTTTACTAATAAAATTACTAAAAAGCCACTGACGGCACAGTCGTGCCTGAACCACCTGTGGTTTAAGCCACCCAGCAAGGAGACACACAAATTATGGCCCTCTTTGAGTGTGTTCCAATCACTATTTTGAAGATCCCACCGCTTTGAAAGCTTTGGTGCTACTTCCTAACTTATCTGTTTAAGAACCAGGAACCTTGAAGTATGCATTAAAAGTACAAATTTGCTGCTCCCCACAAAACCTACTGGTCAAAGCCTCCAGCCGAGGCACCAGGGAATCAGGGTTTTAATAAGGGCTCCAGGTGACTGCTGCACAAAATAAAGCTTGCAGATGCAGGTTTAGGGCTACCCAGCACACTCGGTGGGGTGAGTATCCTATAACCAACTGTTCTCAACTTCAGAATCCTCTATGGAACACCGGAAAGTACTGGTGCCAGGGTCCTGCCAGCCAGAAATTCTGATTAAACTGGTCTGGGGTACAGCTTGGACACTGAGATTTGTTAATGCTCTCAGTGAAGTGTAAAATGCTATCAGCATTTCCTAAACAACTAATATGTTTCTCTGCCTAAAATACAGGCCATTAAACTTACTAACTTCTAACATTGGTAGAAAAACCCTGAAGAGATGTTTTCTATTTGTTTCCAATGAACAAGGAAACTAGCAGGATTCTAATATTTCAGGACACTAAGCTGTCTAAAATTAATATTTTTGAAAAAAATATTTCAATAACCAGAACAAATGGATTAAAGACCAGTGGCTGAGAAGGAAAACCACTATTAACCAGAATATATTTTTAAAAATTATAAAACCTGCTAGGGAAAAATATGACTAACATAATGGGCAAAAGAAATAAACAAAAGACATTTTATGGACAAGGAAAACCCAATGGCCCATAAGCATATGACAAAATGCTCAATTTGCTTGGGTGTGGTGGTGCATGCCTGTAATCTCAGCTCTCGGGGGGGCTGAGGCAGGAGGATCACCACAAGTTTGAGGCCAGCCTGGGCTACATAGTGAGATCCTGTCTTAAAAAAACAAAACGAACAGAAAAAAAGCTCAATCTTATTAGTATATTAAAACTACAATTAAATGACTTTATTGCCTCCTACATTGGAAAAATGAAAACAGAAAGTCTGCTCACACCTCACACTGAATGGTGGCAGAATGCTGAACAGCAGACTCCCACTCTGCTCCTAGTAGGGATGGCAACAGCACGCTGGCCAGGCTGCGGGGAAACAGCTTCAGGATCTGGGAAACCTGAGGCAGCACCTAGCTGCTGCTGAGCAAGACCTTGCCCAGGTAGGTTCCTCACCTGGAGAAAGGCGTCATGCAGGCACCGGCAGATGTGTCCAGATGTGCACCCAGCAATGTTGCTCATAATAATGAAAAAGCAAAAGGCAGAGCCACACACCCATCCACAGATGGCACAGTGTACACACCAGCAGGCTGTTTCATATGGAACAGAATGCCTATCAAAAGCCTGGGGTGGGGGAGGTTGTTGTTGCTACTTTTGGCTTTTGCAGAAACTGACAAACTGATCCTAAAATTCACAAAGAGATGCACAAGAGAAAAAAAAAAAAGAAAAGAAATGCACAAGACCCAGAACAAGCAAAACAATTTTGAGAAAGAAGAATAAAAGGTAAAAGACTTACACAACCTTTCAAAATGTACTACAATGCTACAGGGATAGAGACAGCGTGAACTCAGTGTAAGGACAAACTCAGAGACCGACAGAATTAGCACTGAGAAATCAGGAATAAACCCTTACTTTTACGGTCAACTGAGTTTTGATATAACTGCCAAGGCAATTCGAGGGGGGAAAAAGGGTCTTTTTTTCAAATGCTGCTGGGACAATTACGCATACACTTGCAAAAAATAACCTTGGACCAGTGATGGCAAACCTTTTAGAGCTCTTGATACAAACAGCCCGCTAGAGCATGCATGCCATAGGTTTGCCACCACTCTGCTTTGGACTCTTACCTCATCTCAGACACAAAAACCAACTCAAAACAGACCATGGGCCTAAGTGTATGCACTAATACTATAAAGCTTCTAGCAAAACACACGGAGAAAATCCTCATGACCATGGGTTAGTCAAACAGTTCTTAGACTGGACTCTAAATGCATCAGCTAAAATGAGAATTAACAAGTGAGATTTCATTAAAATTAAAACACTTCTGTACTTCAAAAGCTACTGTTATGAAAATGAAGACAAGCCACAGCCTAGGAGGTCATATACAGTCATGTGTCATGAAACAGTATGACGGCTGCATATACAACAGGGTTCCATAGGACCCTACTACCCGGTGACAGCTGTAGCCACCTTAAGTCTCTGTATGCACGCTGTGATGCTCTGCCACGACAAAACTACCAAATGATGCGTTTCTCAGAACACGTCCCTGTCATTAAGCAGTGGATACCTGGAGTTGATAAAGAACTTGTATCAAGACTATAAAGGGCAAGAGCCATACTGTAATCCCAGCACTCTGGGCAGCTGAGATAGGAGGGTCGCAAGTACAACCTCAGCCTGGGCAACTAATTGGATGCTGTCTCAAAATAAAAAGGGCTAGGGGTGTGGCTCAGTGGGAGAGCACTTGCCTAGCATGCACAAGGCCCGGGTCCACCTCCTAGTGTGCACAAGCGCATGCGTGCACACGCACACACACACGCACGCACACGGATCTATGAAGAATACATTCAACATGAAGACAGGCTGGTATGTGACTCAGTGACAGAGCACCTGCGTATGCCTGAGGCTCTGGGACTGATCCCCAGCACCACCAAAATAAATAAATAATAAAAAATAAAACAATGAACACAAAGATAATCTAAAAATTGGGCAGTTCTTAGACATTAAACTAAAGATGATACACACTGGCTATTTTAGTATGTAAGAAGATGTTTGACGTCATTATTAGGGCTCTGCAAATTAAAACTGCAGTGAGCCACTATGTCACATGAGGCCGGCAGAATGTACATAAATGCACGATGAGGGTGCTGGAGATGAGGACCCAACACCCTCACATACTGCTGGGAATGGAAACCACGTAGCTTTTGGAGAGCACTTTGGCAGTTTCTCATCAACTTAAACATATCCTTACCAGGTGATCCCAGCAATCCCTAGGTACTCACCCCAGAGAAGTGCAAACTAAGTCTACACCAAGATTTGCACACAAATACTCAAAACAGCATTGTTCACAATAGTCATAAAGTGGAGACCACCAAATGTCCACCAACTTGCTCATGGACACACAAAATTGTAGTTATTTATACAATGGAATACTATTCAGCAGGAAAAAAGGAACAAAGTATTGCTACATGATATGGCATGGAGAACATTAAGCTAAGTAAAAGAAATGAGACGAAAAAGAATACAGTACAGTGGTACCTTGATTCATGAATGCTTTTGTTTGCAGACAGTTTGGTTCATAAACAGAAGCATTTGGCAAAATTTTGTTTTTATTTGCAAACTCTGCATCAGGTGACAAACACAACCACAGCCATCTTTTACACACAAACACAAATGTGGCCATCTTTTCAAAAACCAAAGAACAAATTAAGTTCGTGAACTGAGGCATCACTGTACATAACAAATGATATACAAAAGGTCCATGAATGGCAGAGTTATTGTCAGAAAGTGGGTCTCTGGTCTTGGTGTGGGAGTAGCAGTACGGTTGGACTGCAAATGGTCCTGAAGGAATTAGGGAGGTATAAAAATATTCTCAAACAAGTGTGTGTGATAGTCACACAATTCTATTGATTTACTAAAAAAAAAGAAAAAAAGAAATATATACGTACAATGAGTGTTTCATTGTTTTTTGTTTTGTGGCACTATGGATGGAACCCAGGGCCTCAAGCATGCTAGACCGACCCACATTCCCAGCCCTTGGGTGGACTTTTTGATATGTAAAATATCGTTGAACAAAACTGCCAAACTCTCCCTGCAAAAAAGCCTTTGCTACAAAGCAAATAAGGCCCACTAGGCTGGTTCCTCAGATTCTGCACTTTGTATGTGTCGTACAGAATTGTTCCTATGAGCCAGATGTGGAGTCAGTTAAACATGCTGTGATTATTTGTGTGAGAAGACGTGAGTCCAATCTCTCCAGGTGTTAACCTCTAGCAGTCACAGCTCTGCACTCTGACTATCTGTGGAGAGACGCTGCCACCGCACTGGTCAATTTGGAGTGGCCGACTGGAGGTAAGCAGGCATGTGGGGTGACAGGGACATCTTCTGGGGGTTTACGTAGTAAAGGAACAGGGACTGCGAAGAAATGGGCTCGGGTTCGCCTCCTGCCGTGAAACTGCAAAAAAGATCACCCTTGCAGTACAAGAAGTCATCTTCCGATACTTCCAGTGTTCAGTGCAAAGATGTCTCCCATAAGAGATGGGTGGGAAGGCAAAGGTCGCGTCATTATGACGTCAGGTCAGAGTGAGGTCTGTCTGGCTGAACTATAATGGCCACTTGGAAATCCTGTAACTGTGGTGTGAAAATGGTAACACATGAATTTTTCTCTACAGGACTTGCTCTTTGATCCAAGATCAACAAATGCATCAACAAAGAGAACTCGGGGAAAGTCTTTCTCCTGACACCACAAGAATGTTTTCCTCATCACACAATCATGTGGACTATGTCTTAAAAATGCACACATCAGAGACACACACCATTAATCCCAAAGATGGCGAGCCAACCTGGTCAAGGAAACCTGAAAGTGCTATTCCATCTTTAGTGTGTACAAATCATAAATGTGTCAGCAGTTGTACCAGAGCAGAGGAACGGCACAGCCCAGGGGGACCATTAACTCTGCAACCTGGGGTCAAGAACTTCCTGGAAATGTGCAGCACGCAACTTATGCAACTGCACACAGCATCCCGGGATTAGCCAAATCATAAAAACAAAATTCAGAGGCAAGGTCTTTCAGAGGAAATACGTGCAAATGAGAGAGATGAAAAAATGAGGGTAAGACCCTAAAGGCAGGCTTCTGAAAACCCCAATTAAGGAGTTTTACACAGGAAATGGGGGGGGGCCCACACACCAAGCCTGACCTGGATGACAATTTTCAGAGCCTTCACTTTCTGGTCCGAGGCCCAGGCGTCCTTGAGCGACTGGTTGAGCTCCTCTATTCGGTTCACATAATCCTGCTGAGTCAAGTTCAACAGCTCCTTTTGGGATCCCTGGGAGTGGAAGGCAGAAGGTGAGAGCACTGAAGGAAATGGAAAAACAGTGTCTAGCATACTTGTAGTCCCAGCTCGGTCACGGGTACGGGGGTACTGGCCACACTTCGGGCTCTAAAGGTCCCCGTCTCCCCTCCATGATGGATAGTTCCGTCCTGCACTCAGAGGCTCTGTGGGTTTCCGCCCGAGAGAGCAGGACAGGGGCTGAGAGGCTGGCCCTGGGGACAAGTCAGGCCCAGGTCACCACTGCTCGCCACATGGGAAGGCACTGTCTCCATAAGCTCCCCGTAAACGGGCTCACATCAGTCAGCATGCGGGGACTGGGGCTGACCGTGCACCCTGCACAGCACCAGAGGTGCAAAACACAAAGACAACTGCTTGCTCAGGCAAAACGATGCTCTTTCTGTGCGGCAGAGCTTACGGTACTGAATGGGAGGCCATTAGCATGGACTAAGGTAGCTGCTTGTGAGGACCCGGGCATGGTGGCCCCCGCCCGCACTCCCTGCCAGAGCCCAGGCGTTGGGGGCATCTGCTGGTATTCTCACCACTCCTGGTGCTACACACAGGGAGGGAGCGGTGCCAAGCCCTTTCCAAATGCACAGGGCATGGAATCCAAAGGCAAGAGTCTTTAATGGGTCACCTGACCTGTGAGGTAGGGACTTCCCGGCCTCTTGGCAGGAAAGGAGCCAGGTGGCCAGTTTGGTGAATGGACTATGAGCAGTGTCGTGTGTCCCTTCTGGCTGAGGCAGTGAAAACCCACCCTCTCTTCAGCCCTAGCTGTGACAACAGCGGAAGCCAAGTGCTGAGATGGCAGCACTGTGGGACAGTGCTGTGTCTGTGCCTGCACCAAGTGTGCACCAAGAGCGAGAAATAAACCTTTGCTACATGAAACTACTGACATGCAGGGGCTTAGTCCTTACTACAGCAGGACCTAGCCTCATCCTCACTGATAACCTGCTAACTGGGGAGCCCTGGGCAGCTGCCGCTGTGAGCAGGGAGGAGCAAGGAAGCCAGTCTGCAGGAGAAAAACGAAGAACTAGAAAGGGAATCAGCACCAAGAGGCTACATGGAACTGAGGGACAGCATTCCGAGCCATGTTCCTGGGTGACTGCAGTTCCCGGCGCCAGGCCATCCTGGCCTGGGGTTCAGGGAGAGGCTGCTCACTCCTTCCCACCTCAGATACCCAAAGGCTACAGAGCTCTGGTGGAGGCCCTCAGCAAACTCCTGCCTAATGAGCTGAGGACATGCAGACTGAGGCTCTCCACACTGTGATTTAAAATGTGCCATGTCTGCCTTGGCAGGTAAGCTGTAGGACTACTGGACCCTGCTGAGCACCCAACAGCTGTCCCAGAGCTGGGAGGGCCCTGCACCTCCCAGCAGACGGAGCCATGGCAACTGCCATCAAATGGCCCTTCCTAGTTTTCATAATCCCTCATTTAACCCATGCAACTGTCCTTTATCCCATTTTTTAAATGATACTAGAGATTGAACCAAGGGACTTCATGCTGAGCTATACCCTCAGTTTTTTGTGTTTGGGTTTTCTGTTTTGCTCTTTTGAGAGAGGGTCTTGCTAAATTTCCCAGGCTGGGCTCAAACTTGTGATCTTCCTGCCTCAGCCTCCCAGAGTGCTGGGTGTACAGAGTACAGCCTGTGCCCGCTCCCAGCTCCTTATCTTATTTTATAAATGAAGAAATAAAGGTACAGAACAGGTAAACACTCAAGGCCACCCTTATAGTAGGAGTCCAGCCATGGCCACTACTCAGGGTAACTATGGTGACAGCAGCTAACACATGCAGAGCATGTGCGCACACTGGGTGTTGTGCTAAGCCCTTCATATGAGTTAACTCACTGAACCCATGACAGTCCTATGGCTAGATGCTGTTCATCCCCACATTACAGATAAATAAACTGAGGCCCAGAGCAGTGAGACTCCTGGTCCAAAGTCAAAAAATTTCTAAATGGCGGATCTGGGATTCAAACCCAGGCAGTGTGGCCAGAGTATGACGTGGCACCCACTACGGCACACTGTCTCTCGAAAGGACACTGCAGAGGACACGCATCACCTGTGTCCAAGGCCAGCACATGGTCCCATTTCCGTGTGCATCAGGACAGGGAGGGCTGTGGCCTCCCCAGCAGCCTGCCCTGCCCGGTGCGAGACTGTGGGCCCACAGCTGTCAGCTGGAATTCTTCCAAAGGATCTAGAAATCTCCAAGTACCCTTGGGCACACACCATCTTGTGTCACACGTTTCCAAAGCACAGGCAGGCTGATTAGCAGACTCCTGAGGGCCTCGGCAGCCAGCGGACTGCAAACCCTGCAGCAGGGCGCAGCGCGTGTGCTCCATCCGGCTGCTTCCTAGGAGGGGACTCCAGCTGGTTCTCACTGTCTGACACTGTCCCCAGACAACCGGGCTTGTTCAGGCACCACAGCGACAAAAGATGCCTCCAGAAAACCCACCCAAAGCAGCTTCCCATGTGCTCAGCCAAATGTGCTCTGCTGCGGGCATTTTCCCCGGACTGAGCCAGAGCCTCAGGAGGCCAAAGCAGTGCAGCCCGAGATGTCTGCCCCAGCAGATGGAGTGGAAAGGCCCCAGCCTGCACTCAGCATGACACCTGCTCACCTCCTCAAAGTCGTCCAACTCCTCCAACCGCGTCCGGACCTTCTCTGACATCGCGGAAGGGGCAGTCCCAGCTCTGCCTAGAGAGAGTGGATTTCTGTCACAGACAAGGCTTTTGTCTTGTACGAATACGTATCCCTCACAGAAAGCATTTTTCCTTCTACTTCTCATCATGAAGAAAGATGGAGGAGACCGTTTTATTACAGAAAACTCAGATTTTTGCATGTTATTTCCTTGCGTGACCTAAGTTCCACCAGAAACATCTCCCACGTGGCAGCTGTCCTGGGGACATGCTGGGCCACCTAGAAAAGGTGAATTGCCACATGCGATATTTATGAGATTGCACTCTATGTCTGTTTACTCATAAAGAAAGGCAGTCATGATAAGGATGCTGAAAGTCCAGCCACTTCATTGTTTGTCATGAACAAAGGCCCTCTCAGCCTGACACTCAGTGCAGAACTGTAGTGCCTTCACACTCCCTTCCAGTAGCAAAACAACGGCCTCACTGTATACCCACAGGTGGACGGGGACTTCAAAGCCCTCTCTTCAAGCAAACAGGACTTTCTGTGCTTCCTTCCAGCATCTGTCAACATACTCTGGCTATCAGCAGGGACCAGTGGGCAGAAAGGAAGGTTTTCAGCCTGTGGGCCAGCCACAGGGCAAGATGACCTGTCCAGAATCCTTTCCCCATCTGCAGGGGAGTTCCGCTCTTGCTCTGAGGTCCATGTGGCTCACAGTGACTGCTTGCTCCTATCAAACTGCTGGATGTCCCCAAAGGTTTGGTGCTCACTCCACAGTGCTATTGGGAGATAGCTGGGCCTCCTGGAAGGAAGGTAGGCCACTGGCGGTGTCCTCAAGGGGGACAGCAGAAGATCTCACTCCTTCCTATTCTCTTTGCTTCCTGCCACCCTGAGATGAACAGGCCCCTTCCACCGTTTGCCCACCATGACATACTGTGCCACCAAAGGCCCAAAGAATAGATCCAGTGACTATGGACTGAACCCTCTGAAACTGTGAACCAAAATACATCTTTCCAGGGCAGGGGATTTAGCTCAGTGGTTCCGCTGCCTGCCTTGCAAGCGCAAGGTCCCTGAGTTCGATCCTCGGTACCGAAAAAACCAAAACAAAACTGTCGGGAGCAATGCTACATAAATCAGAATTCCATAGCTGGGCTGTAGGCAGGAGAACTAGGCTAACCAAATGATTTTTCCCTAAAATTATGAAGCATTGCTCCCAACACAAAACAAATACATCTTTCCTCCTTTTAAAGTGATTCTCTCAGGCACTTTGTCACAGTGATGGTAGGCTGACTAATACACAAACCTATTCTTTGGAACTGAAGTTTTTTTCTGTCAAAGCACTAATTTCAGCTCTGGTGCAGACGCAGAAGTTGATCAGCTCATCGCATGGTGAAATAATGTAATATCAGCAAGTACAACAGTAATGAAGATTCCAAATAATTTGCCTATTTTACTTTGTTTCTATATTTTTCTTCCTCTTGAAATATAACACATATGGAAAGAAGATACACATACATTTTAACAGGTGGTTATAAAACCTTTGTAACCACCACTTGGTCATTCATAGTCTTGTTCTCATTCACCATAACTTTGGTTCATGAAGTTTACCCATGATCTGGTGCACAGCTGTGGCTAACTCACTTTCTCCCTGCTTAGTATTTTCCATCGTGTTAATACCAAAATTTACTTCTTTATCCTATTGTCAATGTAAATGTGGGTTGTTTCCTGTTTGGGTTGTTAAAATGTCACTATGCCTCTGGGTTCACAAATACATAAATCTCTGTAGGGCAGTCCTTTATATCAACCACTTAAGGATGAGCTCAAATGCAGATTCTGATCCAGCAGGTCTGGGGCAGGGCCTAAGAGTCTATACAGTATTACTTTCTTTCCTCCCCGCCCCTCATACTAGAGATTGAACCCAAGGATTCACACCTTGGGCAAGTACCCCACCATTGAACTATATCCCCAATTCTTTCGGAGACAGTGTCTTGCTAAATTGCCCAGGCTCACCTTGGACTTTCGATCTCCCTGCTTCAGCCCCCTAAATAGCTTGGATTACACCTGATGAAAGTCTATTTTCTACTGAACTCCTGGTTGAAGCCAATGCTGCTGATCCTTGGGCCATAATTTTAAAATATGGACCTAGGGCAGTGGTTGGAAAACTGTTTTTGGAAAAAGCCTGACGCAGAGTATTTTAGGTTTTGCAAATCATACACTTTGTTACAAATACTCAGCTCTGTCACTGTAGCACAAAACCAGCCACAGACAAATACATAAACTTACTAGGGCTATGGTTTAATAAAACTATAGCTGGGCCAGGTAGCACACACTTACAATCCCTGCTACTTCAACGACTGAAGTAGGAGGATCCCAAGTTCAAAGCCAGCCTGGGCAATTCAGTGAGGCCATGTCCCAAGAATAAAAAGAACAAAAAGGATGGGAATATAGCTCAGTGGTAGATCAATCCACAGTTCTGGAATTACTGGAGCAAGGGGTTGGCCCATTTTTGGGGAGGAGGTACTGGGGACTGAACCCAGGACCCTTCACACTGAGCTACATTCCCAGGTCTTTTTGAGACAAGGTTTTACTAAATTGCCTAAGCTGGGATTGAATTTGCAATCCTCCTGTCTCAGGCTCTCAAGAGTGTTGGGATTACAACCACTGTCTTAATCCCTTCACACTGTTACACCATAACCTAAGTAGTTTATAAACAGAAACCAATTTCTCACAGTTCTAGAACCAGGGAAATTCAAAACCAAGGCCCCAGCAGATTCAGCATGTGGAGCGGACCCGCTGTCTGCCTCAGAGATGGCTCCTTGTTGCTGTGTTCCGCACAGTGGAAGGCAGGAGCGAGGTCCCTTGGGCAGCTTTCATAAGGGGACTAATTCCACTCATGAGGACCTCCCCTGCCCGTCGTGACCTCCCTGTTGGCCTGAAGACCCCATCTCCTGACCTTAGGAGCTGGGATTTTAACCTGAGTGTCGGGGGACACAAGCATCAGAGCACAGTGCCGTCTTCAGATTCTACGGACATTGCAAAGCGCGTTACCAGTGCTTGCTGCCTACATTCCCCCCGGCAGGGCGTGAGTCTTCCAGTGCTCTACATCCTCACCGTGCTCAGGGTCCTCCATCCGGCTCTCTCCCAACTGGTGGGATGGCATGACTGGGGCATCAAAGTGACACCTATGGCAAAGCTACGTGCCCTTGGTCACCACTGTGCTGCCTCAGCCTGCAGGGGTTGAGGGGAAGCTGTGGCGGGCATGGGGCTGCAGTGCCACATCAGCCACCTGCACAAGGACCCCAGGCGTAGTCATTTGACCTGGCAGTGCGGCTGCTGCTGGTTGCTCCACCTGGCAGCTTCAAGAAAGAAACTCCAGAGTTCCATCCTGCGAGAGTATCTCAACAAGCGGGCACTGGCGTTCTATGGTTCTGTAAAAGTTCCCCATGGGCCCCTGCCACACAGCATGCTGGGCCACCCTGGTCCAGACCCTGGACTGGGAGTCTCCTGAGCACAGACTAGTGAGTGTGTGTCCCCTGCACCAGCACATCTGAACTCTCACAAGAGACAGCGACCAGCGACGTAAGGCCATGGAAAGGGCAGCTCTCTGAAGCAGGATGGGAGCTAGCAGGGGAGGTTCTCCGGCTCCCCCATGCTAGCATCAAGCTGCAGGCTTATCTTTTGGCCCTGGTAACCTCCTGCTCTCTTTCTATTCTGTCCAAGTATGAATTTGAATCCTGCATTACACAAACTTTCTCTCTGAAAAGTTGTATTCAAGGTAGTGGCATGATTTTTTCATCAAAACAACAAAAATCCTATCTTACCTTTTTCAGATCCCATGAAAAGATTCTGCAAAGACAAAGAATTCATTAGTATTTTTAAAATCCAAGGCAACACAGCCACTGTTTTCCAGCAAAGCTGTTTGCTTATCCAAATGAAAGACTGAAATACATATTCAAAGGAGGAAAATGGGGGTCACGAACAAACGCTGGAGATTCAAATCCTATTCAATTCAGGCAATAAATACCAAAAATTCTGCTGAGAGAACAGAATCATCTAAGAGAACTGTTTTTTAACTTCTCTGGATCGTGGCTCCTCACCCTCTACAGTCCTGCCACGTTGGGCTGGATAAGCTTTTGTGGCTGTTCTGTGCACAGCAGGATGTTTCACAGTATCTCCAGCCTCCAGCCCAGCCCCCACCCCCGGTGCCAGGAACACCTGCACGGCTGTGACCACCAAAGACATCTGGAGACATTTCCAAATGACCCTGGGGGATAACATTGCTCCGGGTTGAGTAAGTGAGCCCTGAATTAAGTTCGTGCATTCAGAGAAAATGTCAACAGCCCAGCAACTGTGCTGTCCTCCTGCTGCAGCCCCTGATGAGACGATGGAGCCACGTCTCACCTCTCTGCCTTCCTTGCACCAGGTTGCCCACAACTACCCTCAAGACAGTCTAACTGTGAGTGCTGAAGGGACTCCAGGAGGCTGCCTTACATGGGGGGGGCACACTGCTTTTTCTTTCCTTCTTCTGTCAACTCGGCCATGGGCAGCACTAAATACAGCACAGCAGCAAGTCGGAAAGAGCCAGAACCTCAATGGCCTTGGCGCTTCTGCTCCAGCCCCACCATAGACTTCTCCTTAGAGTAAGGAGATCCACACGTTACTCTCGCTGCCATCATTAGCGAGGACCTGGTTCTAAGCAACCGGACCTAACCCTAACTAGCACCAGCGTTAACCTGCTTACCGGGATGGGCCCCACCCTCCTGACCTTTCTGGAACTTGAACAGCTTGCCAGGTGCAGGGTGAGCCTCCTACTTCACGTGCACGCCCCCTAAACCACCTACTTTAGCTGGAGGGCACCCAAGAAAGAGCAAGCTTCTAGCTCTTGGAGGAAAACTAGCAACAGGGGCTCACATGGCAGCACCCTGTCCTGGGTGGGGGCTCTCCGATTTGCACCTCAACCTCCCCAACAGAGGCCCCGCCTCCCCAATTCTTTCTCTCAGCTGCGCCATATCCTTGATTCTCAACTTTTTTTTCAAGATACCAACCAGCACATTTTCTCCCGATGACACTGACACTTGAAGAGACACTGAGAGCCCAGGAGCTGGACAATGGGACAGCAGAAATCACCCCCAGCTCTGAGGTGGCCCTGGAACTCACAATGGACAGCTTTTCCGTAGTTGTGTACCGGGCAAGGATCTCTCCCCGCTTGTTGGCCCAAGGCTCAAAATCCGATCCTACGATGGGGTTGTCATCTCTGTCGCGTTTCTTTCTGGAACTCTCCTAAGGAGAGCAGGACATCTTCAGAGCCTATTTTAGTCTTTAAAGATAAAGTGTGAGCAGAAACTAGAGAGTCCCTGACTGCTGAAGAAAGTCAATCTGTCTAAAGGTTTATCATTATTATTATTATTATTATGAAGAAACAACTTTTCAGGTTGTTTCATCACAAATGACCAAGAAATGTACCAAAACTGCTGACACTCTTTAAGAATCAAGGCAAGGCAACTGAAAAGGTCATTTTTAAAGTATCTGAATGGTGGAGTTTGAATGATTGCTAACATCCGGGCTACAGGAACTAGGAAGCCTCCACGTTGTTGGCAGGAGCACAGACCAGTAAGGCCTCAATAGAGGACAGTCTGGTGGTGGCATTCAAGACGTTCCTACACACGGTCTCCCGCAGCGATGGGCTTCAAGACACTCCTGCAGAGTCCCTCACCTACACGCACCGAGACGTGTGTGCATGTAGGAGACCTGGGCGCTGCTGCTGACACCAGCAACACCCACGGCCGTCCAGTGCCTATCAGCACCAGAAGGGGGAAGCAGACCATTTCACACCCATCCTTTAGAATACAGCACAGCCATTCAAAGCACCAAGGCAGTTCCACTCATGACTGACAGGGAAAGTTCTCCAGGACATGTCTGGTAAAAGTGAACCTGCAGCAAACAGTCCAGTTTATGTCTGACACACTCCGGCTGACTTGAACCACTGGTGGCACAGAATGACTGTTCCACTGGGCAGCTTGTACCACTGGCAATACAAATGCATCTAATCATTTTCATCAGTCGTTTTACTAATAAAAAGTTTACAAATGGTCTGAATCTAGTCAGTTTCTTGAACCTGAATAACTACTGCCCAAATAAAATATCAACACTCTTCATACCAATTAAAGATTATAATAATTTAAAAAATTAACTCACTAAATTAAAAGAAATTTATATTCATGAGCAGCTTCTTGATAATTAATTCTCTGAATTTTAACACGGAAACCTTACAAGTCTTGTATCACAATTTCCTATAGCACTTTAATGTTTTCCTTAAGGGACTGTAATCTGATGAATCTGATCTGCTAAGTCAATGGCTTTCTGTACATCACTGTAGTCAAGGACCCCCTAAGAGGCAGTACAGGCCGCCGGATGGGCAGTCATGCATGCACCACTGGTGGTTCAGCCAGCAGGAATGACCGAATTTAAACCACAGCTTCCCAGCAGCAAGGGTACGCATTGCAGCCCTGTCGTGAATGTGTTAGAAAACAAGTAAACGAGATCCTGCATGGTATGAAGGTTGAGAGCGCCGACTCTAAAGCTCAAGTGGCTGGGACTGAATCTCCACTCAGTGGGGACTCCACCTACCTGTCCCTCCAAGCATGAGGGCTGTAATTTCTCTCACAGGGTAGCACAAGAATCCAACAGGAAATGTATTCCGAAAGACTCCTACCCCAAAGTAAGCTGATGGATTCTTTTTTATTACTATTATTTTTTGGTACTGGGGATCAAACTCGGGACCTTGCACTTGTGAGGCAGGCAGCGGAACCAATGAACTAAATCCTCAGCCCATTCTAACTTTTATTGTTATTTTTGTTAGTGTTTACATAGGAGTAGAAATGGAACTGTCAGAAGTCACTGTCCTAAACATCTATGGGAACGCTTGGCTCTGGAAGCAAATCCAGCGTCCTGACAGCACGGATGACCTCAGGGTGGAGGATGTAATGCAGGGAGTGGGGTTACAGGCCTGCATCTGCAGCGTGTAACTACATCAAAAGTAAGCAAATGCCTATGCAATTATTTAAAAAGAATGAATTATAAAAAAGAAATTAGGGGGCCGGGGATTTAGCTCAGTGCTTTCACTGCCTGCTGCGCAAGCACAAGGACCCGAGTTCTATCCCTGGTACCAAAAAAAAAAACAAAAAATGAAATTAGGGTTGGGAGTGGAGCTCAGTGGTACAACACCTGCCTAGCATAGGCAAGGCCCTGCATTCCATCCCTAGCACAGCAAAAAAAGTTTTTAAAAAGAATAAATTTTAGGGTCGGGGATTTACCTCAATGGTTCTGCTTCCTGCCTCGTAAGCTCGAGGTACCGAGTTCGATCCCCGGTATAAAAAAAAAAAAAGAATAAATTTTAACATGCCCCCCCTTCAAAAAAAAAAAAAAGAATAAGAAAAAGGAAAGAGAGTTCCCATATCTCAAGCAGCCTCTTGCTGCCCAACACTTTCCACTTTAAGCAGAACCCCGTGGATGTCTGGGTGACCTGAATTGTTGGAACCAGACGGCCCGGGTGGTGACCAGAATGCTGTTCACTGCACAAGCTCAGCAGCAGCGAGGTGCAGAAATCCAGCCACCCTGAACCCAACCCCGAGTGGCTGACAGGCCCTGGAGCACTTTACCGTGGCTACTGCCATAGCTGCGGGGTCAGCAGTGGCTGCAAACATGGAAAGCGGGTCAGTTCCATCGAGGACACTGCTCAGCGGGTCTGCCACAGAGCTGGAAGAGGACGACGACGTGGAAGAGGTGCTTCCTTTCCGGCTTACTTTCTTTGTCTTTGATTCTGTGACCTGTGGGGAGAATGTGTGGCAGTACAGCAGAGGTCTCCTATGCCTTCCCCAGTGGGACAGCCAGCCAGGTCCCGTCCTTCCCTTATGGAAGCTGGACCAGCCTTTCGCTTGTAGCAGAGGCTTATCAATCTGCGGGGGATGCTTATTTTTGGTGACAAGTTGACAAGACTCAGAACCACAGCTGTCAAGGAAAAGAAGGCAGGAAGTTAGGGTTAGCAAGGCTGTTGGGCAGAGGAGGCACCAGAACCTTGGGTTTCCGGGAAAGGAAATTAACCCAGAACACAACCCACTCTAAACAGAAAAGCAAAGCTTTCACTTAACAAACCAGAAACTATCAACTTACCTTCTACCTGCAGATCACTAGCCAGGAATGGCCAACCCTCTACCTGGCAGATTTCCATTCTAACCAATCAAATATTTTCTTGGTCTGGTTTCCAAGAATAGCTCATAACAGTTTTCCCATCATGTGTCCTCGCTGGACCCTGAACCTAGTTCGGTCTGCAGCTGCTGCTCAGCTGAATCACTGAAGGCTCCAACAAACTCACTAAGATGTTAACGCATCTAAGTTCATCTTTTAACAGATGGAAGAAGTAGGGGGGTATGATTTAGGTGACAATAACGATACATGTGCATCTCATTTGGTCTGTGGCCCCGGGAATTCTTGGGTGACAGGAGCATCTCCTGCCCTAAGGAGAAGACTCTCGTGGTCATCAGGAAGACCAAGCCATGATGAGTCGCTGGGAACTTCTGGCCTCCCCATCCTCCAGGGTGGGGAGAGTCGACTGCAGGACTGGAAAAGCCCTTGTGAAGATTCCTAAAAGCCAGGCTTTGGAAGCTGCTGGGCTGGTGAACAGGACACAGCGAGGAAAGGCAGGGGGCGCTAGAGGGCAGGGGAGCTTCCCCACACCTCACCGAGTGCCCTACCCTGTGTAATGTCCTTTACAACAAACTGGGAAACTTCTACAAAGCGCTTCCCTGAGGGCTGTGAACTGTCCTGGAAAAGGAACTGAACCCCAGTACACAGCAGCAGGTCAGAGGCACGGGCCACAACCCGCCTGGAGTCTGAGAAGCCAGGGGTCATGGGGCTGAGCCTCAGGCTGGGGGTCGGATGCAACCTGCAGGCAAAGTGTCAGAATTAAGTGAACTAGGGGACCCCTGGCTGGGGTCGGTCTGGGGGTCACACAAGTGCTGCGTGTGGTCTGTGAGCCGAAAGGACAACACCGGGAGGCCGGGCTCTAAGCGTCAGAACTGAACTGAAGGACACCCAGGAGTCAGGAGGTTCAAGGGTCGCTGAGGGTGCAGGCAAAGCCCACAGCTGGGAGCAGAAGTGTTGAGAGCTTAGAAACCAAACTGACCTCTTCCTTTTCAGTGACAGAAATCCTTGGGTTCCGTCCAGCCAAGACCAGCCACCCTCAACATGTGTTAGTGTGGGGTTTTTATTTATTTTTATTTTTTTGCAGTATTAGGGATTGAACCTAGGGCCATCACACTGAGCTACATCCCCCACCCTTTAAAAAAATTTTAACTTTTGGCCAGGGATTTAGCTCAGTGGTTCCACTGCCTGCTTTGCAAGCTCCAGGTCCCGAGTTCGATCCCTGGTACCAAAAAAAAAAAATTTTAACTTCTGAAACAGGGACTCATTTATGTTGCTGAACTGCCCAGGCTGCGCTCAAACGGGAACCTTCCTCCCTCAGCCTCCCAGAGCGCTAGGGTTACAGGCGTGTGCCACCGTGCCTGGTTAGCAGCAGTATTCCTGGGTCTCTGTATCCAAGGTTCCACAAACATATGCAATACAACAACTGTGCTTGTACTGAACATGTAGACCCCTTTTCTCATCGTTATTCCCTAAATAATACAGTATGGGACCGGGGATTTAGCTCAGTGGTTCCACTGCCTGTCTCGAAAGCACAAGGTCCCAAGTTCAATCCCCGGTACCCCAAAAATAAATAAATAAATGAAAAATAATACAGTATGACCACTACTGAGAGCCATGTGCGTTGCATCCGGTATAAGCGATCCAGAGGTGACACGGTGCACAGGAGGACGTGCACAGGATGTGGCATTTGTAGGAGGGATGAGAGCACCGCGGAGTCAGCATCACAGAGGCCTAAGGACTCCACAGCGCTCCTGGAACCAAGCTTCCATGATTCCCAGGGACAAGGGACAACTGTCCTTGCTAATAACAATGCTAACCCAGCAGACAGGGGCCAGGCAGGGCTCTGGCCTGCTTTTGTTTTTTGTTTTTGAGACACAGCATCTAAGATGCTACTCAGAACGGTGCCCTCCTCTGGTAACTAAAGTGATCCTTCATATTCCAAGTAAAAAAATGAAGAAGCATGATAGACTCTGCTGACACGTCCACGTCAGGAACGGTCACTCCTCCCCAGGATGACCTCATTATTAAGAGAAGAGAAGGGGAAGCGCAAGGACCAGAGTTCGATTCCTGGTACCCTCTCCCCCCCCCAAAAAAAAGAGAAGGGAAGGGGGTGACAACAGTGATGGTAAACTGAAAGAGGACCACAGCAAGCTGCTGGGCAGAAATCTGCAATACCAGTTGCCACTGGCACAACAGAAAAGAGCTAAGGATGCGGCTGTCGTTCCTCAGGAAAGACCCAGGCTGTGTCCGGCCACAGCTCTGGACACCCACAGTGGACTCACCGTGATGGGCTTCAGGGGGTGGTAGTCCCCGAACTCCAGCGGCGCGGCCTCCAGCCGGCACGACAAAAGCTCAGCCTTGTAGTTCCTGTGCCTGGAGTGCCTGCAACAGACAGCAAACAGATGTGGGGCAGGTGACCAGGGCCCAAAACACGCAAGGCCTCCGCCCGGGCGTCGCTGAGGGTCAAGAGTTTAGAGTAGAACCACACTGCTCCCAAGACCGAGAAACACTGTGTTTTACAAGAATTTATTCTGATCTGTTTGAGGTATCAGGCCAGGCCCAGAACCCAGGGATTCGGGAAGCTGACTCCAGCTGCTCCCCCAGGGCCCTTGCTGGTTCTTGGCATGGGACAGGAGTCCAGGCCAGCAGAGAGTGGCTGTAGAGAGGCAGGGCAGCCACAGTGCTTGGAGGAAATCTCATGGCGCTGGACGGACACACACACCAGGTTTCAAGGCAGCCAGGGGCCGGCTATGTGGCACCTGCCCGAAATGCCCGCAACCCCTGCACTCTGGGAGGCTGAGGCAGGAGCACTGCAGGTTCAGCGCCAGCCTGGGCAACTTAAAAGAACCTGCCTCAAAAAAGTGCATTTTTTTTTATAATGATATAGTTAAGTTTATTGAATTCACAGAAATAATTTCTCAGATCTATGTTGTATAATGAAATGCTAGATTGACCTATGGGGGAAATCCTTACATCGATAGGGAAAAAAATGCATTTGTCAACAGGGGAGGGGCAGGGCATGTAGCCTGGTGCAAAAGGTACTAAGTTCAACTCCCAATACTGAAAGAAAAAAAGACAGCCAGAGCTTGAAGGAAGAGCTGCGGAAGAGGAAAGAACACAGAGAAAAGGCAAGGCAGGCCTGCCTGCAAAGGAGTGAGCAAGAAGCCAAGGGAGATGAAGGGCAGAGAGAGCTGGTCATCAGCTCAGGGGGCTCAGCGAGGGGAAGGATTCCTGAGATGGAAAATCGAGGGAGGAAGTGGCCAGATGCAGGCTGGAGAGGAAGGCGGGAAGGCACAGTGAAGAATCTCGAACACATGGGGGCTCAGAGCAAAGGCCCCACACACAGACTGGGAAGCCCGAAGTGGGGGAGAGAAAGTCGGGCAGAAGCAGCATCTGAAGGGGAAGCGGCGGAAATGTTCCCCAAAAGCTCCTCCCCTGGTACCTGGTCACGCAGCTTCCCTTCCAGTGAGGTGAGTGTGGCCAGCACTGCTCCTGATGTCTGCTCTTGGCAACTTCCCACCCTCTGACCACCACCTGGCCCTTGGCTGTCCATTCTGCTTAACCTCACTGTATCTGCAGTGGGGCTCAATCTCTCTCCCCCACTGCAAAACTCCAGGGTTCTAGTCTACCTAAATGCAGCCTGCTTGATGTTATTTTGTTTTCTTGAAGTACTGGAGATAGAAGCTCAGGCTTTTGTCCTGCGCTATAGCTCCCGCCTTTTTTTAATTTTCATTTAGAGACAGGGTCTTACTAAATTGCCCAGCCTGGGCTTGAACTTGAGATCCTTCTGTCCCAGCCTCCCTGGGTGTGGGGATTATAGGTATGCTGCCTGGTAGTTTTTAAACAAACAGCATGAATAGTTTTTTCTTTAACAAAGGACATGGGTATTTCCTATTTGTAAAACATCCCATTCCAGAAAATAAAGCTCTTCTGGGCATGTGGGACAAGCCCGGTTCCCACTGTATGGAAAAAAAGATTCAAAATCACAGGAACTGTCTTGTCCTCCAAGTCCCTGGAATTCACTCCCTGCCCCATTCAGACTCACAATTTCATTAACACCTCTGAAATACTAGCCCCCCAAATCTAACTGTGCCCTGCAACTGATCAGCTTTACCCAATATCTCCCACCAACCCAGAGCTGCAGCAATTAATTTCTGCCCCTTTCTAAGTAAATTTGGCTTTGAGCATAGAGCAGGAGGGGAGAGCCTGCTTCACAGCCCACTTCTGCTTTTCTTAAGGGAAAATGCCTAACATACTGCCTACTCCTTCCAGATCATCTTTCCGAGGTACACACCGTCTTCACCTTGCAAAGCACCGCAAAGGAAAGCACCTGTGCAATGTTCGTCCAGCCCCTTTTCCAACTGAGGGTGCTATCAGCCAATCCCTGACTCCTACAACAAATAAAAGCCAGGTGTGTGGCACACCCCTGTAATCCCAGCACTTGGGGGGAGGCCTGCTTGGGCTACACAGTAAGTTCAAAGACCAACCTGGGCTACATAGTGAGAACCTGATTCAAAAAATAAATTTAAAAGAAGTCAAACCCCGAGGGACAGACACATTTGAATAATAGACATCAACAGTCAAGATGGAGCTTCAAACATCAAATTACACTTCTCTTTCAAATCACTCTTTATTAGTTGTAAAGAAAATAGAACTTTGAAAGGCTAATAGAATGAGTAGGAAATTTAATCTGATCTGAAATTCAGTTGCAAACACATCATATCATAATCATAAATCAACAGCTGAAACAATTTGCTACATCAGAATAGTCCATGTGCAACAATCGCATAACAGTAACAGTTATTACACACTTAATACGCACCAGACCCACTCCCTCTTTTCTCTCACTTGGCCCTGCGGGGTGGGTACCACGACTGCACCCACTTTTCAGATGGAAAAGCAGGGACTGGTACTCTTGGTAACTTGTCAAAGTTAAGAGCAAGTAACAGGGACAGATTCAATAATTCTGTAGATTATAAATCATCTTAAGAACTTTAAAAACGAAGCAACTGATCCCCGGTACCAAAAAAAAAAAGAAAAAAGAAAGAAAAACTAAGCAACTGTCTACTTTTCTTAAAAAGATCAAGCTCTAGAATGAGTGTTTTAAAAGTTGGGAATTTTGGGGGGACTGCTTTATTAAAAAAAAAAGCTACAGAAAACGTTTTCACTGTCTGAATGCCCATGGGCAATCACAGTATTTTGATTTTCTACCACTTCTCTCATTATTTCCTCAAATCTTTTCCCCGGTTCTCAGCATTTTCCATGTCAGAGAGACTTAAACGCTGTCCTGTAGAAAGCCCTGGGTCTTTGGGAAGGCGAAACGGCGCCCTCTAGCGGGCATTCTCTCCAAAAGCCTGACTTTGTTTCTCAGCCTATACAGCTGACAGCTGATAAAAATCCCTCACAACCTTCTGCAGCAAGGCAGCGGCTCCTTTGCTCCTTTGCAGCTGCCACTGAAAAAAGGCTATCGTTTCACACCTCCACTGCTGGCTGGGTCTAGCCCTGGACTACTTGTGTGGCCCCCACACATCAGAAAGCAAGGTGGTTTAAATACACATCACTTTTTTTGTTTCGTTGGTACCAGGGATCGAACTCGGGACCTTGAGGTTGCGAGGCAGGTGGTGGAACCACTGAGCTAAATCCCCGGCCCCTTAAATACTGACAACTCGATTTAGAATTATTTGCTTTTGGTAATACAGATACAGAAGATTGGATTTACCAAAGTACTTTCCTTATACCATAAATACCTAAATCCACTACATGCTCCGTGCTGGGTATTTTAATTCTCAAGTGTTTTTCTTAGTTACTGATCACATAATCTGACCACAAATCTTTCATCCCACAATCATATTATTCCCACTCCCCCCAACTTTGCAAGTTATGTAGAAATTGACTGCAAAGGGTGGTACTTTCACATGCGTTATTCCAAGGGACTAAGCAGGAAATGGGATTGCGGTCTACGGCAATGGGGGCGAACCTACAGCAAGTGTGTTGTTTTTAAGACAAAAGATGTTAATGTACAAGTCGTTTTTTCTAAACTAAATCCTCAGTATTCAGTTTTAACTGCAGAGTTGGCACTTTTCAATAAATAAGTGAGTTTGGAGTTACAATCACTACAGGATATCTGCTATCTTGAGCCAGGCCAACATGCATCAAGAGGTAACAAAATGTGGGTAAAATAAGGCACTCTGGGGGAGACCCATGACAATGTACCGGGGCTCTGGGGGCCCTGCAACCACAGATAGCCACAATTTAGAAAGGAGGCCCAGCTAACAATGACTACAATCCTAGGCTCTGGCTTCCAAACCTCAGCTCACCTGGGGCCTGCATGCCTTAAACGCTTATCTCTCGTGAAATGCTTTTCCCTAAGTGAAAATGGAGTCCTGAGATACACAGTGCCTGGCACAAAACAGGGGCTTGAGGAGCATAAGTCTAAGGACAGAAACACTTCTCCTGGGACTCCTTGGTTTCCTCAACCTTCAGAGATATCAGCCAGCACCTACAAACACCGTCCTAGGCACAGGAAAGACAAGGATAGCTAAGAGCAACAAGTTAGTGGCGAACTGACACTCGGACATGCCAGCCTGAGAAATACTCAAAGCCCAGCCACATTAGGAACTATGGAAACCCTTGACCCCAGGGTTACAGCATCTCTGTGATTTAAACTTAAAATACTGAAGGTAAGAAAGTACTGAGATGCAGAAAAAAGACAGCATCTCCCTGGATTCTCCCATTACAAATTCCAGATGAGTTCAGGGAAACCAGCCATTGCTCAGGATCTGGGCATTTCCGTCCTACTAACCCCAGATAGGTGCAGGTTCTGCCTTTGATGAAGCCAGCACGACCAGGTCTCAGGGCGCAGCGACGCCCAGCGGTTTCCAGTGTTGATTTAGTGTCTAGGGCTCTCCGAAGAGTCAGCAAGTGAAGCGGGCGAGGGTGGGAGGAGACTGTTATAAAGCATGAAACCAGAAGGCTGTGCCAGGTGTTCTTAAGGTCTAGGGCTGTGCACTCTTCCACTTGCTCACCCGTCATACAAGGGAAGCTACTTCACACCATTGCAAGAGAAACGTCAGGAGATGAGCTCCCTTTTCTGCGATGCACGGAGGTCTCAGATCCCAGAGAATCCCACCATCACGATCCCAACTTGCTTGAGTTCGAACACCTCGTATCATCCACTGGAAACTGGTACGAGGGTCCCGTACCTCCTGCCTACTTCAGCCACTCGAGCCCAGGAGGCCTGTCCCCCTGGCACACGCCATTCCTTCCGATTTGCTTAACTCCTACGCCTCCTGTAAGACCCAGTTTAAGACGCCTCCTCCCTGAAGCCGTCCGCAGCCCCAAGTGACCTGATTGCTCCCGCCTCTGGCCTAGTCGGACCTCCTCTCGATGGCCCTCTCCTTCCCTATACCATTCCGTGAGCTGAAGAGCTCAGGGAAACAGCAGCCCGAGTCATCCAGATGCAGCAGCGCCCCGGGGACCTACGCCAACTCCTCCCAGGAAAGCGAAAGGCTGGGAACGGGTCTTGCTTAGGAGATGAGTGGGGAGCGGGAAGGAGGACCGAGAACGGGACTGCCCCGGACTGGCTTCAGGCTGGACAGCGGGAGCCACAGGGGAGTCTGTGGTCCGAAAAACTCCGGACGGGGTGGGAGGCGCTAAACCTCATCAGGCAAGACAGTCTACAATCGTAGAGACAGACCCCGAGACAGCTAAAGGCAGCCCTCCCCAAAGCCCACCGACCCTCTCTCGCTTACCAGGGGAAGACCGCCATCTTCCCAGTCACATGACCGCCGGTGCTGGGCCGCCAGCCCCTTTTCTCCTCCCTCTCCCCGCCCCTCCCCGCCTTCGCCCGCCCCCGATTGTGAAGGCAGCCTCCGCCCCCCAGAGTCCAGGACGCCTTCAGTTGGCGCCATACTGTGGCAGCTCCCCGCTTCGCAGTTTCCGAACTCGGACATCCCCCGACGCCATGATGGTGAAGGGCAGCTCCCTGCTTCGCAGTTCCCGAACTCGGTCAACCGCTGGCGCCATGATGAAGGGCAGCTCTCCGCCCCGCGGTGCCCAAACTCAGTCATTTTCCTGCGCCATGATGGGGAAGGGCAGCTCCCCACCCGGCCGAGTCCAGGTGACGCCTTCCGCCGGCGCCACGATTTTGAATGGCAGGGCCCCACCCCGCAGTCCCCCGATGGCGCCATAATTGTGCAGGGCAGCTCTCCGCTCTGCCGAGCCAGTGCGACCCGATCAGTAGACGCCAAGCGTCTGAAGGGCAACTCTTCGCCCCGCCGTCCCCAGCCGGCACCCTCCGTAGGCGCCACGATTCTGAAGAGCAGTTCTCCGCCCCGTAAAACTTGGACCCCCATCCTTCGCAAGCGCCATGATGGTGAAGGGCAGCTCTTCACTTCGCCAAGCTCAAGCGACGCCTTCTGTCGGCCCCAAGATGGTAAAAGTCATCTTTCCGCCCCTTCCAGCCCAGGCGACGCCTTCTGCTGGCGCCACCATTAGGAAGGGCAACTCTCTGCCTCGCGGTGCCCGGACCCGGTCTTCCGCCAGGGCCATGATTGTCAAGGGCAGCTCTCCGCACCGCAGAGCCCAGGCGACGCCTTCGGCCGGCGTCACAGTTGTGAACGACAGTTTCCCCCCCTCAAATCCCAGGCAACGTTTCTCGCCGGCCACAAACTCGTGAACGACAGAGGTCTTTTCAGTAGTCTCCGCACAGCGCCTTTCGCTGGCGCCATGATGATGAAGGGCAGCTATTCGCCCCCTGAAGCCGAGGCGATCCCCTTGGACGCCTTGTTTGTGGAGGGCAAGCGTCAGCTCGGCGGTTGCCGCGCAGTGCCTTCGCCCTGCACCATGACTGAGGGCCAGCCCTCCGCCCCTTAGGGAGGAGGTGACGTATTGCACGCACGCCATGTTTGTGAAGGGCAGGAGTCTCCTCCCCGGTATCTGCGCAGCTCCCTTCCTCGCCGCCGTGCTTCGAGGGGCAGTTGACGGTTCTATGGGGTCGAATCGTCACGGCGCGGGGCAGCTGCCTCTCCTCCGCCCTCCGGGGACGGAAGAGAAAGCGTTCTTGTCCTCGGGTATATTCCTATTCCACCAAAGCTTCCGCGTCTTGTGTACAAGACAGGTAATGCTAGCAGCCCTCAAGCAGGCTGGGAAATGTGCGGGAAGGGTGGATGAGGGGAAGCAAACCTATGATTTGGGCGGCAGTGCCATCAGTCCTTAAGAAACGAGCATGGAGGGCCACTGAGAAACACCAGTGAGGGGAGGCCGCCAAATGTGCGGGAAGGTAGTACCAAGTTTTAAATTTAAATTTATTTTTAACATATACAGAAAAGGATAGACGTGATTTTTCCCTTCTGAACAGCTGATTGAACAAGGATTTCACTGCGGCTTACCCCAAGGCCACTGGGGTTTTGTTTGTTGCTTTGCTGTACTGGACATTGAACCCAGGGCCTTTGCACTGAGCTGTAACATCCCCAGCCTTTTTTGAAATGTTGGGACAGGGTCTTGCTAAAGTGGCTAAATTGCCCCTGCTGGGCTCCAACTTGCCATCCTCCTGCTTCAGCCTCCCCAGAGTGCTGGGATTACAAACGGCCTGTGCCCTGTGCCCAGCTATCTGTTGTTTTTACCATTCTTTTCAGAACCTACACAGATGCCCCATGGGCCCTTACACATAAAGCATTCCAAATCTCTATTTGCTTATGCTGTTACAACTTTTCATTCACAGATGGTGACCTCCCTGAGCTCATGGGACAGTGATCTATGACTCCAAACAGAATGGGTCCTTCAGTCTTCGGCACAGACGCAATAGCTTCTGGTTGTTTCCACCGCTCCTAACGTATGAAGGGGAGCAGAGGGAGAGAGAGGCTCTTTCCACAGCCCTGCAGATGACTCACGGAGCAGACTTTTCCTGTCCTCACTACGGGAGGACCGCAAGGCGTACAAGCTCAGTGTTAGGAGCTTGGTGCCACCTCCAGCCTCAGCGCTCTGCCCTCCCTCCTCCGCCTGCTTTGTGCACTGTCCAGCTGTCACAAGCAGACACTGCTCCCTTCCCAGCAGCCCCGCTCAGGCCAACTCGAATGCTGTGCCCAGCACTGATACAGGCTACACATGAAGTACAGAATACAGCTTTTGGGGGGCTTTTATAAAAGTTTATTTTGCCATTTACCTAGAAGCAAAACTAGTGAAAATTAAAGTATAAAAATAAATACAATTTACATTAATGGACATTCCACACAAAGTAAAAATAAGAATAAAAGTAATGTATATAAATAAAACTTCAGAAACAAAACAGTCTGGCACTTTTATGAGAAAAACTTGTGAACATTTAAAAAATATGGAAAACACTTGCTTTTACTCTCAAACACACTCAGATTTCTCATTCTTAATCTAAAAACTAGTTTTACCTTTTTCCAAAACATACTATTTGTTTTATCCAATTTGCATATATACGCACAAAACTGTTAGCATCTATTCTTCTTACTGGAGAGACCCACAATGATAGGAATAAGCTGTATCCTGAGTTTTCCGAATGATAAAGCACAGTTCATCGTTAAAAGGATAATTTTATATACTTGGCCTGTAAATAAAAAATTGGTAACTTAAGACTTTTTTGACTTAATTTTATGGTTCACTCAATAACTGATACATCTCAATAAAAATTTATATGCAGAATAGGTTATTTTCCATCTATAGCTGCATGTAAATGTTAAATCTTAAATGGAACTTAAAATTGGAGAAAATAATCTTTATCTCCATATTCTCAAAAGGGTAATAATATATATAAGCTGCATTTTCAAAATACCAGTATCTCTAAAATTCGTTACAAAGATTGAATATACACAGTCCCGATCTTGTGAGCACAGAACCCTTGTTAGAAATGGTATGATAAATTAACAGTGACACGTTCTCTTGGTTACATTTGATAGGTGTTACTTTTACCAAGTATGTTACTGATTAAAAACCTTAAATGTCTGTGCCTTGAAGTAATGCTGTATTGCTAACTAGGCAATATTACTATCCTATTTGAAATCTGGATTTAGTATTCTAGATAGCCCTTTATTCTCTCCTAAGTCAAGCATGCTAGAGAAGGTAGACTGTGAAGAAATAAAATATACAACTAAAAATACAATTGCTTGCAACGAGTCATTCCTGCTTTACAGAAATGGAGTAACAATGCATTCTTGGATGCTACATACAGGAAGATTGTGCTGTCTTCTCCAGAGCTGTTCCCCTCCACAAATGACTGTAACAGTACTCAGTAACATACATGAAACCTGGCATTTCTGTAAGACAGCGCTGACAGGAATGTGTGCTTCTGACCAAAAGTGACCCACAGCTACCTTTGCCTAGATTTGACGAGGACCACAATCCAAGGGTTTATCTCATGGTTACTGTGTTAGGTCAGCATGGTGTTTAAATTTATAAAACCAGGGAAACAGGTCTGCAGTGATTTCCCTTTGAACAGGACCATATCTAATTTCTTTTTCAAATCCAATCAATATGCAGAGATGAATAAAATTCATGTTGTAGAACTTGTTTAGAATTTGTCATATCTTTCCAATATTTTGTAAAACTTAAGCCAGATGTCATTTAAGTTTACAAAAAGTCTCTCTGGACAACTAGGCATGTAAAATACACTTATGTTTGACTAGGTTAAGCAAAGAGATGAACACTAATTTGTCTTTATCCAAACCTGATACAGGAAAATGGGAGAGTGGGCCAGGAACTAACCAGACTGACCAAATTATGCAAAGAATTGCTCGGCCCTTTGATTCAGTCACTTTGCCTGTGTAAACAGTCCAGGGTTAAATTAAAAGTCTATTAGGTAGGGAAATTATATGGATAATAATCCTCCCCCCCTTATCCTAATGAATGTTGTCTTCTTAAATTGTCGCAACATTTGGCCGCCTTCTTTGGATTCTTCCTGCATATACTCCTAAAAGAGCAAAGTTAATATTATTCCTCAACGTTAGTTTTTCTATGATACCATTTAATAAGTGCTTACTATTTACCAGGCATTGGGCTGGCTATATACATTATCACAATCCTGAATATCTCGTCTTACAGGGAGAAAATGTTACCACCATTTTAAGGATAACTGAAACTAGAGACTAGCAAGGCACTTACAGCTAGAAGCAGAAACTCTGAGAACCCAGTTCCATCAGATTTGTTATTTTACTTATCCTGTTTTGCATAATTACCTCCTACCTTGCTCTAAATTGATGGTTTCTGAATTTCTTTTTTCTTTTTTTTTTTTTGGTACCAGGGATCAAACTCGGGACCTTGAGCTTGCGAGGCAGGCAGTGAAACCACTGAGCTAAATCCCTGGCCGCCTGAATTTCATTATAAACTCTCTAGCCAAGAACAAACAACAAATAAGAAAATATGTTTCAAAACATAACACCAGAGACTGAAATTGAGTTTGCAAAAACTAATTTTAGATGCTTTGTAGCATAAACACTAGAATTCTGCTTCAGTCTTGAGTATGATATCTTAACAAAAAAATTACTTAATAAAGGGTTTAATCCCTATGTAGATCAAATCCAAGTATAATTCCAGATCTATCATTAAAAATCTAAACAGGAAAAAATAATTTTTTTCAAGAGCAACTATAGATTGCTGTGTTCATAGTTACCATTTTAGTCAGTATGTCCAACTGTAAGTTTATGTAAAACACTAAAATTCTTTAGTCTCATTTAATTGTCTAAATAAGCACTTGTTATTAATAAAACTTTACCAAAAAACAATTTTTGAATTTGTATAGCTATATATTAACTGTACATGTTTATTCAAGCGTTAATTTCATTTGTATTAATAATTACATTGCAGTGAGTTAAACCTCAGTAGTTCTACACTTGATCTTAGCCAAAAGGCTGAGAAGCAATAAGCCTCAGTAGTTCTAAACCTGAACTTCAATGTCTGCCTGTCCTGTCCACTCTCTATACTGTTCGAATGACTCAACAGAAGTAGTAGTAATTGCAACTTTGCTTGTAAGTTCACAAGTGACAAATAGTGGAGATGAAATGCATGAGAAAAGAACATGATGGAGCAGTCACTGTGGCAAACTGATAACTAAGCAAAACGATACTCATTCCACAGTGGTTTTCCAAGCAGCTAAGATTCATCATAATATATAAAATACTAACAGGGGAAAACTGAAAGTGTCTTAAAGCTTCACAGAACTTTGCAAGCAACAGATCTGGAGTGTAGTCCGAGTTCTCTAAATGGTTCTCTCTCTGACTACCTGATTCTGCCAGCCTCTGGGGTACGCAGGCTCCACAGCCACGTGAGCTCCTTTAAAACGAGTCCCCCGACTGTCTCGCAATGATTTTAAAAGAGGACCTTTGACATTATCTCCTCTTGCATGCGCTCTCTCTTTCTCTATATTTATTCACTATATAATTATATTCACTATATATCTGCAAGAGGCCAGTAATTACTTCAGTTATTATCAATAACTCATGAACAAATATGATAACATGAAAAAAATACATTGCTTGCTCCCGCCTAACCTGGAGGAAATCATTTAAAATTTGACTGTTTACTAATGGGAAGATTATAAGTATTTAACAGCTTAATCTTCATTGCCTGGTAATTAATTTACCTGTCTTTTCAATGTTTAAAAAGCAGTAGAGTTAAAATGCAGTATTTTTAAATGATCACATAATTTAAGTGAGCTTAAAGTGTCTTAAAGAGATCTAAAAAATATTAAAGCATTTGGTTAGGAGCAAATATTAGCTCAACACTGAATTTGTCTTCTTGCCACCATAAATAATTTTAAAATAGTTTTCAGTTTAGCCCTTAAATAATCCTCAAGTTATGAGAGTTCAAGATTCTCACTGATCCCCTCCCACCTCGCATATTGTGGACAGAGGCAGAAATTCTTCATGCCATTAGGTGCAGATACAAATATTTCTGGGCAATACACTGCCCCATGCGGAACAAACCTGCATAGATTCAGGCATCAGATGATCATTAACTTTTACTCATTTATAAAAAGGTTTTCTGAATTAAGCCTGGATAATTCTACAGAGTTTTCAGAATAAAAAATACAGTGTTTGGGGCCGGGGATTTAGCTCAGTGGTTCCACCGCCTGGCTTGCAAGCACAAGGTCCCAAGTTTGATCCCTGGTACCAAAAAAAAAAAAAAAAAACCAGTGTTTTTCCATGGAATTATTACAGAAACAAGATTGCAGCACCATTTTATTGAGATTTTTCTTACTGCCACAAAATGGTAGCACAAAAGATGGCGAATGGGAATGTCCAGGAATATGCCAGCATTATGGTGGCAAGGAAAGACAACATGCTCCGGTCACGCAGCCTGCGTTAGGGCAGCTATGCCCGTCTCTCTAGTGAATGGGCTTCAGGGATTCATTCTCTACACACCTGAGACAGGCGCTCTGCTAGGCACTCTGCTCTGGGAAGGCTTCTGTCTATTCTGCACAACCCCCTTCATTGATGTCTTAGGGGTTCTAATTGAATATAAAAAAATTAATAAGTCACTTGCATTAAAATCTAAATGTTCAACGTTCAATGAAAGCAACCACGCTGCATCAACTGCTCAAAGTGTAAATAAGCTTGAAAAGTCTGTAAGTCTCATGCATGCACACACTAAGGAAAACTGCACTTAGGTTTCCGCAAGAGGTGGTAACCATGGCTCATACTTGGGTGAAGAATCCCCTCGGTGATACTAAACGTATTCTATGGATATTGAAAAACAGTTAATGAATAACATGGTATGAAATGAAAAGTAAAAACATGCCAACGTAAGAGGATAACTAAAGTACATTACACAACAGTACACAGAGGTTATCTTTGAAGACAAAACTTTTAAGAAAGCTACATATGATCTTTATCACATTTGAAAAAGTTATCCTCTATATTAAGAACACTATAATTCTATTTCTTCCTCAAAGCTAATCTTGAATTTTGACTATTTTTAAATACCCATGTGTGTGGCGGTCTTACCCTTGTCTACTAAGTAGCCTATGAACAGGTGCATTCTGTCCTTGGTTTGGCTGAAGGACTCTGTTGACAAATTAAATAAAACAATTAATTAAAAAGAATAAGTTCTGTTTTTCTCATTTCTTTCAATGGATGAAAGATGGTGACAGTGAGGTTGGAAGTTGTCTAGGCAATGATATGACCCACGTTACCACAAAGCCAAGCAGACTGGTGACAGCACATCAATGCTGCTTATGTTTTGGTCACAAACAGCCCACTCTTTGAGTTTTTACCAGGAAAGAGATATCCAACATATGCATTAACTCTTGAGCTTTTGTATCATTTACGTACAGGCCTCACAAAAGCCAACTTTTCAAACACACGACAGAAAAAAATATCACTCATTTTATAAGAGAAGGAAACATGTCAGAAATACTGTTAGTTTTCTAAGGGTTTTAAATAAGTACCAAAGATGCCCTTGACTGTGGACATGTCTAGCTCAAGTTTCTTTTTTTTTTTTGGTACCGGGGATCAAACTTGGGACCTTGCGCTTGCAAGGTACGCGGCAGTGCCACTGAGCTAAATCCCCAACCCTGACCCCATAGCTCAAATTTCTGCCAGGAAGAGCATGCCCCACACAGCACTGCCCAGCAGTGGACATGCGGTATTAGTCCCGAGCCGGAGACGCTGTAGCTCAGCGAGCAGTGCCTTACCGATATAAAGGAGAACAATATTAACGAAGGGGAAGCTTGGGATTTATAAAATTTCCTTTGGGGAAAAAAGGGCCTCTCGCTGAGACGAAGTGGTTTTTCTCACCTTGTTTCAGAAGGACTTTGTTTAACCAGAAATTTCTTATTTGGCATTCTCATTTCAGCAACTCTACCAAATTATAAAAATAAGGACATAAGTAATCCATTTAGAGAAGGAGAAAAAAGTGCTTCAAATGTGATAAACATGACAGAAAAAAATCATTTAGAAACTACTGTACTACTGAAAGGCCTGTGCTAAGCATATTAAAGACTACTTTCAAGCAAGTAGAGTTTCAAAAGTTAGTAGAAAACATTTCCTATCATGTTTCTCTTCCCAGGAAACCTTTCGGATATCAGAAGAAGAATGTATTTAAATGGTATAAAAACAAACACTGAATATAAAGATTAACTTCTTAAGATTTGAATATCAATTATAGAAGTTGAATGTTGACAAATTAAGTCATGGGTACATTTATCAGAAGATGAAATCAGACTTTAACCACTGATTTTAATGATCCTATATAAAAAAGGGGATTTCTATCAGTTCAACTGCAGAAAAGTGAACTGTTCTTTATTTCTAATTTAAATATATACACGTTCGCTTCGGCAGCACATGTACTTAAAAAAAGAACTTAAATATATAAACAGGCCAACAGATGACTAAAATTAATTGGATGATGACAATGTGACATGATACCAAAACAACTTACTTCATGTATTTCTTCCTATCGAGAGACTTCTGTGTTGCAGCTGAAAGAGCCACACGTGGACTTTTCATTTTATCCTTTGAAGTATAAAAGTAACATAACTCCACTAGGACCAGTAATACCACTT
This sequence comes from Heterocephalus glaber, assembly GCF_053883595.1. Taxonomy (NCBI): domain Eukaryota; kingdom Metazoa; phylum Chordata; class Mammalia; order Rodentia; family Bathyergidae; genus Heterocephalus; species Heterocephalus glaber. The sequence goes on from NW_028258175.1 coordinate 11,938,473, forward strand.
TGTCATAATATAGGGTGATCGATTACAAACTGCACTTTATCGACATTTTTTAACTTTAACTTAGTTTTTCTTTGTAATCGAAGCAGCCTGATTCTAAAAATTAATGTTTTCCCCAATGAAATAACATAAATTCTGCTTGTTTTTCTTAGGCCAACCACACTCAGATCGTCAGTTCAAACCACAAACTGCCAACAGTCTGATTTACAGGATATCAAATTAACGTGGAGCCTATTTTCTAACTTTGATTTCAAAAACAGCAAAATCCCACTGGGTATGGCGGAGCACAACTGTAATCCCAGCACTTTGGAGGCTGAGGCAGGAGGATCACTGTTAGTTTGAGGCCACCCTCAAACTACATAGCAAGACCCTGTCTCAAAAACAAAACAAAACAAAACAAACAAAAAAACAGCAAAATCCCTAGGACAGTTTTAAACAAATTCAGTAAGAAGCAGCTGATGGTTTTCTGAAAGCCACCCAAGCAAAACATTCAAGGCTTCAACTCCAAAATCCAATTCAAATGTATAATTCTTTCATTATGTACTTCTTTTATATCTGTCTATAGATATGAATGTTGCTAGTGATCCTGGGAATTTCCTGTGATCAAGAATTATCAGAAGGATGCTGAAGTCAGCAAAAATGACATTCAGCATCAATTATCCTAAAGCCAGAAGAACCGTCTTCATTAGAAGATCACATACCATTTGCCTGAGCATTTTCTCTTTTCGAACTTCTCGATCATGCTGCAGAATAGACATTCTTTCAGCTGCATCCATTACAAAGAATATGTCATGAATACCATACAGGGCAGCGCGCAACTATGTACAAGAGAAGAAAATATTGTCCATGTTTAAAAGATGAATTTAGAGTTCAGTAATACAACCTATGCTATGTCTGCTTCTTTTATTTTAAGAAAAGGCCAAAGTAGTTGTCACTGAAACCTATTTTTAGCAAGTAAATGAAAAGAGAAGCACAACATCTCCATGGCTGGGGCTCTCATGGTTAGTGGGACAAATCGGCTGCCAGGACAGGTGCATTTACCTGTGCCAACACTCTCTCCTGAAGGGACGCATCTTGGGCTGAGACAATGCCTCTCTTTAATGGCGCTTCTGACTGAAAGCTTCTTATGAATTCCATAGTATCCTGAAAAAAGAAATGCTTCTTCAAAATATGTTTCTACAAAGGTTTAGGATCACTGAGTTCCCTTTTGTTCTTTTTCTCAGTCAGTCCAAAATGAGTAAGAACATAAATAAAACTATCACTGATTATATGACAAACAGCACTCACATTCAAATAAGACCAAAAATATAAAACAATTCCATTTACACATTGTTTTTAAATTAGGAGGTAGCAGTCTGCAGCTAGCTGGGATTGCTACGTCCCGGCTCCCCGAGACTGAGATTCTGTGCTCCCCACGGCAGGGAGCTTTCTCAGGCCGCTTGAGGGGCTCTAGGGCCGCAGCCAAACGCCAGGGCCCAGGGCCGTGCAGAATGGCAGTGGCCTCTGTACCTACATCCTTTCCATCCCGGGAGCCTCCTGTCTTGATTAGACGGTCCCAGATAAGATTCTCACTGCACACCCCACCATTAGTTCACATGCGGTATCCAGGACTGAAATGCCTATCTGTGAAAGCAACTATACGTTTTGCTAAATGCCGAATTTGGAGAAGAAACAGAAGAATCTCTTTGCAAGGCTTTTGTAGATAAAGTGGGGAGAGGGGTTAAGGGAGGGGAGGGAGATGAGAAAAAAAAGCAGCAAAATATCTCATGTACAGGTGCAAATTCCCTACGATGAATGTTATCATTACGTATATCTAAAACGTACCAGTAAAATAAAAAGTAAAACAAAAAAAAAGAAGGGCCAGGGATTTAGCTCAGTGGTTCCGGCGCCTGCCTCGCAAGCGCAAGGTCCTGAGTTCGATCCCCGGTACCGAAAAAAAGAAGACAGTGATGATGATGCTGAACCTACTACTGAATTTAGATTTGTGCCCAGTGGTAAATCAGCCCTGGCGGAAATGTCTACTGAGATGTGTGGATGCCAGGCCTTGCATCCAGATCCTGAGGACGAAGACTCAGATGATTATGGTGGCGAAGAGCATGATGTGGAAGCACATGGACAAGGACGGGGGACAGCCCCACATTTCATACCTGTGATGAAGGGCTATCCCGTTTAACAGCAGAATGGGCTATCCCATCTAACACTGGAGAGATCAGAAAGCAAGCTCTCAGTCTGTCAGCGGCCAGTGTAACACGGCCGGGGTCCAGACAGAAGATTCGGTAAGAGATGAAGACGACACGCAGGCAGACAGTTTGAGGATGCAGATGTTGATCACTGAAAGTGATTTTGCTGCTTGTAACTGTAGGGAAGAACTTGTGGCCTCTTCTACTGTGCAGTGGGGTTGATGAAAGTCTTTTTCCTTCTCCAAAATTCACTTAAACCAGAACTTTCTTGACACAAACTACACTGAGACAGCGAGTTGTCAGCAGAAGAAACTTGACCTTTATTCACAGAGATGAATTAACTTAACCGAGGAGGACTGGTAGTCCACCGTACACCCCACACTTCTGTGGCTGGCGTCCCTCTGGGGAGGCCTAATCCCAACCTTCACTGTATGTACCCTGTGTGAGCGAGCGGGCTTCGAACTGAAAGGCACAGGAGCTCGGCAGTGCAGGGAGATGGGTGGGAAAGAGAGAGGCTAAAGCTGAGAGGCCCCTACTCCTCAAAATGCCCTCAGCGCTGAAAGGAAGGACAAGGACCACAGAGAAATTACAGCCAGTGCTCATTCCCCACAGGGGCAAAAGCCTTTTCCTGGTGTGAGGCCAAGATGAATTCAGGCTTCTCCTCACAGCATCTTTGAAGAGATTCCTGCCACAGACCCGAGCACTGCCACCGTGCTTCTGCCTGGCTGATAAACAGATCCTTTCCCTTCCACCCCTCACGCTAGTTTTCTGTCAGAGCAAGTAAAACTGGGAGGAAGTCCTCATAGCACTTCAAATGATAACTGTTTTGTCTTTGTAGGAGCTCAACAAACAAATCTGTTTTCTTTATTACTGGGCTGTCATTCTTGACCAAAACCATGGAGAATTTTTTTTTTAAAGGCTGGCAAAAAAAAAAAAGAGTAATAATCACTTAAAAATACCTACATTACAGTGACTAAAAAAAACTTTTTTGGTACCAGGGATCGAACTCGGGTCCTTGCGCTTGAACAGCAGGCGGCAAAACCACTGAGCTAAATCCCCAGCCTAAAAAAAAACTTTTGATCTAAGTTCTGAATTAATGGCAGCTCAGCTGTCAGAAACTAAGATGAGAAGAACTGAGGAGAACTGAGAGAAACTACGATGGAAGTGAAATACAGAGGGTTTACAGTGACCTTACTTTTACAGTTTGTCGAAGCTGCTTCAGCTTATCGGTCTGCATAAGCCTACGAATAAGAAATCCCTTTGCCACGGCAGTTATTTTGTTAAATTTCACTTGTACTTCCGGATCAAAAACCTAAGAGAAATAAGACAGACACAATGTTTTAAGAACATGAACATTACACCCAAGTCTTTTCTGTTTTCACAGTCCTGGGGACTGAACCCAGGGCCTCACACGTACTAGGCAGGCCCCCCAGCTCTGAGCTACATTCCCAACCCTCAGTTATTTTTTCTTAATCTATTACAATGAACTGAATTCCTCACTCTGTACGTGCTCTGTGTACTCTCGTCTGTACCAAAAGCTAAGCTGCTTGATGTATGTCCCAAACACTGACGCTTATTTGTACGGCCTAAAATAATGTAGCTCTTTAAAAAACAGAGATTGGTATTTAGACAGATGACGTATAACACTGACGCATATGACAGACGTATATTTGCTCACCTGAGTGCATCGAGGTTGGCCCCTGCCAAAGGGCCTTGGTACTGAGAGTTTGGTCGCGCCACTAGTTGATCCCCAAAGGTAGAAGGGTGCTTCATTTGCTGAACCACAGCTATACTGTAGGGCGGAATTTGTGAAACCTAGAGAAATACACATCCTCGGTCAGGATTACTGACCCTGAAACTGATCCGCATGCGGCCTTAAAATATTTACAGCTGTTAGGCTTATACACGGATGGATCTTTTCAACACAAACAGCATCTCGAGATGCTGTGGAGATAAACAGCGGCAGGGACCGGGGAATTAGAGGTAACTGAAGAGCACCTGCTGCATGAATGAGCAGACGAGCCCCAAGCCAGCCCGACATTTCCCTTGCTGCGGTAGTCTCGTCTCAGAAACACCTGCTCCCGGGGCTTTGATCTACTGTACGATTTCATTGTTACTGGTTACTAAGCAGCTGGCAAATAGCACTGGGATGGCCATGGAATTAAAGAAGGAAGTTATGATTTTCAAGTGTTAAAAATAAAATATCTTCCTGTAAAATACTTTTTTTTCAAATAAAAAGGATTTTTCCATATTTACCAGAATTTTGGGAATTTGAAGTGCGGAATGAGTCCACTTGAGACAGCACTGTTTCCAACAAACCAGAGTCACTTATTTTTCTCCATTCTAATTCTACCGTATGGTTGATGTTCAATTCAGAGACTTCTGTTGTAATCACCTTCTTCTCTTTTAATATTTTCTCCTGTTCTTCTATTTCCTGTAGATTAACAGTTTATTATAACATGCTAGATCTTTTATTTAGTTATATCCCAAATGGTGTAATTTTAGACTTAGTCAAAAGTATATATGGCCAGGGATTTAGCTCAGTGGTTTCACCACCTGCTGCTCAAGCGCAAGGATCCGAGTTCGATCCCCAGTAGCAAAAAAACAACAAAAAAAAGTATATATAATTGACAGCAAGTTATTGTTTATTTCAAGTTTTCCTCTCTCAAAAATATGACAACTTATTTCATTGATTTTAAAAAATGATACAGGGCAGGTGTGGTGCCGCATGCCTGTAATACCAGCACTTGGGAGGCTAAGGCAGGAGGATCTCTGTGAGTTCCAGGTCAGCCTGAACTATATAGCAAGACCCTGTCTCAAAAAAAAATTTTTTAAATGATACAATAACCATAATAATTTTAAAACAAGTATCCTTCTTATGATATTGTGCTTACAGATTGTGTATTTCAGCATCTATAACACACTTTTTAAAAATATAAGTTTTGATCCAGGTGTGGTAGCACACACCTGTGGTATACCAGCATTTGGGAGGCTGAGGCAGGAGAATCGCTGTGAGTTTGAGGCCAGCCTGAGCTACACAGTGAGTTTAAGACCAGCCTGAATTACAGAGAGAGACCCTGTCTCAAAAAAACCCAAAAAAGAAATATATATATATATATATATATATATATATGTTTATGTTTTGAATTAAGGATTAAAGTATCCTTTTCAAAAATTACTTTTAGATACAGATCTAAATATTAGACCCCATTTTGACAATAAAAATGCTAGCTATGTATCAAAACTAATGATCCCTTTAGATTAGGATCCACAGGAATTCTAAGTATTTTAGACGTAGCCCAAATCCTTAGGTATCTGTAACTTTCACTCACCAGCCCTATCCTCCGTAACTGCTCACCTTCTGCAATCTTTCCTGTTCCCTTTCCTGCTCAGCTATGAGTAGGGATAACTGCTGGGCGTGCTGTTCTTCTAGTCTCTTCCGCATTTCTTCAAAAGCTAACATCTTGCTTTTTAGTAGCTCCTCACCTTCTAAAAAGAAATAAGACCCTTCAATTAAGAGAATGCACTACCTATTTGACTGATGTTTAATACCATCAACTTAATTTACGCTTCTGACCAGAGTGTTCCTGGGTGTGACATCGTTCAAGCAAGACATAGCCAGGTCGCCAGCCTGAACCACACTGTTGTCTGCTTTTTTCATGTTCGCTAAGACAGAAACCCTTGCATCTCATCACCTGTCCCAACTCATTTAACGGATCCCATCATGATACAGCCTGATCAACCGAGACTAAATGTTGAAGCCAGAGTCTCCAGAATCTAATAAACTCCAAAATATGGTCCTGCACCTCACCACTATTCATTCTTTTGGCCCCTGCCCTTCTCCAGGATCTCAGGTTTTGTACCTTGCAATTTTGTTTTGGGGGGGACCGGGGATCAAACTCGGGACCTTGCGCTTGTGAGGCAGGCGGCGGAACCAGTGAGCTAAATCCCCGGCCCTGCTTTGTTTTGATTCTAAAGGAAATGATACTTTGATGGTATAAAGCTCTCTTAGCTTGAGGAGGTTCCAAACCAGACTGTGTATTAACATTCCATATATTTTGGTTATTAACTTAAAATGAAATCAGTATGACTATGCAAGCTAACTAAACAGAAAATATGGGAACACTGAAATGCTGAAATACCAAACAGATGTAGACACAGCAAGTATTTATTCACAGATCAAAGAATCATCCTCTCCAAATATATGGTCAGTGATTTTTACTGAAGACAAGTGTATTATGGGCTACTGTCTTATTGCTATAATCTTCCCATAATTTGTTCCTAAGTACATTTTGTTGAGCTACAACATTTCCATTTGCATCTTTTCTGTATGGTTTTTCTAAGGCAAGAGGAGCTGGCAAAGTAGCAGAATTATAACCTTCAAAAAAGGAAAGAGCCCCTACTAGTAACCACTCAACTGACAGGAATCCATTAGGCTCTATTTTAAGAACTCTGCAAATGGAGATACGCACCAAGTGGCCCAGCAGGCTATGGGCAGGGCCAAGCATGTTGCACTGTCTCCCCTGCCCATTTGAACAGCTACCAGGTGGCCTCCATAACTGACCTCATCCTGCATGCTTATCACAGCACTGCCAGAACTGCCGCAAAGCTGGTTTGTGTTCTGCTAGTCAGAGGCAGCTTTTAGTCATGCTGAGCTGTTCATTTGGAGAATCCACGTTGGCTTCCCAGACACCAGCTGGTTTCATTAGAGCTCTTACAAAGGTAGTTTTAAACATTCTGCCCTAACCTTGTTTTTTCTCAGAAGTCTTAACAACTTAATTTACTCGATGTATGTCCTCTTTATCAGCAATGAAGAATTCCAAACCAGGACGACAAAGGAAAGAACAATGAAGAAGAAATACATCCATTAACAGCCTCTTAATATAAATCTGGATGCAACAGAAATATGAAATAATGTTGATCAACAAAGAAGCACTCTTTAAACACCACTCTAAGCCTTATTTGTGATGTGTACTCTAGTAATTTAGTATTAACGTGTTTACTGAAGGGCCAACTACACATGAAGATCTGATTTCACATGAAAGTGCGCAGTGGCAAACACATTAGAAACCATACCCAAAAGAAGACATCATGACCACACACTGAGCTAAAACCATGATGTTTCACAGAATTGTTTCTTCTAGTCATTAATGTTTTCTATAATTCCAAGTGTACTATGAAAGCTTCATTATTTATATAAGAAAAATCATTTCCAAAAGCCTAACACATGGCAATAAATCATAGCTAATTATATATTTTTCGGTAAGATAAATGAAAGTGCCCTCATGAACAGGAGATAAAGACAATTGTTTTTTATTTTGCAAAATGTCATTTAAAAGTATTAAAACAAGCCAGGGATGGTGGCACATACCTGTAATCTCAGCACTTAGGAGGCTGAGGCAGGAGGACTGCCACGAGTTCAAGGCCAGCCTGGGCTACATAGTGACTTCAAGGCTACCCTAAACTACCTAGTGAAACTCTGTCTCAAAACAAACCAATAAATAAAAGTATTAAAACAAAAGTCCACCTTCTTGGGAGCTATCAAACACTTCAAAGTGTCCTTACCTTTTGTGCTAGTTTCTAATATTTTATTCTTGTAAATGTAGAGTGATGATCCCTTAGGGTATCTTTTTTCTGGCAAATATTGTCTCTCTTGTTCAGCTATCCTGGTGGTTATGACATAAGGACAGTTTTCCTTCTGCACACCATCCATATCTAAATCCAGTCTCCGCTTAACTTTTTCCAAGCTGTTGTCCAAAAGCTGTTCGTTTCCACAGGACACCATAGGTGTGTCCATCTGCTGTCCAGGGTTCTGGTTTTGCATCAGTAAAGGAGATGGATTTTTTACATTGTAAGACTTATTCAGTTCCATCTGAGAATTGCAGGAGTTTTTCTCCAATACACTGCCTGACCTGAATCCACTCACAGTTTCCAAGTTTTGACTTGCTATACACTGACTAGGAATGACATATGGACCCTGCAATTTGGGCCCAGTAGAACAAGTATTATTCATTTTGTGTGTTCCTCTGGCATCAGATGTTAACTGGCCTTCCACAGCAAAAAGGCCATGTGTAACTTTATTTTCTAACTGATTTCCCAAAGACTGACACACCTGACTTGATTTACCTACAGCCACATCTTCTATGGCTTCGCTAGCATTTTTGCTGACATAAGTCTTGCTTGAACAAACTCCTGCTAAATCAAGTGGTAACTTTGGTACAGTTTCTGATACACTTGTTTTTTCATCAGTATCTGGAATGATAATGTTCACCATTTGTTCTTTTCCTTTAGGGCTTAACTCACAGGCATTTATTGGGTTATTTATAAGTATATGACATGCTGAAGATGGCCTGGAATGCCTTCGATGCATTTTAGGGCTCACACTTGGCTCAGGACTAGGTAATTTGGCATATGAACCTGTAAGACTTTTGATCACATTATTTTCAGTAATAAAAGTGGGAATAACTTTAAAATCAGCCTCAGAATGTGGAACAGTGGGATGCCCCGTTTGGACAGGAATATCTACTTTAGAAAAGCTAGCTAAAACAGATGTATTCGTGCTGCCTGGCTGAGAGCAAGCACCTTGGAGAAGAACATTTGATTTATTAAGGCTTAATTTATCAGGAATCGCCGAGCCACAGCGTTTGCCTGTCAGCGGGGCTTTCTCCTTCACACACTCGCTCACTGTAACAGCATCATTTTCCTTGTCTGAGGGGCTTTCGTTGATGTTCCTCCTTGTACTGCTTCTCAGACTGCGCCCAGATTGTTCTCGTTCTGTATATTCCTTTGACTTTTTCATCAAGTTCTGAAGACTCATTACATAGGGGTCCAGGGTGACTTCTGCCAAAACTGGTGGATCCTGTTCTTCAGCCCTGGAGACCAGACTATCAGAAGTGGGGGTTCCTTTCGGTGTTGCTGAGATCTTTGGAGATGTTTCAGTTTCAGCCTGACTACTGCTTGATTTATCACATTGCTTTGGAGAGTTAGACCCTTCTGTGTCTCTAGCTAGTTCTATCCCATTAGGTCTCTGTTGGTCCTCGTTATCAGTGGGCGAAACCCCAGCTGTCTTTTCAAGCCTTGCTAAAGTAGGGTGTTCAGAAGGGCTTGGCAAGCTATTGGGAAATACAGCAGGGACGTTCAAGTTTCTGACTTCTGCATTAGAGTAAGCTGTTTCGGCCTCCCACTGATCAAAATCACTGGCCTTACGTGCTTTTCTAACCTAAAAAAGGACATTAAAAATTAATATTTCTTCATCGCACAAATAGCTTTTGACTTCATTGTTTTCTAAAACAAAACAGACACTGAAGATTCTGAACCCTAACATTTGAAAGCACAAGCAAAAGCAAAGGGTTTCTATGGTATCCCATATCACCTGGGGATCAAATTACAAAAAAAAACCAACCTAGCCTATTTATTAAAAGAGAGAAAATTATTCTATTTTATAAAATGTAAACATATATACATATATGTATATACACGTGTATATATATCCATGTACAATTTAATCTCAAGATGTAAGCATTTTCCTTAGCTCTCTTTTGGCCAGATATTAACATCAACACTATTCCTTCTATGATACTTATTATCTGAGGATAAAAATACATGCAATTGGGCCAGGGATTTAGCTCAGTGGTTTCGCCGCCTGCTGCACAAGCACAAGGACCTGAGTTCGATCCCTGGTACCAAAAAAAGAAAAATACATGCAATAAATGCCAAGTAATTAAATGTCTTACATAAATGATTCCTGCTCTAAGAAAGAAAACCTTGTGTAGGACACTGAATAAGCAAAAAACGATTCAGTAATAAGACTCCTGTCCCTCATACTTACCCCAAAGTTTCACTAAAACTCCATAAAATGAAGCAAATTTGTAATAAATAGGTCATCCATGTAGCTTAAATTACTTAGAAATTAGAAATATTTCAATTTAAAACCCAATTCATGAAACAAAATTCAAATAGATTAACTAGTAGTGAGTTAAAACAACAGCCTGTTAATGCTTTTTGGAAAAACCAAAATAGATATTTGCTATATTAAACAGAGAAAGAAAATGTATACTTAAGACCTCTAACAGAAAAAATAAAATTACATTTTGTATCTAAATATTTCACTTTGCAAAAGAATAAAAATGAACTAGACTAATTGTTAAAGACTATACAAGCACATATTAAACTGGCAGAAATCACTATAAATTACGCTATGAACATAAACCCCAAAGTTCTCAATATTTAAGATTTTGAGCTTGTTTTGTATGTGCTTCTTTTTCTTTCCTATGCCATATGGTACTCTCGTTTCACCTTACAAACCCCAAGGCCAACAGTGGTCTCCAGGTACTATACAATAAACAGTACAATGAGGTGAACTCAGTCGCTACTTCAAGACCAAAATAAACCAAACCAGATGTGTATTCTCCAAATCCATGAATATGTTCATAGGTTCAGGCAAAACAAATGATTTCTTTATATAAAATTGTTCACATTTCACATTTGTAATATTCAGCAGCTATCTACTTTTTGTATACCATTCAAATAAGCCTTTGGTTATACAAGCTACATAAAAAAACCAAATCTAGGGCCAGGGATTTAGCTCAGTGGTTCCGCTGCCATCATCGCAAGCCAAGGACCCGAGTTCGATCCCCAGTACCAAAAACAACAACAACAACAACAACAAAACAAAACCATCATAAAAATCATAAATTTTACATGTGAAAGAGAATTGGAAATTTATTTGTATTATATAAAATTTCTTTACCTGAATAATTAATTCATTACATTTCAATACTGTATATGCTCTTTTAAATAGAAAGTTTTGGAATTCAACAATACTTTTATTTGTAGTATATTTGACATCTCCCTCTATGAACCAAAAACAATGTCATTTTTGTTACAATAATTAGAACTATCCAGTAAGTCAAAAACCCACCTCTTCTTATTGAATTAGTGCTATGCATTACAGTTTTCAATTTAATATGGACAGTAATTATAATCTTAAAATTATAATCTACCCACATTCCATACTATCTACAGAGAAATGAAGGTAGCAGTGAGCGAGAAATACTATAGGCACATGTCATCTAGTATGAATCACAAAGAAAAACTACAAATTCCTAAGATTTTCAAAAACAAAAAGTAACTAGCAAAATAGTGCTACATATGGCAGAAATTATTTGTTCATCTAATTCATTTTTCTTTTTAGTATGAAATGACCCAGACCTTAAAACAAATTGTTTATACAAATTTAAATTCATTTAAATAAAAATACAGTAATTGTAAACAGTGTGGGTATGTTATTTAATGATTTCAGTTTGAATGTAGACTATATCTAGGTAATTCTATTTACTTAATCTAAACTGCATTTTTTGTATCTAAGAGCAGAATTTTCATCAAAAAAATTGGGGACAGTTATTTACTTAAGCAGAGAATGAGAAGGTCCTTTAGTCAATAGTCTGATTAGTTCAGGGGATAACTACAATAGCCAATTCTATCATTTAGTCACTGAGAATTCAATGTTTTTAGAGTCATAAGACAGAGACAATAAGCAATTATATTCAATGTATAGTTCCACTGTCTAAGTATCCTCTGACTCAAGTACTGGACGTCACTGACGAGCAATTGGATTCTCTCTGAAGTGAAATGAAATATCCCAAAATTATAAAACATCTCAAGCAACGGTAAAGCATATTAGTAGTTAGTTATTTGCAAACATTTCTAAAATGTTATCATCACTTACTTTATGATTTCCTAATTATAGCCTGAAAAGAGTTTGAATTACCAACCTGAACATTTTCAAGAATCTCCTGGACACGAGTCAATAAAGCTTTCTTCCTATTAACCTGCTTCCTCGCTTCTACGTTGAGTGCTTTCTGTTTTTCTTGTTGTATTTCCTTTCTCTTCTCAATATTAAGCTGCGATACACAAAAATACACAATTATTTTTCAATGATAAAAATATAAAATCAAGAAGTTTTAAATCAAAACTGTTAAAACCATGGGCAGGGCCGGGGATTTAGCTCAGTGGTTCCCCTGCCTGCCTCACAAGCACAAGGTGCCGCGTTCGATCCCCGTAACCAAAAAAAAAAACCATGGGCAACAGCCAAAATTAATCTATACCAAAAGAAGAAATTTTAACATTAGTTAGGTTACTGACTGGGATGGGGCGTGAAAGACCTTTCTGCAGTGATAAAAGCATTCTGTGTAGGTGGTGAGTTAGAGAGGTGAATACCACTTATCAAAACTCAAGGAACTTTAACACTTATGATCTGTGCATTTCACTGAGTGTAAATTATTCTCAATTGAAAAAGAAAAGTTAACTAAAAGAAAAACAAATGGTGCACACTTGTAATCCCAGTACTCAGCAAGTGGAGGCAGTAAAGTTTGAGGCCAGCCTGGGCTACATATTGTGTTCAAGGCCAGCCTGAACTGCACAGAGAGACCCTGTCTCAAAACAACAATGACAAAATACCCAAACAGACAAACAAACAAAAACTTGTTCTTTCATCAAATGGTCTAAAGTAACAGATAAAACTAGTCCTCTGGCTAATGCTGAGGTTTTCGTTTGGCAATATCTCACTTCCCTGGGTCAGTTAGTTAATATTCTAACTGGGGCACATTTTACTTCTGCTGCCTTAACAAAATGTTCAAAGGTTTAATTATAAAAGAAACCGATAATGTTTTATTTGGCTACAAAATCATTTTTTGTCCATCTCATTATCACCTCCAATAAAAACATAATATGTTTTAAAAAATTAAAGGTTTCCAAACATTGTCTTTTTATGGTAGATTTAATTGTTAAGTCCTGGGAAATGTAGTCAAGACTTTAGCTTTTTACAAATGGAAAACATGGCATAATAATTATTCTAACATTGCAGTATTCATCTATCAGATACAACACAGAAGCATGAGTAAATCTATAGGAATAAGATTTTGCTTATAAATAAGTAAACTAAAGGAGTCATAGACTCTATACATAAGGCAATAGTCATCAAATAGCTGATAAAAGCATTGCTTTCAAATTTTTTTCCTCTCCCAATGAATGTATCCATCATGTGTCACAAATGTGCTAATAAAAAATAGATAAATAAATAAATAAAATTTTCTCCTATCTGCATGCTACTCAGGAATCATCATAGTCTGCTTGCTAACCAAAAAGGGTGGGAAGGTCTGACTTTTAAAGACCAACTGGTAGTCATGGTAAGCAAGTATTCAAACTAAACATCACTAATGGAGGGGCAGCTCAATTTATATAACTTCTGATTTAACTTAATATGATACAGATGGCATCATCTCCAGAGTTCTTGCCAAAAATATTTAACCTGACTCTAAGCAAATTTTTACACTTAACTTCCAGTTTGTAGGAGCTATAGAGACTAGAGAAACAAATTAAACATCACTATGAGGAAAAAATTGACAAATTCAAAATGTAAGGCACTCTAAAAGGCAAGTGGCCTGGTCTCTAAAAACTCAATGTCATAAAAAAAAAAAAAAAGATTTTAAAGAGGTAGAAGGACAGTTCCATACAAAGAGAGATTAAAGACACATAATAAACTAATGTTATTTGTAAACTCTGACTGATACACATTAGAGAAAAGATATTTTGAGTGTAAGTAAAAAATTTTAATATGAATAGAATATTAAAAACTATTAGGTATGTTAAGTTGTGATAATGGTATTGGGATTTTTATAGGAAAATATATGGTCCTTATTTTTAGAAAATATATAGCAAGATCTTTAGGGAGAAAGTATGAGTCTTCAACTTTCAAATCATTAGGCAATTATTTTTAGTGTATGTATGTGTACATACACAGATAAAATCACAAACACAATAAAGCAAAGATAACAAAAATGTTTAAAAATTATTGAATTTAAATGGTGGAGATATGAATGGTCACTGTATTATTTTTTGAACCTTTTTATGCTTAAAAATTTTATTACAAAAAGTTGACAGAGGCCGGTGATTTAGCTCAGTGGTGCTGCTGCCTGGCTCGCAAGCACAAGGTCCCAAGTTCAATCCCTGGTACCAAAAAAAAAAGTTGATAGAAAATAATTGATTTTTTAACACTTGTTATATCAAAACAAATTTTTTAACTTGCTGTTTTTCTCATGTTAATTTTCTGATTTAAAAAATCACTTACATTTAAAAAATATTCAATGAGTATCAAAGTACAGATGATGAAAAATGTGTCTTCTCTCATCTTATATTCCCTTACCCAACAAAAAATGTAAGTCTTTTTAAAATGCAAATAGTTACCACTCATGATCCAGATAGTATTCTAAGTATTTTACATGTATTAATTGATTTAACCTTCAAAACAGTGGGTACTCTTTTAATTCTCATTTAACAAGGAAATGGAGCAAAAATTTACCCAGCAGGTAAGTGGCAAAACAATGATTTGAATCCAGCCCAGAAGTCTCCAGAGCTTAGGCTTTTAACTATCACTCTGTACTGAGCATAACCACATGCTGCATGCAGTAGTTCAAGGGGACCCTCTTATGCCTGCACTGTACGGTTCTATAAAACAGACTGCAGTCAGTTAAACCAGTCCACTATTAATGGACATTTAGGTTGTCAATCTCTCCATTTTAACAATGCTGGTACAAGTTTTGTTTGAGCACAACTGTAATTGTAGGATATTCCCCAAAAATGAAATTGTTGAATCAAAGTTATGTACACTTTTAAATTCTGATAAATGCTTATACTGCTTGCCAAAAAAAAAAATGGATTTTTTAAAATTTTAATTTCTTTTATTCTATTAGTACATGTTTGCAATTCACAGTTTATAATCATCTTCGGGAGTGGTTACATGGACATGTTATAGCCATATTACAGCTTTTTTTTCCTTTTGCTAATCCCTTTCCCCTTCCCTCCCCTCCTCCCGATTCCCCTATCACCTTTTACATACTTGTTGATATTATCTGTTTTAGCTCATGTTATGGCATATAATGTTTACATTGATTAGTTATTAGAATACTGTACATGGCACATCTTTATTCCTCTCATTTCCCCTATAAATGAATTTTCTTAGCAAAAGTACATTTAAGGGGCATCTTCCCCACTAGAATCTATCCGATCTTTGCAAATCTAGAAGGTAAAAAATTATAACTCATTTGTATTTCTCTAACTATGAATAAACACTAGGCATCTTTTAAATTTTCATAAGCCTTCCCTTTGTTTTCCTGTGAGCTGCTTTTGTTCTTCACTAGAGAAAAAAAAAATTACTTAAAGAAAGTTTACCAGTGGAGAAAGCACAGCCACTCCATGGAAACGAATCAGTGAGATACTTTCGGACTGAGCAGGCAGAAAGCTCTCTGTGGATAGTGACGCTTCTTGGATTCGGGCAAGAGTTTTTTCACAGAATTCTTCATACTCTTCCATCTTCCCACAATCACACTACAAGAAAGAAAAATGTTACTTTTAATGTCCTGAGAAAAATAGATTTTCATTATTTGTCAAATTTTGTAGAGCATGAAATATTCCTAGAATTCACAAGTCCTTGAACTGGTCTTCCCTGAAATATCTCATTGTTCAGATGCTAATTCTAGGTTATAAAGGCACCACAAGATCCCATCCACTTAAGACTTGCTTTCATATAATTTTTATGAATATTTTTGCATGTAAATCAATCTTTAAATATGACTACTTTAGAGAGTACTAAGAATTCAGCGAAACCTTAAAGAAAACAAAAGTGCTGTACCATTTTGCTAACTTCAGATTATAAAAGAAAATATTCTATTTTCTTCAGTAAGGCTTATCTACACAGCACAAGAAAAACTGTATCATATGAAAGCAGAAATCCAATCAGGTGTGTGGTGCATGCCTGTAATCCCAGCACTCTGTGCAGCTGAGGTAGGATAGCAAATTTGAGCCCTGCCCAAGCAACTGAGCAACTTAGATCTGGTTTCCCAAAAAAATTTTTAAAGAAAATTTTTTGAAAGCGCAGGGGATATAGCTCAGTGTAAAGGCCCTAGGCTCAATCCCCAGAACTAAATAAAATAAACAAACAAATAGCAGAAATGCTTTTGTAGCTTAATGGGGGCTATTTAAATAACTTAATTTTTAAGATTATTTTTCTATCATGAAGTCCAAAAGCTACTACTTGTATATTTTAAGGATATATTTTCCTGGGCATGGTGGTACATGAGGCAGGAGGATTGCTACAAGTTTGAGGTCAGCCCAGGCTACATAGTGAATTCAAACCCAGCCTTAACTGCATATTGAGACCCTGTCTCAAAAAAACAAAAAATGAATATATTTTGATTCCAGGGAACTAGCCAATGCAGTCAGCAGTGGAAAACAGAAAATTGTTTGACCTTGGGATTAATTCTTTATTTTACTACTGAAAATTGGAAACATCACCAAGTTACTTAATATAATACCCCAGTAATTTCAGTTTCTGGGAATCTGTGATGGCCCAGGTAACCAAAAGGATTAGCCACCATAATCATTCCTTAGCAAATTTACTGACTGCCTGTTTGCATAGCATTATACGTGGAACTGTTTCTTTTATATAGGCAAGGGAAAATAACAAGAGACACTATTAGAATCATAACCAGCAAGGGAACTGGTAAACTGTGGAAACAGAAAACTCAATACAATAATGTTTAAGTGTTCACATTAGAACAATTAACTACTTAACACTGAATTCATGCCGTGGGATATGCAAACATGAAGTATGGTCGAATATGATACTGTCCTGAGCCTCAGAATACTTAAAAATTTAGTACACTGAAATGTCAGGGGCAAATTATAGTACAACTAAAAATGAGGAAAAAGCATATTCAAAATTATGACCACAATATGAAAAAAAAAAATATATTGCTACTTTTGACCCACTGATAGCTTTATCAGTAACAAAACTTCTTCCTACTTTTCCATCAATTGTAATTATTTCTAAATTATTCAATTTATGCAAAATGAGAGTTTAATTTCAAAGAAATGGTTCTGCAGAGTGTGAAAGCCATTATTTTGGAAGCTTATATTAATTTTTTCTTAAAGCTCAATGATAGCGTGCTTGCCTACTACGCATGGGCCCTGGGCTCAATCCCTAGCACTGCAAAAACAAGTGGACAAACAGAGAAAAGCAAAAGTAAAAAAACCAACAAAATAATTTACCTCATGCCCACTTTATGGTCTAGGTTTAAACCCATATTATTATATCTTAACAACAAAAATCCAATAACTAAGATTTGAAAAAAATCCAAATAACTTCATTTCTGCTAAAAATATCTCAAAGTATTTTTAACACAATTTACACATTCAGTAATACGGAGAACATGATTACATTCCTTGGACAAATAATGTAATATATTTTCTATGGATATGCAAGCAAACCATGAAATTCAATATTAAAGGTCTGAAAATTTTTTAAATGAACTACCTTTGTATCAACAGTTTCAACAACAACATAGAAACAACATACATCATAGAAATATTTCCCTTCCTCATTGCTTCAATAAGTTATTCACATCCCTTAAACAGTGCCATGTATGTCCTACATATTGCAGATATACAGCAATATATTATTACAGAATAACTTATATGACAATGCATTAACTATTCAAATACAAGTGCTAATATGGAGATTATAAAAGATACAGAATAGAGCATGACTAGACCCTTTTTATCCTCCAGTCCTAGCCTGGATGTCTCCTGTCCCTGACTATCCTATCCTGGTTAACCCTGCCTCAGTCACTATCACATTACTGGGCTGTTTCCTACTTTTCAGAGCACTTACCACTATCTGAAATTATCTTGTTTATTTCCTTGGTTTATGTCTGTCTTCTTCCTCCAAAACGTAAGCTCCATAAGAACAGGTACCTTCTTGGTCTTGTTCACTGAATCTCCATGACACAGAACAGTGTTCGCATACAGTAGGCACTGCATAAAAGTATTGAATAAATGCACTACAGCAATTAGCTCAAGCAATAATAAAAACCAGGAAGAAAAAGAAAAGAGTAGACTATGCAGCAAATAAACTAGCAAGGAAGAATGGAATTTACAGAATGGTACAGTAGTTCATGGATGATCCTATTCCCAAAGAAACTGGTACCTCTAAACTGCAAAGGTAGCCATTTAAAAAGTGAGCAGTCTACATCCCATGATTAAACAAGAGGGCAATATGTTTCTCACGCCACAATTATCATTGTCAGCAAGGTTTTATTTTGAGAGCCTTCACTTACAAGGCCATGCTAACCACAAATCTACAGACCCATACTCTACCATCAAGCATTACTGGTCCCCTTCCAATACTAATGTCAGCTCCAGCAAGTTCAGACATGCCTTGGCTCCATTTACACGAAAGTACTGACCCTTGTCCAAATGAGCTTCTATGGTGGAATAACTAATGGTCAACTTGTAATGCCAAGCTGAACTGAATCAACATAGTCTGGGTGTGGCAGACCCACCTGAGGATTGTTATCAATAGCCATAAAAAGAGAACTGGAGGGGAAAATTGTGGGCTGTTGATTTTCTAGGAGAAGCTTGCTGCAGATGGTTTTCCTGATGCAAATTTGGTTTTTCTTGTTGGAGGAGAAGCTTGGGGCCTCGCTATCACTGGGAATGGCTGCTGTTCTCATCAGGGGAGCTCTGATCTTCGCTGTGAGCATCACTTCCCGGCTCCAAAGTACATCCCTCAGCCTGGTGACACAAATCTTTCATCCCACTGGCGTAGGGTTTCTGGCTTCCACCACCAGTCTTTGGGACTTCGGGGTGCAGATCCTCAATATGGACAAGCATGAAACATTGCCGTGGGCTCTAGGCTACTGACTGGACTCGTGGAGGACACTGCCTTGGACTCTAAGCCTTTAGTTGGACTTGTGTGGGACAACCCTGGTGGGATCCAGGGCCTTGGCTAGATTCTTTGGGCCTCTAGTGTGTGGCTAATCTCTTGCACTCCTTTGTATTTGACTTTTTGGGTAAATATCATAAAATAATCCTATAAATTATGTGTCCTGTATTTAATGTATTCCCTTGCCAAAACCCTGACTACAA
The DNA here is from genome assembly GCF_053883595.1 of Heterocephalus glaber. Classification (NCBI taxonomy): domain Eukaryota; kingdom Metazoa; phylum Chordata; class Mammalia; order Rodentia; family Bathyergidae; genus Heterocephalus; species Heterocephalus glaber. Next base: position 11,957,633 of record NW_028258175.1, read on the forward strand.
CAGCCTCTTTGCAAACCCTAGACTTGTGGTCCTATCTGCTCCTTCCCAGCATTCTGCCAGAAATGTCACTGAAGGCAATGGTAAAAGTAACACAAAACAGTTCCCCCATAGACATAAACTTCTTGTAGGGGCAGAACAGGGGAAAATCTCTTATTCAGGCACATTCACAGCAAGCCACTTAGCATCACTGCACCTGTTTCCCTATGTGTAAAACAGAGACCATCAGGGTTATCTATCTCAAAGGGATTCTGGGAGAATTGAATGACTAATGCATTTATGGCAAGTAGCATTTTGCGGAATAAGCAGAAAGCATCAATAAATGGGAGCTGCTTTTCTTGTGAAGTGGCCAGTGGTGGTGATGATTTTTATCACTAGCCTATGAACTCTTGGAAGACAGTGACACAGCTTGGTTCCTGGTAAGATTCAAAGATAACTTGAAAACATTTTGGGAAAGGGGAGCAGCAGCTTCCTTGCCTCACTGTTTCCAGACCTCTCCCCATAAAATCAACCTCTAGACGGCTACCATTTGCCTGCACTGGGGGTAGGAGACTGCAATTCTAACCAAATGGGAGAAACAAAAGGCCAGGACCCACCTAGCAGCATTAGAGGCGATCAAGAGAATTTGCGTTATTATCCCCAGGCTTATGCCCCAGAGCTGCAAAGGCGGAGTAAACAGAGCTCCTAGGGCCTTTGGTTGTGGTAACCGACGTTTAGAAATGGCCAGTGCACACCCTGGGGACGCCTCCTGTCCCTCGCTGTGGGACAGAGAGGAAAATGGGGGGAACGGTCTCATCACAGGAGGGGTTCTCCGCTATGGCCCAGTGGATTCCCCACGCCCCCTCTGCTCACCCCAGCGCCCCATGCCCACCTCCCCTTCTCTTACGAGGACCCACCCGGGCGGTGCCAGCATCCGAGCACCACCACCACGTCCGGTGTTACCCGCCCTCGGGACCCTCTTCCCCAAGCCTGGTGCCTTCAAGGGGCTCGAGGCCCTGGAACCCAGCACAGAGCCCACCCTCGGCGCCACAGCGCGCCAATTCTGCTCACCAGCTCGCCTCTCAACCCAGATGCTTCTGCGGTCGAGTCCACTGCTCATGCACACATCTGATCACTCGCGGCGCAGTCAGCTTTTCTCCCTCGCCACGGGCCTTGTCAGAAAGCAAACAGCTCAAATGGTTCTGACAGAGTGAACCTCTGTCCGCCGCCTCCTTCTCCTCCTCCTCCCCGCCATATCATGGGTCTCTCAGGCGGCAACGCGGGATCCTGGCAACCACAGCAGCAGCCGCCGCTTCGACTCCACCCCTCAGGATCCGTACTTCCTGTGGTTGCTTCCCGGGCAGTTGAAACTGTTGTGCCTCCAGAAACTACAATCCCCAGAGTGCATTGCGCGCCCACGGTGCGGGACCTGTGCTTCCGGCATACGATGTACACGCTGGGAAACGTAGTCTTCACTGTAAGCCAGCGCCTGTAAAATTATAGTTTCTTACACATTATGGAAGGTCCCGGGGTTTGAAGCCTCCAGAAGTTTTCCGTGAAGTTGCCACTTTCTAGCTTACTTGTATAGAGATAACATCTCTGTGGTCGTTGGAAAATACAACATTCACCAAAACTTTATAGATAAAAAATTGCTGAATCCAAAGCCTCGAGACATCTGTGCCCTTTTGGAAATCAGTGGAAAATACGCGTGAGGAGAAAAAGTAACATGTTCAAGATGACAGAAAAATCCCTGAATCTTCTGCCAAACTTCTCTGCCCAAACACTATATTATCAGCTTTGCAAAATATGATCTACTGGTTTCTATTTCCTAACTCAAATTTACTGTCTCTCTCTTACTGACCCTCCTTCTGGTGTCTATTTTTGCATATGTAAAACGGGACTCTTAAAAGTGTCTATCACACCTATCATACCAGCGCTGGAAGGCTGAGGCAAAAGGCTCCTAAGTTTGAGGCCACCCTGAACTGCGTAGCAAGTTCAAGCAAGGCTGGCTTGGACTACATAGTGAGACTTTGCCAAAAACAAAACAAAACAATTTTAAAAGTGCCTATCATAAGAGTGATATGAGATATAATTGCAATAACTTTTGCACAATGCCTGTGCTTATTATGCCTCTCATAAAAGGAAAAATAAGACGAGGAAGAAGATGAGGAACAGTGAAAGGCCACAAGCCATGATTACAAATCACCCTACCACTGGTTGTTCAACTTGCTTCACCTCTCAGTTTCCTCATCCATAGAATGAAGAAATCACTAAAATCCCTTCCAGGTTTATAGTCTGATTGTGCTCTTTTCCTATGCTTTTCTTGTTCCCTCCTACTCTGCAAAATTCTTCTGAAATCTGTCTCTTAGGCTGTGGTAATAATGTCCCAATTATTATTGATATAGGAAGTAAGTATTGATCTGCTAGATGTCAGATGTGCCAAGTTCATGTCCCCCAAATATCAAAGAATGAATTCCAAGAGAAAAGGAAGTTAGGAAAGGTTTTTTAAGAGAAAGCTCCTGAGAAACAGGAGAAGGATGTGTGGCCACTGAGGCTCTTTGTCAGGGATAATTTGTACAGCAAAATCACAACGAGGGTAAAACATGGATCAGACTACAATCAACCTATAAGATTACAAGTATAGCAGCTTAGCTTATATTGATCCAATAGGGAAATGAGTCATATAACAAGGGTACATGGAAAGATCAAAGGAGTTCTTAGAAAGGGAGGGGAATATGGGTCCAGGTGTTTTGGTCACCCACCTGTGTCTGATGCCTATCTGGGTCCACTGGTGCTAATTACAGCATAATCTCAAGTTGCTGTTTGTCTCCAGGGAGATATGCAGGCCTATCTATTGCTTTTCCATGGTGAGGGCTGGCTCTTTTCAGATTCACCTCTAGCCACAGTTCTGATGTCTTTATTTTTTGTGCTGACTTCCTTGAAGGTGTTGTGCCCAGATCGCGATGTCCCAAAGACCACCAGGAGACCGTTTCCGATGTAAGCACACGAGGGTCGTTTATTCAAGCTTAAGCAGGGACTCTCAATTGTCACCGACGCAGCGGATCGAGATTGAGAGCCCCGAGCCTCGAAACTAGCAGGGTTTTTATTGAGTATACATCAAGCTTTGGTTGTTAGTAGCCAGGTGATTGGTTAATGCTAAATACATATGAAGTGTAGGGTTTTGATTGGTTAGGCTCGGGGGGGGGTTAAGGGGGTTACGTATAGATTTTTGCAAGGGAGAAGGGGGCAAAGGTTAGGGGTCGACTGTCATAAGCTGATGGTTAGCAGGTCCACTGACTAATGGTCACATCTATCTTTTGTGGGCAGTTAGCCATTAACTGTTTACCTTATAGGTAGTGTGTCCGGAATGTCCTTCCTGAGTACACAGATGGCTGGGTAATAAACTTAGGAATTTTGAGTGGATAAGCACAAATTTGAGAGAACAAAGGAGACAGCTCCAAAATGGAGTCACTCTGAGAGAACAAAGGAGACAGCTCCAAAATGGAGTCACTCTGGCTCCACATTCCCCCCTTCTCAGGGTGCTGTAGAGGGCCAATCATGGGCCTCTGGGGGTTAATTTTGTCAAATCAATAGGTATTGGCTGGTATTGGGACCTGAGTACCATTAACTGAACAGCGTTAATTCGCTTTTTAATGAACGAAACTAGTCTATTAAGTATGCAAGGTCCAAAGGTTAATAGTAGCAACACGATAAGCAAGGGGCCCAACAGGGTAGAAATTAGGGTAGTGAGCCAAGGGGAAGAATTAAACCAAGATTCGAACCAGGTTTGAGATTGTTCTCTTTCTTGTTTACGTTTGGCGATGTCTTCTCTAACTTTAGCCATGGATTCTTTGACTACTCCTGAATGATCTATATAGAAACAGCATTTTTTACCTAGTGCAACACAGAGTCCTCCTTGTTGAAGGAAAATTAAGTCCAGCCCCCTTCGGTTTTGGAGGACTACCTCTGCTAGTGAAGTTAAAGACTCTTGGAGGTGGGAGATGGAGCTTTTTAGCCTTTCAATATCTATATCTATGGCTGTCCTTAAATCATTATAATATTTATTGTGTATTAGTAGCGATGAAACTCCCGTTCCTGTCCCAGCTAGTCCTAATCCTAAGAGAACGGTCAAAGTAATGGCCGTTACAGGTTCTCGCTTAACTCTGACCTGGGTTTCAGCCAGGCGGCTGGGGATGTCTTTTTCTGAGTGATATAACAACCGGGGGACTAATTGTACAAGTACACAGAAATCTCTTGTTTGTTTTAACACTAGCCCATGTACACAAGGGGTAAGTCCAGAGGAACAGGCCCACCATCCATCATAAGGGGGAATGAGATATTTAGGCCTAGGTCTAAGGACGATTTTGTTACAAAGGTGTTGGTGGGAGGCCGGGACACTGCCGACACAAGTTCCTTGCCCAGTTACTGATTGTAGGGTCAGCCTAGCTGTCCCTTTTTGTTGCCATCTACATTGAGTCGGGCTGTCTGACTTAGTGAAATTGTCTAGATAAGCTACTGCTTTATAGTATGGGGGCTTAGTATCATAACATAGCCAGCAGGACTGAGTGAGGTCTGGCCTAGATGTATTTAGGGCTTTAAAGGTGTGAACCATCAGTTCCCAAAGGGGGTCCTGGTCCCGGTTATGATCGACTTTATCAATCTGGGTGATCATTTGAATCAAGGGCGGGGATGTGGAAGCGGAGGTTAAGTCTGATGGCCGTACGGAGGCGTTTGGTTTTGGTGACATAGGCGAGCTTTTTGGGGGAGGGGGCTTAATAGGTCTGAAAGGGGCTATTGGAGCTAGCGCCAAGTTTGGCCCTATTAATTGGGGAGACCCTATGGTGAGCGGCTCTGCCTTCAGTTTTATAGTGAATAACAACCCGGTATCATAACCATCTTGATATAGACGGAGTCCCCAAGTCTGGCCTGTTTTTCATTTAGTGTACCTTTTACCTGAATCCGTGAATGAAAGTCTGACCGGGTTACAGAGGAACCCGGTACAGGGGCCACTAAGAACTAAGAAATTACCACCCTTTTGATTTGTCTGCAGGCCAGGGGGCCCAGGGACTCTTTTTAAAGAAATAAAATCGTCCTTGACAGGCGGGGCCCAGGAGACGGTGCCCGTGGACTCACATCCCCATTTGGCACAATAGAACTGGTCAGGTCCCCCGCACTTGTTTATCTGAGACTGTGTGCGCCTTTTTCCCGGACAAACATAAAAGGGGGTGCTTTGTAGGATGTTTCTATCAAGAGAATGGCTACACCCAGGGTCAAGTCTAGGAGGGGCCATGGGTACTGGAGCCATGGGCAGGGATGTTCTATTAGTATTACATTGGCCTATGTCTTTTTTACATATTGGCTCTCCTCTAGGCCCGATTTTCCAGTTTCCAGTGTTCTAAGTCCCTGTGGCGAGCGAACACAGGTCAAAGTCTAGGTCTGGCCACCAGGTAAGTGGTGGAGCCACTTCGGATGAACTATTAACAATGTTGCCCGTAGACGTACTAATGATCATCCAGGTTAAATTTAAGGGAGCATATGGGTTTTGTCCTCCTAGTGTCGGTGTCAAAAGTACAGTTACCATAATCACGATCGTCGACGACGTAGCTTGAGTTTGAGGGGACTGTCTTGGTCTCTGGACACCTGCCATGATGGAATGAAGTCTTCTAGGACAGTGTGAGGATCTGCAGGGCGAACGTGGGTGTAGTGTACCCACGAAGCAATCCCGTCGACCTTGAGAGCAGTGGGCGTGGTCAGGACTGTGACGTAGGGTCTTTTCTAACGTAGGGTCTTTTCTAACGGGGCTCAAGGTCTTTCTGCCGGTGTGTCCGAACGAAGACCCAGTCTCCAGGTCGGTAGCGATGGGGCTCAGGAGGTGGTCCGGTCTGGTATAAGGCTTCTAACTTAGGCCAGATGTCTTCGTGTACACTTTGGAGGCTTTTTAAAGAAAGTAACAACTTTTGGTCATCAAATTCAACAAGTACATTTGAGTGAAGGTTGGGGATAATGGGAGGGGGAATTTCAAACATGATTTTAAAGGGGGTCAACCCCATTTTATAGGGTGAATTGCGCACCCTATAAAGGGCGAAGGGAAGGAGAGTCACCCAGTCACCGCCAGTCTCTAAGGTTAATTTAGTTAAGGTCTCTTTTAAGGTTCTATTCATCCTTTCTACCTGTCCTGAGCTTTGGGGTCTGTATGCACAATGTAATTTCCAATCTGTCCCCAACACCTGTGCTAGGGTTTGACTCACCTTGGAAATGAAGGCGGGTCCATTATCTGATCCTAGCATTACTGGAAAACCGTACCTTGGCAGGATGTCTTCTAGCAGCTTTTTAGTCACACTCTGCGCTGTCTCATGTTTGGTAGGAAACGCTTTTATCCATCCTGAAAAAGTATCTATGAAAACTAACAAGTATTTATAACCGTACTTTCTAGGTTTTACCTCGGTGAAGTCCAATTCCCAATAGGCTCCAGGTCGGTTTTCCCTCAGCCTATTTCCTGGGTTGGCCCTATTGTGGGTGGCATTTGTCAATTGACAGGCTTTGCAGGTAGCAACAATATGTTCAATTGTAGAATTAGCATCACGGATCTTAATTTCAGCATGTCTCAGGAGATCTTGCATTTTCCGAGTGTCCATGTGGGTGGTCCGGTGTATCTTGGAGAGAACTTGTTCTCCCAGTGTCTTAGGCAGGATGACTTTACAATCAGAAGATTTTTACCACCCGTTGAGGCACTGGGGCGTAGGTAATTGTTTTATCCAATTTAAGTCCTTTTCAGTGTACTGGGGCTTTTCTGGGAGGGCTGCACTTCCCGGATCGGGCAGCTGAGTGGCCAGTGTCAGATCAACCTTTAAAGCTATTTTTTGGGCCGTCTGGTCAGCTAGATTATTTCCTCTGGCAATTGGAGTGTCGCCCTTCTGGTGTCCTGGGCAATGGATAATGGCTAATTTTTTCGGTAGCCAGAGGGCTGTTAAGAGGGCAAGGATCTCTTCTTTGTTTTTAATAGTCTTTCCTTCAGCTGTCAAGAGTCCCCTTTCTTTGTAGATGGCCCCATGGACGTGCGCAGTGGCAAAGGCATACCGGCTATCTGTGTATACATTTAACTTTAGGCCCCGTCCTAAAGTCAATGCCTTGGTCAGGGCTACGAGTTCTGCCCGTTGTGCTGAGGTCCCGGTGGGCAATGGTTCTGCCCAAATGACCTCAGTTTCTGTCACCACAGCTGCCCCAGCATACCTGTGGCCCTCACGAACAAAGCTGCTTCCATCAGTGTACCAGGTGTTGCCTGTGTCTGGCCATGGTTGGTCACTCAGATCTGCTCGAATTCCGTGTACCTGGGCCAGGATATCTGTGCAGTCGTGAAGCGGAGCCTCTAAGTTCGGGTCTGGTAACAGTGTGGCTGGGTTTAAAGCAGCTGGGGCCTGAAAGACAACTCGGGTTGGATTTAGGAGTAAGCTCTGGTAGTGGGTCAGGCGAGCATTACTGAGCCATCGATCTGGAGGCTGTTTTAGGACTCCCTCAATGGCGTGAGGGGTGGTCACGCATAGTTCTTGGCCTAATGTCAATTTGTCAGCGTCTTTGACCATTAGAGCTACTGCTGTAATCATTCTTAGGCACGGGGGCCATCCTGACGCAACTGGATCAAGTCTTTTTGATAAGTACGCCACTGGGCGGCGCCATGGCCCTAGATACTGGGTCAGGACGCCCTTAGCGACTCCTTTGTTTTTATCAATGTAAAGGTGGAATGGCTTAGTAATATCAGGCAAGCCCAAGGCTGGTGCCGTCAGCAAGGCTGTTTTAATTTGATCGAAAGATTTTTGTAGCTTTTCTGTCCATTGAAAAGCCTGACTGTCTCTAGTTGCCTCGTAGAGGGGCTTTGCGAGCTCTGCAAACCCTGGTATCCATAGGCGGCAGAAGCCCGCCGATCCCAAGAATTCTCTGACTTTTCGAGGGGAATCTGGTGTGGGTATCTTAAGAACTGTCTCTTTTCTAGCATCCGACAGCCATCTCTGCCCTTCTCTAAGCACGTACCCCAGGTAGCTTACCTCGGGTTTGCAGATCTGGGCCTTTTTAGCGGACACCCGATACCCCAGCTCTCCTATGACCATCAAGAGTCTCTTGGTTCCATTTAAGCAGTCTTCCTGTGTCTCAGCTGTCACAAGAAGGTCATCTACATATTGTAACAGAGTTAGTTGGGGGTTCTGGAGGCGAAACTCACCCAGGTCTTCATGTAGGGCCTCGTCGAAGATGGTGGGAGAGTTTTTGAATCCTTGAGGTAATCGGGTCCACGTCAGCTGTCCGTTGATGCCTTGCTCTGGATCACTCCATTCAAACGCAAAGATGTGTTGGCTTTTAGGTGCCAGTGGAAGGCTAAAAAAAGCATCTTTAAGATCTAAGACTGTGTACCAGCGATGGCTCGGGGGAAGAGAACTCAATAGGGTGTATGGATTAGGCACTGTGGGGTGGATGTCCATAACCCTCTTGTTTACCTCCCGGAGGTCCTGCACTGGCCGATAGTCATTAGAATGAGGTTTTCGTACTGGCAACAAGGGGGTGTTCCAGGCCGATTGGCAAGGTCTGAGAATCCCCTGAGCAAGTAACCTCCTGATGTGTGGAGTTATTCCTTTCTGGGCCTCCAGGGGCATAGGATATTGGCGAACTCGTACCGGATCTGCTCCAGGTTTTATTTCTATAAACACCGGTGCCCTGTGTATAGCTAGCCCCATGTCTCCAGTTTCCGCCCATGCTTGTGGGAACATGGAGAGCCATTGTTCCATATCAGGATCAGGAGAGGCCCTCTTTTGATGTAGTAGATATTCATCTTCCAGGTTTATGGTTAGTACCTGAATGGGCCTTCCCTCTTGATTAAGGACTTTTGTGCCCCCGGGTTGGAAATGAATTTGAGCCCCTAATTTAGTAAGTAAGTCTCTTCCTAATAAGGGGTAGGGGCAGTCTGGTATAACCATAAATGAGTGGGTTACTTGGCCCACTCCCAAGTCTACTGTTCTTTGGGTTGTCCATGAATACTTTTTCATGCCTGTAGCTCCTTGAACCCAGGAGGTTTTATCAGAAATATGGCCACACGGTTTGAGTAGGACTGAATGTTGAGCCCCTGTATCCACCAGGAACTCGATAGGTCTCCCCTCCACTTTTAGGGTTACCCTGGGCTCGGGGAGGGGTGCCGAACCCCGTCCCCCCTAATCATTTGATTTATCCGCAGCCAGAATAGGGGTCTTGGGGCGTCCTTCTCGCTGTTTCTTTTTAGGACAGTCCCTGGCCCAGTGTCCGTATTCTTTGCAATAAGCACATTGATTTTTCCCCAACTGGGGGCGCTCTCTGCGTCTCTCTTTGTTTTCTCCTTCCATCACAATCTTTTTTAGTCTACGTTCACATTCTTTCTGCTCTCCCGCAGTGGCAGCCAGAAGGATCCGAGCTAAGTTTCGGGTCTGGCGGTCATCAGCTTTTTCTCGTTTTTCCTCTGCGGTTTCTCTATTGTTATACACTTTCTCTGCCACTGCCACTAAGTCCTGAATACTCTTTTCTCCTAACCTATCTACTTTCTGTAACTTTCTCTTAATGTCTGGTGCCGCCTGGTTGACAAAATGTATTATTACAGCTGCCTTTGTCTCAACTGCTTCTGGGTCCATAGGAGTGTACCTACGAAAAGCTTCCTGAATTCTTTCTAGGAAAGCAGCAGGGCTTTCATCTAACTTTTGTTGTACATCTCTTACCTTAGCCAAATTGGTGGGCTTCTTCGCCGCTGCTCTGAGACCTCTTAATAAAGTCTGGCGATAGACTCGAAGTCTCTCCTTACCTTCTGCCGTATTGAAGTCCCAGTTAGGTCGGGACAGAGGAAAAGAAGTGTTGATGGTGTCTGCATTGGTGGTGGGCTGACCACTGTCACCAGGAACCAATTTTCTGGCCTCATTCTGGATTCTCTCTCGTTCCTCAGTGGTGAACAGAACCTGCAGAAGCTGTTGACAGTCATCCCAAGTGGGCTGATGGGTAAACAAAACAGTTTCTAACAGGTTAATCAAATCTCTAGGGTTATCAGAGAAATTGGCATGTTGTCGGCGCCAATTATAAAGATCACTGGTAGCAAAGGGCCAGTAATGATGAGGCTGGTTTCCATGTTCATCAGGGGGCCCTATTGCTCGCAGCGGGCAGACAGTTGAATCTGCCGGTCCTGCCGGCGAGGCGGCGCGCCGGTGACGAGTATTTTGGGCGGGACCATCACGGTTGTCGGCGGCGCCCGGGGCGGGCTCCCCAGCCCCGGCTGGGACTGGGTCACCTCCTCCAGCCTGCTGTGGCGGAAGAAAGGGGAGGGAATAGGGGGGAGGAAATATAAGATCTTCCTCGGTCCCTCCCTGGAGGACAGGGTAAAGTGGCGCGGTTGGCTTGGTTTCGGTTTGTTTTTCATCCGCGCGCTTTTTAGGAGCCTTTTCTTTGGCCGTCAGGATTAACTCCGGTTGCTGCTGCTGTGAAGGCAAAAAGAGCTTAACCCATGGGGGCGGGTTAGAAACCAGAAATTCCCAAACGGCGATGTAGGGTATCTGATGGGGGGGAGGATGGCTTTACGAACTCTGCGAATTATCTGCAAATCAAAAGTTCCCTCGGGGGGCCATCCTACCCCGAGGGAGGGCCACTCTGAGTTACAGAGGGTGATGAACTTAGTCTTCTTAATTTCTAAACTTAAGTTATGAGCGCTCTCCCTAACTTCTTTGAAATGGTCTGTTACAAGGGAAAGAGGGGTAGTCACAGTCTGTCCCATCGTCTCGGTCCAAGTCAGCACAAACAGACACACAAACGCAACAGAGAAGCACAAGGTGAGACAAAACCGTCCTCCGCGCGATCGGAGGCAATGCAAATGGGACGACGGCCTCCTGCCGTGCCGCGGGAGCGACCCGCACCGTCCCTCCAGGAGTCTCACTGACCCGTACTCTTGGGGCACTCCGTCCCCACCAGTGGAATCCGGAACGTCTTCCAGGATTCCGGGTCGGCGGCCCTTGCAGCGCGTCCGCCTAGACCGTCTGCCGACCTTCCCAGAAAATAGGCCCAGACTTTACAAGCACAAAGAAAACACTCACCAGCCGGCGTTGACCCTCCGGTACGGGAGTCCTGAAGGTCTTGGGATCCCGGACGAGCCCCCAAATGTTGTGCCCAGATCGCGATGTCCCAAAGACCACCAGGAGACCGTTTCCGATGTAAGCACACGAGGGTCGTTTATTCAAGCTTAAGCAGGGACTCTCAATTGTCACCGACGCAGCGGATCGAGATTGACAGCCCCGAGCCTCGAAACTAGCAGGGTTTTTATTGAGTATACATCAAGCTTTGGTTGTTAGTAGCCAGGTGATTGGTTAATGCTAAATACATATGAAGTGTAGGGTTTTGATTGGTTAGGCTCGGGGGGGGGGTTAAGGGGGTTACGTATAGATTTTTGCAAGGGAGAAGGGGGCAAAGGTTAGGGGTCGACTGTCATAAGCTGATGGTTAGCAGGTCCACTGACTAATGGTCACATCTATCTTTTGTGGGCAGTTAGCCATTAACTGTTTACCTTATAGGTAGTGTGTCCGGAATGTCCTTCCTGAGTACACAGATGGCTGGGTAATAAACTTAGGAATTTTGAGTGGATAAGCACAAATTTGAGAGAACAAAGGAGACAGCTCCAAAATGGAGTCACTCTGAGAGAACAAAGGAGACAGCTCCAAAATGGAGTCACTCTGGCTCCACAAAGGCCCAATCCCTCTCTGACTGTATATTGATTTCTAACTTAGCTGTCTATAATAGTAGCTCTGGAATCCTCGTGGCTGAAAAGTTTGTCTCTATTTGTAGTGGTTTCAGTTATGTGGGGCTCAGCTTGTTCCGGAATCCAAGTGATCACAGGTTTAGAACAATGGCTGGAGATTCCTCGGGTAGCTGAAATGTCCCTATAAATCTCTCTTCAGATTCTTAGTCTTGAAGGGAGATAAGAAGATGTAAACTTAGGGCTAATCAACTATGTTTTGGCCACTTTTAGACTGACATTCCCTGAATGATTAATATACCCATATCCAGAGCTGAGAAGGGATTTGACCTGAAGTTTTACAGTAACAAAAAATATAAAATCAAAGTCACCTTTTGTTCTGCTATTTATTTATTTATTTATTTATTAAGCCGAGGTTTCGCTATGTATTCCAGGCTGGTCTTGAATTCACTAGGTAGCCCAAGCTAACCTGCAACTTGCATCAATCCCCCTGCCTTAGCCTCCAGAGTATTGGGACTGCAGGCGTGTGTCACCATGCCTGCCTTTGTTCTGCTTTAAATTATCTATTGAACATTCGTGAGTCCAAATGGAAAGTCACTTTTCTATTTTTTCTTTTTTAATAGCAAAAAATGGCTTTTAAGTCACTGATTATCCCAGAAAAAAACAGAAATCGCGGTTTTAATGAGTTAGCAGGCTAGGACCCATCCCTACAGTGGTCTCCCACTAAGGAAGAGACAAGCATACCCAGTGTTTACTAACACAGTACCTGGGGCATAAGTGCTCTGTAAATGTTAACTGTATTGCTAACACTATTACTCCCCTCTTCCACAATGTAAATCTCTTAAGAGGAGGGACCCTGTCCGTCATGTTCACAGCACTTGGACTGGTGCTTGGCACATCTTGAACCGAATCGCATAAATAGGATAAGGTTCCCAGCACCTCAGTTGCTTGAGGGCAAACACAGGAGCCTTTCAGAGGTTTACCAGTCTCCTCCCTCCCCCTCCCGAGGGTAGAAGTCGCGACCCAGGATAACCCAAGGCCCCTTTGGAACTTGAGACCCGCGCCTAGGCCCGCCCCGTTGCCATGGAAGTGGCTCCGCCCCTAGCGCTGTATATCCCGACCCCTGATTGGCTGGCCGGGCGGCTTCCTTTCGGGATGTGTCCGCTGCCGCCGTTGTGCGGCGCTAGTCCGCTCGGAGGGTTCCGGCTGTGGTCGATTCCTTGGCCTCTCACCCCAACCCGGCGGGTCCGGGACTCCGGTGCGTCTCGGTGCGGGCGCCGGCATGTGGCTGTGGGAGGAGCAGGGGGGCCTCCTGGGCCCCTTCTCCTTTCTGTTGGTGCTTCTCCTGGTGGTGACGCGCAGCCCCTTCAATGCCTGCCTTCTCACCGGCAGCCTTTACGTGCTGCTGCGCTTCTTCAGCTTCGAGCCGGTGCCCTCCCGCCGGGCTCTGCAGGTGCTCAAGCCCCGGGATCGCATTTCGGCCATCGCCCACCGCGGCGGCAGCCACGACGCTCCCGAGAACACGCTGGCGGCCATTCGGCAGGTGAGCCCCCCCACGCCTCGCGCCCCTCGGACTTCCGCTCGACCTTCCGAGGCCCGGGCTTCTCCCGACAGCCTTCCCCATTCCTAGTTGTCCCCAAGGAACACACCCCGTTGCTCCTTGGTTCCTCCCGATTTCTGGGAATCTGCCTACTTAAGGATTTATATAATACAGCAGCTGTTTATATAGTTGCTACAGACACAAGAGGTTACCGCTGTAAAGAAGACCGACAGGATCCCTGCATCGGAGTCGGGGAGACAACTCCTAAGTGAATACTTTTTTTTTTAAGTAGGAAGATGTTGATAGGAAAGCTCCTGAGGGGCAGGAGGGGTCCCGAGTGGGTAGCCCTCCTAAGTGAATACTTTAAGTGAGCAAAAAATGAAGTGAGATAAATGGTCATGAGATGAAAAATTGGGAGGGAGAAGTTAAGCTACTGTAGTTGGCGAAATTCTCACAGAAGTGATACTTGTACTGAAAGCAGAATTATGAAAAGGAGCCACGCGTGGAATATGTGGGGAAGGTGCTCCAGGAAAAGGCGGCATCAAGTGCAAAGGTCCTGAGGTCAGAAAGGAGTTGGAGTGTTAATGTAAGAGAAATAGTGTAACAGAAGTGACTTCAAGGTACACAACAAAATCCCATGTGTGAATGAAATAGGTAGTGGGCCGGGTCTAACAGGATCTTGGTCAGTAAATGAGCTTATTCTGTGTGGATCACCCATCTCTGAAAATGTCTTTGCTTGTCCTTACTTGGTCCTCCTCTATCACCTTTCTTCCTAGACACACACACATACACTCGCACAACCCTGACAGCTGGACTCCCGATAATTTTGCCACAAGACATTCCTGAAGTTACTGATATCACCCAGGTCTTGGTAGTCTCCTGGCTTCATTATAAAGAGTTTTTCAGTTAATTAAGCATTTTGGCTCTGCTTTCTGTGCGTTTTGCATTCATGGATTCAACTACCTGTGGCTCAAAAATATCCAAAACCAAATTACATCTGAGGTGACTATTACAGTATAGCAACTGTTGATGAAGCATTTACATTTGTATTAAGTATTATAAGGAATGCTTTTTTAAACTATGTGGAGCTGGATGTGGTGGTGCACAGCCTGTAATTTAGCTCAGTGGTTCCGGCACCTGCCTCGAAAGTGCAAAGATTACAAATACGCAAAAATCGATTCAAATAAAACTGATTCTAGAATTCAGCCTTTCATTTTCAAGTTCCAGCACTGTTTGTCATAGGTTAAAATTTTTTAAACTATGTGGAGCTGAATGTAGTGGTGCACAGCCTGTAATCCCAGCACTTGGAGGCTGAGGCAGGAAGATTCCAAGTTCAAGCCCAGCCTGGGCAACTTAGTCATTTCGTGAGACTCTGTCTCAAAATAAAAATGGATGGGGGATGTAGCTTTGTGAGGGTCCTGCATTCACAGAACCACACAAGAAAAATAAATAGAGAAAGAAAAGAGAGAAAGTGTATGGGAGGATCCCTGTGAGTTTGAGGCCAGCCTGGGCTGCATAGTGAGTTCAAGGCCAGCTTGAACTACATAGCAAGACCTTGTCTCAAAAAAAAAAAAAAAGAAAAAGAAAGAAAGAGAAAGACACATTGAGCTGGCAATATTTATGTTTTGGCAGCTACAAGTCTGGAATTTGTGAATCCATAGAAAGGCTCAATTTTCAGGTGAAAGTCACAGGCCCAGTTTGTAAAGATGGCTGCTCTTTTTTTTTTCCCTAAAAAACACTCTTTGTACACTTTGAATCTCTCTCTTTTCTAAGGTTAAGTTTCTACTCTATACCTTATCCACTAAACTAATTTATGCCCTGATACTGTAGTATCTTTAAGGGATTTTTGTGATGGGCCTGGGAGAAAAAACAAGCAAGCCTAAAAGCATAAACAAGCTAATGGAACACAGATAGGATAACCTGGTAACTTTGTGTCCTGAAGGTACAGTCTTCTTAAAAGTACAATTTTAGGGCGGGCAATTTAGCTCAGTGGTTCTGGTGCCTGCCGCATAAGCACAAGGTCCCAAGTTGAATCCCCAGAACCAAAAAAAAAAAAAAAAAAGTACAATTTTAAAACTGATTTTCCTTGTCTCCTTTTTACCTCTTTTATTTCTCTTATCCTACTTCACAATGAGCTGGCCTAGTAAGACCTCCACAAACATAAACTCTTTCTTCCAGGAACTCAAAGATGCCTTGATTCTTCAGAGTAAATGTAAAAAATTGAAGTCTGGAAAAAGGGAGACAAGGAGAGCAACATTTGAGTTAGTAAAAGGCATCTGAGTTTTTATGTATAGCCATGTTAAATTTCTCTTAGCTTTCCGTCTTTTGATAACAACTGTATGGAGGAAAGGTATATTTTGGCTCACAGTTTCAGAGGTTTCGTTACTGGATTTTGGAGTGCTGAAGTCTCCTGGTAGTACTTTCTGTTCTGAGCAAAGAATTGGTCAAGACAAGGATGAACAGTGGCCAAGTTTTATTAAAGGTAGGAAAAGAAACAGACTCTGCAGAGTGAGTTTGGGCCAAGTAAAAGAAAGAAAAGAAGTACAGCCTACAGCTGAGGTGTGCCACCCATGCAAGGGAGAACGCAGTGACAAAAACTCAGTGGCAGCTGTTTTTTTCTATCACCCACTCCTCAGACTGACACTAGATTGAGGGCATCCTGTGAAAAACCTGCTCGAGTTCTCACAAGAAGTCCATGTGCAGGGCTCTGGAAACTGTTCTGCATATGTGTTCTGGGATTTTGTAATTAACAGGCCACACTTACTCCCTCAGCCAGCTTCGCTACACCCTCATCTCCTATCTGTTTCAGTCCATGGTCATCTGGCTCCATTGCTTTTAGGCCCATGATGAAGCAGAAACATGGCAGAATGGCATGGTGGAGGAAAGCTGCTCACCTCATGGCAGCCAGCATGCAGAGAAAGAACAGGAGCCTGTGCTAGTGGGCTTCTGCCTTCCTCTGCTTTTGTTCCGTCACCCTCCACCCTGCTGTGTGGTGCTGCCATCCTTCGGAGCAGGTCCCCCCACCCACTCAGTCTGCTGTCCCAGGCACCAGTCATCTCCGGAAACACCCTGACAGACACACCCAGAAATGTGCTTTCCAAAGTCCCTAAGCTTTTCGCAGTCCAGCCAAATTGACAATTAAAATTAACCAGCACACTTACACTTTGACCTCTTGGTTCTTTCTTTGTGATGGGAGAAGGTGAGAGCAGCTTTTCTAGCCTCCTGTTTGAAAACAAACCTGAAAATACCGAGGAATGTACATACATAAACTCAAAAAGCTTGGATAAAGTAATATAAGAAATACAAGAGGTAGAACTGCCATGAAAAGAAAGATGATTATTACTATAGGAGCAGAGCACATTGCTGTCATTGTTTTCCATTTCAACTTACCCTTATGTAAGTCAACTTACAAGATATCTCAAGGTAGCCAGGCATGGTGGTGCCCCTGTAATCCCAGCACTCGGTTAGTTGGCCACACAGTGCATTTGTAAGTCCTTACTGATGGATGTGGTGGTTTGACCAAAGCATGCCTGACTAAATCATATTAAATGAATGAGGAAGCATATATATGAAATACATACACAGTGCTTCACTGTGTATTGCAAACATCCTGTTGTATTGCAAAGAAACTATGGCTAAATGCAAGTCATGTTTTGGATATTTATGTTGCACATGTCTTTACATAACATAATAACGATAATAAAGATTGTGCCAAACTGGTTCCTGGTCTTAAGAGGAAATGAGATGTGGTAATTCAGCTTATTAGAATATGAGGTTATTGTTAATGAACTTTTTAGCCCTAACTGTATTTAGCTACCAAATACAGACTACAGAAAAGAAGGCTATGTCCTCTGCCTTGATTTCAAAAGAAAGTTTATTTCCATCAGAGTTGTTTTTGTTCAGTCCTGTTCTTCATCCCATTACACATTTCCAACTTATAATTTATATTCTTTCTTTTTTTGGTACCAGGGATTGAACTCGGGTCCTTGCACTTTCGAGGCAGGTGCCGGAAGCACTGAGCTAAATCCTCGGCCCAATATTAAACATTTTACTGTGTAAAAACTCAGAAAAGTTGTTCTGACAATGGTAGAATTTCTGGTAGGTTATTAACTAGACATAAAAGGGAAAAAAATAATGTGAAGTGAATGTATTCCAGAGAAACTCTTACACTATCATAAATAGTGGCAAGGGAATGAAATTATATATATCTGTCCAGTTCTCCATACAGGGGCCAAAGTATAGCTTTGAAAGTGTAGATCAGATTATATCCTGTTTTTATTAAAACCTCCTGGTGGTTTCCTGTTGCAATTCGATAAAATCCAAACTTTTTGCTATCATGTGTCTTTCTCAAAGCCCCTGCTTTCTCTGTTCCACCCCCTGGGTGTTTCATCAGGATGCTTTCGGCGTCATGTAATAGAAGATCCATCCTCAAATATCTCAGTAAGGGAACTGAGTGACTCTGGGTACGTGGGGAACAATGACCTTTGGGATGGTTCACGCAGCTGTGCGGTTGTGATGGTGGAGGACCCAGGCTGTGTTGATCTGTGTCTGTCTGCTCAGTCACCTGCAGCGTATGTGCCAGCCCTCATTGTAGCTGCCAGGTGTCCAGTGCAGCCCTGGGCATCATCACATTGTCACACACCAGTGTCCAAGCTCAAGGAAGGGCTCCACCAACACCTTCTTGTGTCTTTCTCAGAAGCCTTCTCTGATTACACAGACACACACACACACACACACACACACACACACACACAGATTTGGAGTAGTCCACTTACTCTGAGCTTAGGAGCAAGCTGAACATGGGGACAAGAACAAGTGTCTGCCAGAAGAGAAGGGAAATAGATTTGGTTAAGCAATCAACATTTTCTGCCAATCCAATGGCTCCCTCCTACCTTGGTGCCTTAGTGTTGCAGTAGTTGCTATTTCTTCTGCTTAGGAACTTCCTCCCCCAGGTCTTTTTATGGTTCTCTTTTATCAAAGAGCCCTTCCCTGGCTGCCTTGTCTAGTGACTCCCACCTATCTTTCCCTTCACATTACCCTCTATTCTCTTCTTCAAATATTTTTCACTATCACAATTGCATGTAATGTGTTTCTCCCCACTAAAATGTAAGAACCATGGTCCTTTCTCTCTTACCACTATCTCACTGCTTAGAAAAGTGCATGATACTTAGTAGACAGGGAGAGAGAGAGAAGGAGAGAGGGAGAGAGAGAGACATACAGAGAGACTTTTTCAGTGAAACATTCAAAAGCTTTTTTCTTTTTTTTTTGAGACGGGGTCTTGCTCTGTGGTTCAGGCTGGCCTTGAACTTGTGGTGATCCTCCTGCCTCAGCTTTCCAAGTGCTGGGATTACAAGTGTGTGCACATTTAAATACAGAGCCATTTAAATATAATGAATTTGTTGAAATAAACATGGTGTTTAAATCGGCTTTATCAAAGTGCTGTTTACATACACTAAAAGATACACGTTTTATGTGCATAATTTGGCAAGGTTTCCTAAAATACCTGGGTAACTACTGCCTCCATCCATTTCCCTAAATATTCGTTTGTGCCCACTTTGAAGTCAGCACCACCTCACCAGTGCATCAGGTAGCCGTCGGCCCGATTTCTATTCCTATACCTTGATACACCTTCTACTGTTACATTATAACACTGAACACTTTATTTTTATTAAAATTTAATAAAATTGCAGTGTAAACTTGTTTATTGGCAATTTGTATGTATAGAAGAAAAACATAATGATAAATTTCCCTAAATAAATGAGGTTAAAAAAATGCTAGTATGTGAATTAGGGTTAAGAGTGTTCATCTTTTGTCTGTATAACCCAGTAAGTCCAATGTAGTCCTTAGAAGATTTGGTCTCCAGAGACTCGACAGTGGTGTTTCTTTTATAGAGCTTTTGTTTGAGTTTTTGGTTTTGACTTTAATAAACTACTCAGAAAAAGCAAATAAGTGAACTCGTTATCAGTTTTAGTATTTTTGTTAAAATACTACGTCTCACCATTTTGTGTGTATGTGGGTATGAATAAAAGTATAACTGAACCTAATTATAGTGCCAACATCAAGGAATGAGAATAACATTTGTGGTGTAGTGAGGGAGATGTACTAAAAATGTGACTTGGTTTTATCTTATAAAGTATATAACCCATGTAGATTTACCTGTACATCATTCTGGCTTTAACTTAGAAAAGATATGCCTTTTAACTTCGTTAAACCCTTTTAACCAGGATAGATATAAACATTATTATAATGGCGTTTTCATTAGACTTAATTTTTCTAATCATGATAGCTTAGGTGAAAGCCAGCTCAGAGCCAGGTACCCAACTTGATAACTTGAGTACATTGTTTCTAAATCCTCACAACTCCTAGAAGTATTATCTTTTTTTTACTAGAGACTGATACAACTTTAATATTATATTATAATGCTATAAAGTACTATATAACAGTTATTACATACATTTTCATTACAAATCACATCTACTAACCTAGAAAAGCAATGTTTTCACATCTTCAGATCAGTATAATACACATGTCCATCTCCAGTGTGCGCTGTCATGTCCTCTTGAATAGACCTGAGAAATGAAGCCATTATCTTAATGAAATGGTGGCTACAGTAGATATGTAACTCAGCCTAGGTGACTAGCTAGTTAGCGATAGAATTGGGATTATTTTTGTGTGAAAATATCTTGGTCACATAGGTGAAAATCAAACTTCAAAGCTTAGAAGAAAATATAGTTGTATATTTTTATAACATGGTAATAGAAAAATATTTAAATAAGGAAAAATATCTACCCATAAAGGACATGACTGTATTTGACTACATTACTTTTAGAAATGAGTTTAAAAGGATACAGTGAATGGCAATGGCTAAAATTATCGAATGCTCACTGTGTACCAGCACAGTGCTGTATGTTGTTTGTGGGTACTTAAGTATGCAGTAAATAAATATGTAAAGACCTATAAAGGAATGACATGGTAATGAGTCACACCACCTTTAAGATGGCTTTTACTTCTGGAAAGAATGGGCTCAAACTCGTGATCTTCCTGCCTCAGCCTTCCAGACTGCTGAGATTATAGGTATGCACCACCACATCTTGCTTAAGGGCATTACTTCTGGAAAGGAATGAAAAGGAGAAATTTGGCTGTATCAACTTCTGTTGTCTTTTCAACTGTACTATGTATGGTTGCAGTAGACCATGACTTTAAAATTTTTTAAAATTAAAAATCTTGATTACAAGAGTGTTTCACATCTTCATGGTGATCAGCATGAAGAAAGCAAACATTAGCATCTCAGATTTGATGTTCTCTTATTCATTCATTCATTCATTCATTTTTCTCTGGTAGGCACCAGACCTAGACCTCGAGCGTGCTAGCCAGGTGCTTTATCATTGAGCTACACACCCAACCCTAAACTCTCTTCTTGGATAAATTTTAATGTAGCCTATCGAGCTTACCAGTTTTCTGGCCAACAGCCAGTGACGTTAATGTAAACAAACTGTGGTCTCCTCTCGAAACAGGCTTGGTGTTTCTTTTATAGAGAATAGACTTAAACCAACAAAAACCTGATTCCTCTTGTTTATACGAAAGTAGTGAAATATCTGACTTATGGACAAACACAGGGGAATCTTCAGAGTTACTATACCAACAGAACGTAGGCCAATAGTGGAATTTGTTAAGCATCTTAAGCCATTGATGAACTATGTAGTTTAAAGCATCCAGAGAAGACTTACAAAGACCACCCCTGCCATTAATGTGCAGTTGGGAAGAGTAGGGAAATTGAGTGTTTAAAGACACTGTCAGTGTAGAAGTCGAGGCAAGGTTAATATCCACACCCAGGTCAGGGCTACCATTTGGAAGGGGAGTCAGTAAGAGTAGCTGTCAGTTTATCCAGCTCTATTGGTCTTCTTGACGTTTAGATGCAGAATGATGTCTGTGGCCATTTGGCATTAATGTTGTTGCTGTTTTTGTTAAGGCAGCTAAGAATGGAGCAACAGGCGTGGAGCTGGACATCGAGTTTACTTCCGACGGAGTTCCCGTCTTAATGCACGACAGCACAGTAGACAGGACGACAGATGGGACTGGTCGATTGTGTGATTTGACATTTGCACAAATTAGGAAACTTAATCCTGCAGCAAATCACAGACTCAGGTAAGTAATTTATTGTCACTTAAACATACCTTTTAGCCTTTCTTGGAGATCCCAGATCGACACTGGCACCTTCTAATTACAGCTTTTGCTCCAGGAGAGTTGCTTTGTTTTGAACTGTATACAGGTTTCCAAGTAATAAACTGGTGCCAGGAACAACAGAAATACTGTATGTATATTTTTAATCTTTCCCACTGAGGCCAGATTTGGTCTCAGGATTATTCTGAAGATAGTACTCTGTCTAGTCATTAACATAATGGTTATTCTGTACTGTCATTTAAATTATAGAATCAATCATAAGGCTGAAAGAAATTGCTTGTCAGTCTTCTTGCCTTTAGGTGTACCAAGAAACACATGATACGTTCCTTAAACTCTTACAGAGTAATACCACCTTTTAACTAACCTTCAGATTTTTATAACAAACCTCTGAGGAATCATAGAATCTAAGGAGTAGGAAGTATTCTAGAAATCATCTAGAACAGCACTGTCCAATAGCTGGATGATGGAAGGGGTCTGTTTTTGCACTGTCCATTAGGCTAGCCAAATGTGGCTGTTGACACCTAGTTGTTAACTATCTGGCTAGTACCATTGAGGAACTGAATTCTTAATTTAAATGTAAATTTAAACTCAACTAGTCATAGGTGATAACCTATAGATCTAGATTAATCTTACTCTTAGAGATAATCCCAGAAGAGTTGAGTGACTTATTCGAGTGCTTAAAGAAGCCACGTATCAGGGCAGGGATTTAGCTCAGTGGTTCCACCGCCTGCCTCAAAAGTGCAAGGTCCTGAGTTTGATCCCCAGTACCAAAAAAAAATCCTTCAAGAAGACACCATACTGGATAAGAAGGCACTACCGTGTTGGAATTGATGTATCATATTACTGGTTTTTGTTTTTGCTTTGGTTTTTTTGGTACCGGGGATCGAACTTGGGTCCTTGCGCTTGCACAGCAGGCAGCGAAACCACTGAACTAAATCCCCAGCCCTCATATTACTGTTTTTAACAGTCTTTGCTCCACAGTTGGACTAGGCCGTCTTTTCTTCTGTAGTGAGATGCTTGTTCAGCCTGCGAGGGGAGCACAAACTAAGACTGCCCAAAGGAACAACAAACTCAGGTCTCCATCTTTTTCCCAGAGAATGGACATGGACTAGAATGGCTGGCAAAATGCCTGTAACACTTAAATTATTCTTACCCTTTTTTTATACCAAAATCCTAGAGAAGAAATAATACAGTTGAATGAGCCACAAGTTAAATCATACAGGGTGAAATTTCATTATGAGAAAATAGTTGATTTCTCATGTTAGGTGCTTAACCTTCATTTTCTGTATTAGAAAATTATTCATATCAAGAAGTTCCACTTAAATGCACAAAAATACAGTTAATGAATTTATATATTTTAAAGAATTTCTCCTGTTTAGAGTTCTACTGGGGAAATTAACTTAAAATTAAGTTTCTGAGTTTTCCAAAGGTCGCATATACTCTGCCTCTTGGGAAGTGGAGTTACTAATTATGTTATCAATTCAGTGATTTCTTAAATGATTTTTTGTTGTTGCTGTTGTTCGTTGCTCAAGAACATAATGTAATGTGGTGCAAGAACCTATAGTAAATTATCACTGGACTTGGTAAAGTTGAAGAAAGGAAATTGGAGAAAAACACTCTTCCCACTTGTTTGGGAGGCATTTGCAAAATGTCCATCCCACTGAACTTTGCTGTGTTTCCTGTAATGTACCATTCCTTCTCACTCTTTTGTAGGAATGACTTCCCTGATGAGAAGATCCCCACCCTAAGGGAAGCCGTTGCAGAGTGCCTAAACTATAACCTCACCATCTTTTTTGATGTCAAAGGCCATGCAAATATGGTACAGTTTATTCTGTGGACTTGCCTTTGCTATAGGACATCTTATTTAATTGTTAATCATTTCCAAAATGTTATTTATTTTTTATTTTTACAGACTAGATTTGCTTAGTAGAAGTATACAACGTACGAATCCACATCTTGAAGGAAACAGTAAATTATGAAACTATTTTATTCTTTTGTGGAACATTTTAACAACTCCTGATATTTCACAACCAGCACAAAATGAAGGGGTCAAGTTTCTTTTATTTACATAAAGCATTTACAAAAGATTATTAAGTGAACAGTAAAAAGCCACTTCTAGGGCCGGGGATTTAGCTCAGCGGTTTCTGCCGCCTGCTGTGCAAGCGCAAGGACCCGAGTTCGATCCCCGGTACCAAAAAAAAAAGCCACTTCTAGAATAGAGTAACCTCCAAAACAGGAATTTGGGGGTTGCTCATAAGACCAGTTCTGGCTGAAGAGTTAAGTCCAATGCATTTAAAGGGAATTTTGTATTTAAGGCTTCTAGTAGCTAACAGCATATATATATATATATATATATATATATATATATATATCTTTCAAGTAGATGTGTCCCTCTGTATGATTTGTTTGTTAGGTACAGTTTTGTTATTCAGTGATTTGAGTAGTAGTATTTATTTGTTTATTTTTTGGTATCGGGGATCGGACTCGGGTCCTTGCGCTTGCACAGCAGGCGGCGAAACCACCAAGCTAAATCCCCGGCCCCAAGTAGTAGTATTTTTTACCAAAAAATTACCACGTTATTTTCAAATATGTATGATATTCCTGAATAAAATTTTGCTTAGAGAATGTAGACTTTTACTCATAGAAACTTGTTATAATGTAAATCAATGAGAAAATACGGTTCTAATTACATTTGTTCTCTTATAACTTTTTTTTTAAGTACAAATAACTTTTCCTCCATTTGGGCAACCTGAGTGTTTTTCCTTTAGCAATATTTATAATAAGTAGTAGTCATTTACAGGTGGAGAGTTCTGGCTATGTTAATTTTTTATTAAGCCCAGGAACTAGTTTAAACCAATTATTAAAACCTAAAATATAAGCATAAATACATACTCTGATTTTATTAGAGTAAACTCCCACATTTGAAGAAAGAGGAGAATGGTAACTAACTTAATTCTGGTAAACTGATACTTTATATGTCTAGGTTTTCCAGTTGATTGCATCAGAATTGCCTGGAAGCACATATTTTAAAATAAGGGTTCGTGGGCCATACATACTTACTCACTGTGCTGCTGAGCTGGACTCAAGAAACATGTGCTTTTAATGAGCCTCTAGCTTTGCTGATGGTGATGACCATGTTTGGGAACCCCTGTAGCCCCTACATTTTACCCAATGTACTGATCTCCATGCTTATTCTCTTACTGTAGAATTGGGGTGTGGGGAGTATAAGAGGAAAAATTTTAAGTTATTTGAGTTTTCTGAATGGGCGCTCACCTGGTGTTTAGCCAAGATTAGTCAGAACATAGCAATCTAAGATATTAATGCAGAGGGGCAGGGGTAGGCAAGAAATTAGAGCTAGTAGAGCCCAGTAGCTAAAATCATGACCTTTGGAGTCCAACAGACTTTAACAGAGCTCTGCATTTGCTACAAAATAATCTCAACTTTGACATGCTTCAGTCTTCTCATGGACAAAATGAGACTAATGAAAGAAACTACCATATAAGTAGGGGTGTTACACGAAGTACATGTGTTAATTCAAACATCTAGAAGACAACTTTGACCCTATACATCTTTCAGTTATATTAATAAAGGGGAAGTGTGATATGATTAATTTGTATGCTCTTTCTTATTTTGGGGGAAATGCATGTTGTTGCTTATATTTGATTGTAGGTGTATGTCACCCGCCAAAAATGAACAGAACTTAAGAGTTCTGATGCACACAATGTCCGGTCATCTCTTGTGTCAGCTACTGTTGATATTAATTCACTAGGGGCTACGTAATGTTGGAAGACTTCACGCTCTCCCCAGCACCCTGTCCCGTTGCCTCTCCCCTGCGCTGAGCAGAGCTTCCCTCAGCCATTCCCAGGCAGGGTGGCTCAGAGTTCATCTAGGAAAGGCAGAGGATGATCAGTTGTGGGCATGAAAAGACTTCCTCATGGCTAAATCAGAATATAAGGAAAGGATTTTAAAATTTTGCCTCCTGCCTCCTCTGGCCTATACCCTGCCAAAAGCATGGCACAGGGGTGAGCCTCTCAGCAAAGCGGTGAAGCAGCCACAGCCTGGCTACTCCCATTGCTGATGTGGACAGTGGATTTGCCCATACTTGCAGCATCTCCATAGGCAGTATTAGTAAACTTCTGACTTGTTCAGTATGGTTGTGTTTAACATACAATAGTTACTGGCTAGGACTATCACATTTTAGTAGATTTTAAATAATATGAATTTGTTTTACAGGCAGCTGACACTCTGAAGAAGATATATATGGAATTTCCACAACTGTACAATAATAGTATGGTCTGTTCATTCTTACCAGAAGTTATCTATAAGGTAAAATTCAAGATTTTCTTGTACACAGTATTAGGTTAGTTAAGGGAGACAATAGCAACAAGCTATGTAAGCCAAAGGTACATGCCTCTTAAACTGAACTGAGTCAAGATCGAAGTGAAGAACATCTGTTAAAATTAATTAACAAGAGTCCTGGGGATTTAGCTCAGTGGTTCTGCCACCTGCCTCACAAGCGTTCGATCCCCGGTACCAAAAAAATAAAATAAAAATTAAAAAAATTAAATTAACAAGAGAAATCCCAAGGGGGAATATTCTTGTACCCCATTCATAAATGCCATGATGAGGCCGGAGCTGTCACTTAGTGGTAGAGTATTTGCTTAGTATGCACAAGGCCAAGTTCAGTCCCCGAGAGGAAAAAAAAAAAGAAAAGGTGTGTTTTCTCTTTAGCCCCTCATGTTGTTTATAGACCCATTTAGGTTACTTAGGTAATAAACATTCTCAGAACAGAAAAGAATTATGTAGCCCTTCTTCTCAAAGCATTCCTTAGGAAAAAAGCCCCTCTTAATTATGGAGTATTTAAAATATATATAAGCCAGGAGTAGTGTCGTATGACTGGTCCCAGCACTAATGATGCTGAGGCCAGTGGCCTGCCTGGGCTACGTAGCGAGAGTGCATCTACAAAAGAAATAAGTAATACAATGAAACTCCCCTTTAACCATAATCCAATTTGTTTAATATATACCGCTATTGATCTTCCCCAAGGCTATTTTAAGCAGATTTTATTATTCATGCATAAAAATTGCATTAAGTATCTTTAAAAAGTACGTGCTTTAGGGCCAGGGATTTAGCTCAGTGGCATCGCGCCTGCCTCACAAGCACAAGGTTCTGAGTTTGATCCCTGGTACCAAGAAACAAGTATGTGCTTTTTAAAAATACAGTAACAATGCCATTGTCCCATCCAAACAGTAAGCCCTTAATATCATTAAATATCAGTCATTGTGTAAATTTTCACTGTCTCAGAAATGTCATGGTAAGATACTAACTGGGCATGGTGGCACAAGTCTGTAATCCCAGCACTCAGGAGGCTGAGGCGGGAGCATCACCTCAAGTTGGAGGCTAGCTTGGGCTACATAGTGAGTGCAAGGCCAGCCTGAATTGCAGAGCAAGACCCTGCCTCAAAAAAAGAGAAATGTTATGGTTTTTTAATTTTTTAATTGTTTGTTTGAACAGGACTTAGGTAAGGAGTGTAAATTTCTAAATTCTAAGTTCTAAATTTTAAAATCTCCAAGTTCTCTCCCTCCCCTCCACTCCCCCTCTCCTTTGTGATGTATTTATTGGAGAAACTAGATGATTGGTTTTGTAGCATTTATCCATATCTGGATTTGCTAAGAATACCATGATGTAATTTTTTACATTCTTACCCTCTTTATTTCCTATAAATTGGTGGTGAAAGGTAGGGGCTTGAGGAGATTAGGATTGGTTTTTCTTGGCAAGATAATGTCATAGTGGGGGTGTTTGTCATCAGGAGGCACATAACATTTGGTTGACTCTGTTGTTAGCTGTTATTGATGCTCAGTGGCCAGATCGGTCAGTTTAGAATGTTGCAAAATGATGATATTTTAATTCTGTTATTTCTTCTTATTGTATTAGCTAGAATCCATCTATAAGGACTTCTCCTCTATTTAGTTACCCAAGAGGCTGGATAAATGCCTGGTTTTTCTCTTTATTTGCCAGCTTCTAAAATAATGAGTTGGTTCTGTGGCATTCTTCCCCAGTGACCAGGAGAGCATACATCTAAAGTGTTGCAGTAAGACTAGAGCCTATCCCAGTACAAGCTGTCATTGGGATGAATAGGGCCACAGGGCTCCCAGACACCCAAACCTAATTGACCACCAGGCCTTTAAAATGGATGAGACATTTTCCAGAGGAGTGGGAGAGCTCAGACTCTGCATTCCCACTCTGCTCTCTTCCCATCTGCCCTCTTCTCTCATTTCCTTTTCACTTCCCTGTGCTTTCTCTCCAGCCCCCGGTCTTCAGCCTTTGCCCTGGAAAGGATCAGAGCTCTCCAGTGTGTTTGAAACAATCAGGGTTCAATTCCAATTACCTCTGGCCAGAATTTAAATCAGTATCCAATTAAAAGCTTATTCTTGTGACATTATAATTTGACCAATTCTGAGGTTGTGTTTTTTTTTGAGACAGGGTCTTGCTATGTAGTTCAGACTGACCTTGAACTCATGGCAGTCCTCCTGAGTCCTGGGACTACAGCCATGCGCCACCACATCTGCGTGTAATTTTCTTTCTTTTTTTGGTACCAGGGATCGAACTCGGATCCTTGCGCTTGCGCAGCAGGCAGCGAAACCACTGAGCTAAACCCCCGGCCCCATAATTTTCTTATTTTAAAGGGATTGCGGTTCTTCTAGAATAATGAAAAAAGTAGACTCATGTGTACTGCATATTAAACACTTTATGTCCATTACATCTTTTCTCAAAGAGTTTATGATAAAGGACTCACCAGTAGACACGGGCTGGGTTACCGTGACCTCTTCATCATAGTGAGCACACTGGCTAAATCTAAACTAATGAAAAGTTTTAGACTTAAGGCATGGTGATTATTTTATTTTCCAAAATTTCTTTTCAGATGAGACAAACAGATCAGAATGTAATAACAGCTTTAACTCATAGACCTTGGAGCCTGAGCCATACAGGAGATGGGAAACCCCGCTATGATACTTTCTGGAAGCACTCCATGTTTGTGGTAATGGACATTTTGCTCGATTGGAGCATGCATAATATCTTGTGGTACCTGTGTGGAATTTCAGCTTTCCTCATGCAGAAGGATTTTGTGTCCCCGTAAGTTGGGAGATTTTCTTTATCTTTTCCTGATACATTTGCTGAATGCTCTTTCTAGGAAGAAAACATTAAGGATGTGGACAGCTGCCTATATTATGGCTCTGACCCGTAAGTCCCACTGTACCTCTGTTAAGTTGGAATATCACGTTTCTTAGGTAGAAGAATTCAGGCACATCTTGCTGATTGAAAATAGATGAGGAGCTATTCTTGGTTTTTTAGTAAATTTTAAAGAAAAAGGGGTGGGAGAATTGCATTTCTTGTTGTTGGCTTCCATTGAAAACCCATAGGATCCAGGGCAGAGCCGCAGTAAAGCTATCGGATGGATGGATGTTGGTCTTACTCCTTCTTCTCCCTTCTACATAGCAGGCTGTGCTCTCTGTTCCAGGAAACTGTCCCTTCCCTAACCAGCTAGCAGTCTTTGACTCTTTCCTTTGGCAGTTTTAGAGCTATATATTTCAGCTGGCTAGAATTACAAGTTTCTTACGATTTTGAGCTTGCATGCGATCAGTTCAATGTGTATTTAGCTACCACCTACAGTACTTTAAGGTACTTGTTAAGCCAAAGATGCAGTGGTGAAAAAGCAAAAACCATGGTCTCTACCCTCATGGAATTACAGTCAAGTGGGAGAGAGATGTGAATATAAAAATTGAAGGCATAGAAATCACATCTAAGCTGTTTTTTTAGGAGAGAATAGTGTACATAGACCTTGGACCCTGACCTGAGTATGGGAGTCAGGGAAAGGGTCCCCAAGGAAGTGACAGTTAATGTAGCCAAGAAAGGTCCAGTTCTGCTGCCACCCGAGAGAACCAGTAACTGGAGAGACGGGATGATGGAGAAGAGAAGTGTTATTAGCAACAAGCTGGCATGTTGGAGAATGGACAGTTCGTGCTTCTGTCCACCTTGTGTGGCGCTGCCAAGAGAATGTTTGTATAGCATCCTTCCTGGGGATGTTACAACAGTCTCAGGCAGATGGGCATCAGGGTAGTTCGTTAATCTTAAAAAGTGGCCAGTTCTGAACAAGAGTTGGGAAGATCTTATCGCAGATCAAAGGTTACCAAGTCATCCCAGACTTTTGAATCTAAAGGAGGATTGTTTAGAGGCTTGCTGTTTGCAAGTTTCTCTGGTTTCTGGTTTCCAGCCAGTGTGCATGTGGTCGTGTCGTCGTGTCGTCTCTCCCCACTCCTGTACTGGGAATTGAACTCGGCTTTTGCACTGAGCTACATCCCCAGCCTGTTTGTTTGTTTGTTTATTTATTTTTAGATGAGATCTTGCTAAACTGCCCAGAACTTATAATCCTCCTGCCTCAGCCTCCCAGTGTGCTTGGGTTTCAGGACCATACCACTACACTCAGCTCTGATTTATATGTTTTTTTCTTCCCATTAAGTTTATTGGTACATTTTAGGTACACAATACAGTTACATTCATCATTGGGATCTTGTACCATTACATGAGTCTCTTGGTTCTTATTTTTTTTCCCCTTCCCTTGCCCTCGCTTCACCCCCTCCACCCTTCCCTATTTGCAGAGACCTTGTTTCCATTTTTTTCCTCTTCTCATATTTTTTCCTTTCCCTTTTTTCCCTTCCCCTACCCCTTCCAATTCCCCTGCTCTTTTAGACCTTTTCTTTCTGTTACACAATATCAGTTATACATTTTTTAAATTACAATATTAAGATCTAGGAGACATTACCACAGATTTTACAGAATTTAAAAGGATATAGAAAGCATATTGCAAAAATCTTTTTGGAAATAAATTTGACAACTTCTAAGAAGTAATTTAGAAGACAAATTAATGAAACTAACTCTGGAGGAAATATAAAACTTGAATAGCACCTATTAAAGAAAGTATATTCCTAGCTCGAAAACCTTACCTATATGACAACAGCAGGCTCATAAACATTTTAACTGATAAATTATATCAAACAATTAAAGCAGAAAAAAGAAGGAACACTTCTCCCCTCGTTTTAGGAACTCAACATTGTGCTAATCCTAAAATTGGATAAAGATAATAGAAGAAAAAAGTATGAACATAGATAGAAATTTGTTTAACAAAAACTATTAGAAGTCAGATCTGGCAGGATGTAGAAAGTGGTTTTGTTATAGGGATGGCGGTGTTGGTTCAGCATTGGAAGATCCACCCCCAAAAGTCATCATTTTAACAGAGGAAAGGAGAAAGCCATATGATCCTGTCACTAGTTGGAGAAAAAGTATTGGACCAAATTCTACAGCTGTTCATGGTAAAAGCTATCAGGAGACTAGAAGTAGAACAGAAACTTCTCAACAAATTAAAGACATCTACTCCATACTTCCAGTGAGAACGGCTTGCATCAATGGAGAAGATACAATGCTTTCTCCTTAAGGTGGGGAATAAGGGCAGATATGCTTACTCTTTGTCTGTCCATTAAACTTTGAAACCTAGTCCCCACCAAAATAGTCTGGCAATAAAATGACACAACTAGGATAGGATTGGCATGGCAGAAGCAAAATCTTTATATGTAGATGAAATGATCATCTACAGAGAAAATACTAAGAAATCTCTAGGAGCCCCTAGAACTTGTACTTGAATTTAGCAGGATTAGAAAACACAAGGTATATATAAAAATTCAGGTCTGTGTATACTTGCTATAAATGAAGAACTGGATATTGAAATTTAAAAGTTATGTAGGAGTACAAAGGACCCAGAAAAGCCAAAAACAAAAATAAAAACAGTGTTGGAAGATGTTTAGCACCCAATTTTAAGACTTCTTCTAAAGCTACAGTAATCAAGGCAGTGTTGGTGTAAGGAAAAGCATATAGATCATTGGAATAAAACAGAGAATCTAGAAATAGAACCACATATACATGGTCCACTGAGTTTTGAAAGATTATTTAACATTAGCATTTTATAGAATATAAACTTGATTCAAGAGCCGAGGAAGAGATAGTATCTTCAGCAAACGGCACTAGAACACCTGGTATCTGTATATTAAAAAATTAACCTCAACCCTTTTTTTCCGTACATGAAAATAACTTGAAGGAATCTATGAACCTAAATAAGAAAGCCTAAAAGTATAAAACTTCAAGAAGAAATTATAAGGGAAAATATTTATGAATTCAGGGTAGGCAAGAACTACCTAGGATACAGAAAATATGTATAAAAGAAAAAAATTGATAAATGAGATTCCATCAAAATTTAGAACTTTAAATGACATCATTAAAATGAAAAGTAGTCCTTAAACAGACCATATTTACAATGCATATAACCTATGACCAGAATATATAAAGAACTCTTACAGCTCATTAATAGACAATCCAATTAAAATATAGACATAAGAAGATGATAAATAGCCAGTATAGCACAAGGAATGGTGTGCAACTCTAGAATCAGAAAAATACTAATCAGTACAATAATAAGATTGAATTATACACTCATTCGGGAGATGAAGTCAAAAGTTTTAAAAGCCTTGTCATGACTTTTTCTTTTTGTTGGATTCTCCCCCTTTGCATTTAATTTGTCACGCCCAATGGATTCATTCTGCTGGGTTTCCTGGGGTTGTGATCCTCATTGTCTTTTCCTAGGGTATTGTCTAAAATTTTTTGGAGTGCCGGTTTGGTATTCATGAAGTTCCTGAGGTGCTCTTTATCATCAAAGTATCTTATTTCTCCATCCATTTTGAAAGATAGTTTTGCAGGGTACATCAATCTGGGTTGGAGGCTGTTTTCCTTTAGGGCTTGAAATACATCACTCCAAGCTCTTCTTGCCTTGAGGGTTTGCACTGAGAAGTCTGCTGTGATTCTGATGGGCTTTCCTTTGTACGTGATTTGTTTCTTTTCTCTCACTGCTTGTAGAATTTTGTTCTTCTGTTGGATTTCTGGAATCCTAACTATTATATGCCTATGTGTAGGTTTTTTTTGATTAAGGCCAGCTGGAGTCCTATATGCCTCACTTATCTGTATGTCAAGTTCTTTTCCCCTCGGGAAGTTTTCTGCCATCACTTCTGTGAACAGTTTTTTTATGTCATCTGCACTCTCTCCTCTTTCTTCATTGACTCCAATCAGTCTTATGTTATTCTTCTTTGCATCGTCTAGCAGCTACTGGATTGATTTCTCATGTTCCCTTACAGTTTTTAAGCAATTTTTCTTTTCCTCCTCACTAATTTCGGTCTTATCTTCTATATCTGAAATTCTGTCCTCACATTGGTTAATTCTGCTGCGCAGACTTTCAATGGAGTTTTTAATCTCTTGGAAATCTGTTTGTATCTGTTTTATGGATTCCATTTGTTTCCTATGTTGGAATTCCATCATATTCCTCAGATCCTCTACTTTTTATCTGTGTCCTCTCTAGATTTATTAATCATGTCTTGCACCATGAGCAAAATCTTTGCTGTTATCTGAGTATTTCTGATTTCATTTTTCCCAGATCCTCTTTTGTTGCCAGCTCAGAGAGTCCAGGTGGTTGAGTATCAGATTGTTCCATCTGATTGTTCCCTTTGGGGTTGCTGTAGGTGATCCAGAAGTCTGTTTTTGAGGCTTGTTTATGTGTCTTCTCATTTCCATGGGGGGGGGGTGCTTCTGGCACCCACGCAGCTCACCTTCTCTGCCCTAGGAGCCTGGGATGGAGGTGGGGAGCTTCCTTCTGGGTGGTGGGACTGGCTGAGCTTCACTGACCTAGGAGCCTGGGATGGAAGCGGGGGAGCTTCCTCTGATTTATATGTTTTTTGACAACTACCTTCCCCCACCCTGCAGTACTGGGGATTGAACCCAGGTCCTGTACACTTAGCTATATCCTCAGCCCCCAGCCTTTTTTTTTTTTTCTTCCCAAGACAAGGTCCTGCCAAATCACTGAGTTGCCTCAGCTTCCCAGAGTGTTGGGATTATAGGCATGTGCCAGGATGCCCAGCAACAACTACCTTTTAATGGTGACTCTTCCTATATCAAAACAGTGCGTCAGAGCTACTTCTACAGTTAGCCATTAAGATATGGAGTAGGGTACAGGGAGAAAACAAAGTTATCTCATAAATTGAGAATGGGAAAAGTAAGAGAAAACTTTTAACTTGGGGTGTGTCCTCATGAAGCTCAGATATGAAGGGTGTGGGCAGCAGAGGAGGGGAAAACACCAGCAAAGTGTTGTGGCCAAAGGAGAACAGTCCTCACAAGGAACTGAAAGAGAATCGGTATTCTGTCAGACTGACAAGAAAGGGGTAGAATGGTGTGAGAGGCTGTGTTGGACATTAGGGAGGGGTGGTCATTAGTGAGCCACTGGGGACAGTGGGAGGCCTCCGGGTGGCTGGCTTGAAACACACCTTGACTGCAGGGTGGGCCGGCTCTGGGCGCCCCTGGCACTCAGGGCACACCAAACCCAGCAACCAGTGTAGACTCTAGGTTGAGTCGGGGCTCCAATGTGTTGTTAGCCATTGTTCTAACAGTGTTGGCTTTTCCTTTTCTCCAGGGACTATTTGAAGAAGTGGTCAGCTAAAGGAGTCCACGTTGTTGGGTGGACCGTCAATACCTTGGAGGAGAAAAGTTACTATGAATCCCATCTTGGTTCCAGCTACATCACGGACAGCATGTTGGAGGACTGTGAACCTCATTTCTAGCCTTTCACCCTGGGGAGGAAACACAGGTTCAGAAACTACCCTTTGGCCTCATACAGGGATATCAAAGTACTCTTTGTGCTAGTCCAGCCCTGGGGGCTCAGTGGTTCACACAAGCACTAGCCAGTAATTGCATTCTTATCTGAGTAAACCAAAAGCAGGTGTTGCTGCCAGACTCCATGGAATGCCTGAGTTCGTCACTGTCGCTCTTGAAAGTCTGGGTCTGAAAAAGGCACACCAGCCCCCGCCTGCTCAGCCAAGGCGACACCAAGACCCGGTGAGGATAAGCACAGAGTGGGTTGTGCACTTGGGGGATGCAGATGCAAATGCATGGGACTCGCATGATCACTTGGGGTTGACATTTTAAAACTTGCCATACTTAACCAATGTACCTATTTCAAATATTTGTATTCAGGTCTGTTAACAGTGTCCTGTAGATGTCAAACTTGTGAGCACACTAATAAAATCATTAAAAGGAATGTGAAAGGAAAATGTACCAAGCTCCATCCTCCCTAAGTGAGGCCTGGGTGTGCAGCAACCACAGGGAGGGAGGTGTTGGGACCAAGCTGAGGGATTATTTACTTGACATAAGAGCCACAAACCACCAGGGGGCAGAGTTGCACTTGTGGTTTATTAGGAAGCTTTACAGCACAGCATTGTAGACAGAACTGGAAGAAACTCCCAAGAACTTCTCAGCCTCATGTTACAGATGAGACTACTAGAACTTGTGGATAAAGAGGGGCAACCTCCAAAACCACACAGGTGGTGATGGAGCAGGGCTTGATCTCATTAACTTGTTTGCTGCAAGCCAGGAGCTACACAGGGTTTAGCATGATCTTACTCAACCTGATGAGGAAACTAAGGCTCTGCAGAGTTAAAGTCACTTACCTGGGCTCTCAGAGTCCATAGTATAGTTGGGGCTCAAATCCGCCTGGGCCTAGCTCAGAGCTACTGTTCACCACGCACCATATCTCTGCTCCTTCCCACATGATCATCCAAGGCTTCTACTGTGAACTTAAGTAGCAGTGTTTAGAATGAACTATTTTAAAATGGCAGATCTGTCTGCCTCCTCTAGTTAGCCCTGTCTGTGGTCTTCATTACAGGCCCATATTTAGCCCTGGCTTCCCCCCTGCGTCCCTCAGATGGCTCGTCAGGCTCACCCCTGCAGCAGCCAGGCAGGGGGAGCTTTGGAAGACCATTTCATGTAACCAGGCGGCGGAGACGCACGCTGCTTTTTGTTATTGTAGGTGTTGGCTGGGGCATGATAGATATAGCTTGGGATATTTTCTAATCAGTGTTTACAAAGAAATGTTCTCAGCTGTTTTTTGGTGCTAGGTATTGAACCCAGAGCCTTACTCGTTCTAAGCAACATGTATCACATGAGCTGCACCCTTAGCCCCCAAAGAGATTTTCTTGAATCTTAAAATTAAATTTATAAAGTAAGTGGAACAAATGTCCATGCATGTACTTCTATGCTATATTGTGACTAAAGTGACAAGCAGGAAAAAGTAACCAAGGAAGACATCTGCGGACTGAATTTATCTTTGGGTCTTTCCCGAGACTGCATAGCACATGACAGCCCAGGATGGCCCTTGGGGACAGCAGAGTTAGTAAGAGCCCTTCTCTTGTGGGAAAGCCTCTGGTGAGCCAGGAGTTCTCTGCCTATTGACCTCCATCCCAAGCCTACTTTGCCCTGACTCAGCTAGGCCCAAATAAGGACTTAGGTAAAGAATTTGAATGAAAAAGGGAAGTATCAATAAGTATGATAAGCACTTCCTTGAAAGGTTTACTACAGGGTTAAAAATGTCAGTGGACCTGTTAGTTTTAACAACAGTAACGGACTTTGTGAATCATTTGGCAGTTCTTCAAAAAAATTATACACATTCATTTCATATGCACACATCACCACGGGCTTCATGTTTGGTTCAGCATAAGACTTCATTGACGGTTATATGTATGAAACTTCACAGGGACAGTCCCATCCTGGTTTAACCCAAAGACCCCTGTACTTCATATGCAATAAGGAGACAAGACCTCTGAGTCTATCTCATTTGTGGGTGACATGAAGATGTTTTTAGTTCAGGGTCACAAACAAATGCACGTTGCACAACTCGGAGGATTTGCATGCCTGATTAAGGTTCATGTTTTTATTCATTCTGGACCACTTATCACAGCGCCAGTTTCTAAACCTTTGCCAGGTCTGGGAAGAGAGATTCCTACGGTCCAATAATTCAGACACACATTTCTTGAAGATCAAGTACATCAGTTTCAAGTTACATCTTTCCACATTCTCTGAAGGAAAATCTATTCCAACAGTTTACTGGAAAATTCCAAGTATATTGTCTTGAAAAATCAGCAATCCAGGCTTGAAAGATAACAGATGATGCCCGCTTTTCCTTGGCATTGACATTGTGGGTTAATGTTCCCCTCCCAGCGAAAGGCTTGGATTCTTCCGAAAACTCCTCGAGGCCCAGTTACGGAAGAATCTTTCCCATTTTCATCTTCTTTTCTTGTGGGCTTGGTGTCTGGCTACCGCAATAGTCATCAGGCCTTTAAGTTATCTTCTTGAACTGAGCGCCTAAATCGCAGGTCTGGGTTTGACACAGGAAAGAGGAGTTAATGCAGACACACACTGCCCCATCTCTAGGAGGGAAAGCCTGGGCCTTAAAGGCCTGGCAGCTTCTCGTGCCTTCTTTGCCCTGAACTCCCACCACTGGATGCCATGAGTAAATGCTGTCCCAAAAGACTACTGAGCTGGTTTGCTTCCTCCCCAGCATTCAGTCCCCTACCGGCATCAGCCCCAGATTACCCTTAGGAATGCACCTTCCCCTACTCTTCACCTCTGTGGTCCGTAAGGTGGCCCTGCCCCATACCTGTAGCTGAGACACGTGATTCAGACATGACCAAGGAAATGGACACATTTTTACAGCCATGCCAATCAGTCAATCCATGGATGAGCACCTTGCCCCATCACATCCAGTGAAACCCTGAAAACTCTAGGTCGCCTGCCCTTTTTCAATAACCTGAACCTGAGATGGCATGGGAATGGTAAAGCTGTTTTGCCATGATTAGGAACGACTGTTTGCAGAGGAACTAACATGGAAACGAACTGAACAGAGAAACAAGGTGGTGACACTGAACGCCTGCCTGCCTTAGGTCAGTCCTAAGGCAAAAATCATTCTTGGATTTTTACTTAAGCTATTTCGCATCAGGTTTGCAACTGAAAGACCACTTGGTACACAAGCAGTTCTGATCCTCTCTGCTTTGGGCTATAGCCCCAGGATAAAGCACCACATTTCCCCCAAAATAAGACCTAAATGGAAAATAACGCCTAGCATGACTTTTTTTCAGGTTGCTCATAATATAAGCCTTACTCCCAAAATAAGTCCCGGTTAAGATCATCAGCCAGATGGACACATTTAATACGTCCATTGAAACACATGATGGATGTTTTGAATTATAAAATAATATAAATAGTATTATTGACATTAAGACTTAAATGATAATATAAATTATAATTATTTGTAAATACCCAAGCAGGTGTGTTTGGATGAGAGGTAAACGTCTATGTAAACAGATGATTTATTCCTGAATGACCAATCAGAGTACAGACACAACACATAATGTGCACACTTGGTAATGAACAGATGTGGTTGTGTCTAATATGAATCTTCATAATTCAATTGTCATGATGCACTAGGAGCAGGCTACGTGAACACGAAGTGTTCATTTAAGGACAGCTCCATTGCTGGACATGAGAGTTTGGGACCAATATTTCTACAGGAAATGGAGTTGCAAGAAATTCAAGCTGGAATATCGGGGTTTGGAGAGTTATGACAATGTTCTAGAATTAGACGACATGACTATTTGAATAAATGTAGATTTTTGTACGTGAACAAATAAATGGAGATTATTGTACATGAATACATGCCCTATTTAATTTAAGACCTGGTTGTGTTTTTGGGGAAATACAGTACTGTTTTATTCTGTCAGTGAGATACTTACCAGGAGTAGCATCACATTCCCCCAAATGCAGAGGGCCTTGTTGCTACAAAAGGAAAATAGGGAGCCACATCACTGGGAAAGAATGGAGAGTCTGGGTCTTGTTGCATGGGTCATACAATTTGTGAACCTCCCATTACTTTAAAATTAGGGGTAACAAGACAAACGCGTCATACCCTGAACTATCAAGTGTGTTTTGTGTTATTTCCCTCAGTCATTCCACAGATACTTACTGAACATTTATAATATGCCAGGTAATACATTAGGACCTGGGTGACAAGGTACAGGCATGGTCCTTCACCGCAGAGGATATGACTTGGGCTTCTAGATTCCTTACCTAAGTTGTGCTGACAGTATTAATTTGCACCTATAGTATATCACACTGTCAAGATCACAACTTCTAAAACTGGTGGTATTTAAATTAAGGTTGGCTTCCTGTTTAGCTTTATTTTCTGGGACACCAAGGAAGAGAACTTTGGGATTAGAGTAGGCTTTGAAGCATCTCTAATACCCTCTTGGACTGAAATTGGTGAAATCTTTTTAAGCGTGATATGGCAACATCTATGAACATTACTGTGTACTGTCCGGGGGCAGAAATACTCACATAGAATAACAAAAAGGGCCAGGAGTATAGCTCTATGATAAAGCATTTGCTTAGCATATACAAGTAACACTGCAGTAAATATTACTGTAACAAAAATGCTTCATTGTTTACAGTTTTTAATACTTAAAAAACCTGGAAACAGCACAAATGTCCAGAATGAAAAAATATGTCCAAAATAAAACAATGACTGAAAAAATGTTGAGTGTGTATGGGGAGGGGGGTATGGCATTGTTTATATAACTATAGCCCCACTTTTTTTTTTTTGGTACCGGGGGTCGAACTCGGGACCTTACGCTTGCGAGGCATGCAGCAGAACCACTGAGCTAAATCCCCGGCCCTATAGCCCCACTTTTGTAATAAATGAAAATGTTAGTATCTACTAACAGGTGTGTTTGCTGATACCTGGGGGAAAGATCTGGAAGAACATACACTGAAGCATGAATAGTGGGCTGAGATTTGGGGGAACTTTTCATCTCAGTGTAATGTACTTGTATATTTTAGTAGGTTATGTAAAACAAATGTGTATCTCCATGAGGGCAGGGGCTTTGCTTTGTTCACAATAACCCAGCACCTAGAACGATTATTCTTATTTAATTTTTAGAAACCAGAATGCTTAAACATACAAAGAAAAGGGTCTGGGTGGGATGGTGTGTGCCTATAGTCAAAAAGCTGAGGGCCGGGAATTTAGCTCAGTGGTTTCACCGCCTGCTGTGCAAGCACAAGGACCCGAGTTCGATCCCCAGTACCAAAAAAAAAAAAAAAGAAGCTGAGGCAGGATCACTTGAACCTCGGAATTTGAGACCAGGGCAACATAGTGAGACTCATCCCAAATACACATATATAGGTGCTTACGTGGGCTGGGGATGCAGCTCAGTGGCTGCACCCCCAGAGTGCTTGCCTAGCACGTGCAAGATCCTGGGTTTTTATCATCAGCACTGCCACAACAAAAAGTGAGGCCATTTTGTGATGCCAAGAACCGAGCTCCAATTCCCTGATGCACTTTGCACAGGAAGACAGCCCTATTCCCAAGGGTCCTAAGAACGACATCTCACCTCCGTCTCTCTCCTTTCCAGAATAAGTGTGCTGGGCTTTGCCCTCTTCTCCATGTCCTGCAGTTTGGTCAACTTTTCTATCAGGAACATCTTATCTTTGCCCTCCTGCCAAGAAGAAAAGCAAAACAAAAACATGAAGGAGGGATGGTGGTGGAGGATTAAGAAGCAATTGGAAAAAGAAGGACCCAGAAGTTGGATGGAGCTTGCTGTCATGTTTTCTATTGATAAAAGACACACACACATACACGCACGACAGCAACATTAACAACTGCCTCGAGCCCTCATGCACTGTAACAGGCTCCTGTAAAGGAACTCCTCTAGCAGGCTTGGGCAGTAGCCTGCCCTAGACTGCTGCTAGAAGCAACTTACATGCCACTGTCTGAAGGCCTATGACAAACGTTTTGGTGTCCCCCTTCTTGGCTGCTCCCTGCCCCAGAAGCCTGGTCTGCAAACCTAGGATTGCCTCACTCTTCCCTGTCCTCCTACTAAAAATGCCAGATCTTAGAGCTTGGCCCCTAAGAACATCAAATGGGTTTCATTTGTCAACATATCTGTGTTGATGGAGATTAATAAAGTAAAATTGGAAAGAGGGACAAAGGAAAGGAGTCTGCCTTCCCATTGGGTGGGTGTAACCCCTTTCCTGTAGTAGAAAAGGGAAGACTATTCCACCTGTGTGCTGCAGTGGGTGAGCAAGCACCGTCAGCGGTCTTCCCAGTTTAGGCCAACGATGCTCATCCCGTTCTCATGCCTCTGTTTCTCCTTACACTTTTACCCTTTAATTTCGCCACCCAACAGTGGGTCTTGCTTCTCACAATTATCACCATGCAGTTTGTTTCAAGATGATTTTCTGCCTCTCCAATCCGTCTACATTTATTTATTTATTTATTGGTACCAGGGATCGAACTCGGGTCCTTGCGCTTGCGCAGCAGGCGGCGAAACCACTGAGCTAAATCCCCAGCCCCCCCTTCTACATTTATTAATCAGAATTCTTTTGTAAGGAAGAGCTGTCCCTGAGAATAGAGATTTTTCAGAATACCCCTAGGGTCTGGTGACACACACCTGTGATCCCCACACTCGGAGAGTTAGGCAGGAGGATCGCAAGTTCGAACCCAACCTTGGCACCTTAGTGTGATTCTATCTCAAAAAAGAACTGGGGTGCGACTTGGGGCAGAGGCCCTGGATTTAATCTCCCAGGACTGAAAAACAAAACGAAAGAAAACAAGCTGCCTAGCTGTCTTGGATGTAGCCAACTTGTTTGGAAATTTCTGGTCTATAGGAGGGGAGTGGGAATTAGAATTACCTAGTGGGTTTGTAAAAATGCAAACTCCTACGCTTTCCCTCAACAGACTTTTACTGGGGGAGACAAAACTGCATTGTAGTTAAGAGCACAGACTTTGGACTCTCCATAGAGGAAAGGCTGCAGAAAGCTTTGTGATGGACGAATTAGGCTAATAGTCCTTAGAACCACTGATTGCTGTCAACATCACAGAAGAGACATCATATATCTCAAGGTGATGTGGAATAGAGGCATATTATCACCTGTGTGAAGAGAGGCACAGAATTATTGTACCTGAAGTACACTGGTCCCAGACTTAGGACAGTTCAACTTGAGATTTTTCTGTCTTTACCATAGAGTGAAAGGCATACAAATTCAGTAGAAGCTCTGCTTTAATTTTTGAACTTTGATCTTTTCCCAGGCTAATGAAACTTAGTACATACTCTGTCGTGATGCTGAGCAGCGGCAACAAGCCACATCTCATGGTCAGGTCAAGCTGCAGCTCGTGGTCACAACAGTGAATAACACACTCTGCAGTGAACAGTACTGCTAAGCTAGGATGTTCATTAGGTTAAGTGTCTCAAATGCATCTTCCACCTGGAACACTCTCAATTTACAAAGAGTTTGTGGGGCATGTTCCCATCTGTAAGTCGAGGAGCATCTGTATTTTGTCTAAACAGTTGAATCTGGGTCTGTCAAATCTCTAGATTTTACCACTCATTTATAGGAAATATAAAGGAAAAAAGAAACATAGGAACCAGCACCAGAGGGTTGCAGATCAGGTACACGTAGAATATAGAAAACATAAAACCTGGGTTCTTCCATAATAAGAAGGCAAGAAAAAGTGAGGAGTGCTGAATGGTTACAGATTAAAAGAAAATTAGGCATATCAAGGAAAAGCAATATGTGGCCATTTTTCAGACACTAATCGAACAACTCTTCTGTAAAAAGATGCTTACTGGGACAGCTGGAGAAATCTGAATATTGATTGGGTCACATGATAGTAGTAAATTCTTGGTAAGTTTTCTTTTAAGTGTGATGGTATTTTATCTCTCACGTTTATTTTTTATTTTATTTTTATTTTTGGGGGGGTACCGGGGATTGAACTCAGGTCCTTGCGCTTGTGCAGCAGGTGGTGAAACCACTGAGCTAAATCCCCGGCCCAGTGTGATGGTATTTTAAGTCTCTATCTCATAAATATGCATATAAAAGTTTTTACTCAGGAGGTCACTCCGGTTCTGGTTCCAGTTCCAGTTCTTGTTCCAGTGCCCGGGATGGCTTTCATTCCTGGTGATCAGTAACAAGGTCAAGATGCTGCAGAATCTGTGTGCTCTTTGACAGATTGCCCAGAGGCCACCAGCACTGCTTCACCCAGGCATTTTGAAAAGAATGTTCCACAGAAACAAAAGCTCTTTGGGAGGCCAGTGGAAATCCAGTGTGTCTACAGGGTGCAGTAGCTGATGCCCTCTTGTATAGAACCACTGTGGCTTGTGGAACTGCATATGCCATATCAGCTGGCTATGGCATCATTTCCAAAGAAGCCGGAATGACTTCAGTCATCCTAGCAATTGAGTGGCTGAGTTCCAGTCAGTTCTTGGACCAGTAATATGAATATAAATAACTGAGCTCTTCTTTGGGGAATCAATATTTATTGACTTGTACTAACTGCCACTAACAAAGCAGTCTTTACCCCCAAAAAAGTTTTTTACTGATAAAAAAATGAATAAAGTCTAAGATTTTCTTTAAAATAATCTATAATAGAGATCTTCAGAGAAGAAATGGTGTAGATAAAGTCAGAGTACATAGATGTCGATGGTTATCGGGGCTGGGTGCAGAAGCCATGGTAATTCATTATGCTCTTCTCTCTATTTTAGGGTATCTTTGGAAATTTCCATTATAAAGTGTTAGAAAGAAGAGGGAGAGGGTGACAGAGGGACCCTACAGGACTTACATTAATGATCTGTTCATGGAGCAGCCTGATCATAACCTTCCTTCCCTCTGTGATCTGCCAGTAAAGATAGGTGATGATTCTGGAAAAAAAGAAAGAATGACAGACACTTTTGCTCCAAATTTTAACGGGGGTGCCAAAGAACTGGAATTTTTTTTTTTTTTTTGCAATTGGGTTTTGCCCCAAATATGTTCCTGAAAAGTCGTATCAGGGTGAGTTGCTGGTTAGAGTAATGGTTCTCAACATCCACATGGATCACAAGGAGGTGATGTAAGGGCCCCCTCTCTGGTCAATGAATATCTGGGCATGGGGCCAGACATCAGAGGGGTTTTTTGTTTTGGTTTTTGGGTTTTTTTCTGGTACCTGGGATCGAACTCAGGATCTTGCACTTGCAAGGCAGGTGTGGTGCCACTGAGCTGAATCCCTGCCCCAGCATTTTAAAAATGCTCATAATCCTAATATGCAGCTCAAGTTGTGAATGTGGACAGAGCTATTCAAACGTCAAGTAGGAGGATCACTGCAAGTTCAAGTCCAGCCTGGGCTACATAGTGAGTTCAAGGCCAGCCTGAACTACACAGCAAGACCCTGTTTCAAAACAAAACAAATGAACAAACAAAAACTTCAAGTGGCACACATTTCTTGGGAATTTGCTGCAATGCATATTCTGATTTAATAGTTCAGGGGTAGAGCCTGTGATTCTGCATTTCCAACAAGCTCCCAGTATATATTTCTTCTTTGTCCCTGGCACACAGCTCCTAAAATTCTTGGAATCTCTAGAGAGTCTTTCAAATGAGACTGAGATTTATGGTGGCTGGGAATCAATAGGTGGCTTTAGGATAGGGCTAGCACCAGAAAGACCAGAACATGATTAAAGGGTTGGACCTTTCTGTCCCTGCCCCTCATGACCAGGGGCAGGACACAAAGGCTGGAAACTGAGTGAAACCCCAGCAGCCAATGATTTGATCAATCATGCCTACCTAGGAGTGGGCATGGAAGCTGCACACCACCCCTCCATCTACCTTGCCCTAGGCATCTCTTCCCTTCGACTTTTTCCTGAGTTGGATTCTCTATAACCAACTGGTAATAGTAAACTGCCTTCCAAGTCCTGTGAGTCATTTTATCCAACCTGAGGAAGAGGTTGTGGGAACCCTCAAATTCATAGCCAGGCAGGGAGAAGTACAAGTGACAATGCGGG
The DNA here is from genome assembly GCF_053883595.1 of Heterocephalus glaber. Taxonomy (NCBI): domain Eukaryota; kingdom Metazoa; phylum Chordata; class Mammalia; order Rodentia; family Bathyergidae; genus Heterocephalus; species Heterocephalus glaber. The sequence continues at coordinate 12,001,848 of NW_028258175.1, forward strand.
ACTTGGGACTAGCATCTGAAGCAGGATTGAGCCTTTAACTTGTAGGGTCCCACACTAACTGCAAGTGGAGTCCCAGAATTGAATGAAATTTGAGGACACCCAGTTGGTATCCAGAGAATTGGAGAATGGATTGATGTGAAGACAAACCCTACCCCATCCCAACATTTGGTATCAGAAGCCTGCATGAAAACAGCACAGACCTAGTGAATTAGAAGTCTGAAGAAGCAAAGCAGCTGGAGAGCTCACCATTCCCAGGAGCCAATGGCAGCTGGTGGAGTGGAGGAGGGCACAGCGTCGGGGGGGGGGGGGGACCCGGGTTCTGCCCTCTTCTTTCCCTACCAGGCTGGGAAGCCTGGAACTTGTTTCTGCAAATCACACCTTCACTGTAAGTCTTATCACTCCTGTCTGCATGTGGACAGACTGCTCTACCATCTACACCAATTGGTTCCCGTACTCTGTGCTTTTGGACTGCATCCTTCTGATTAGGAGTTGCCATCCTGAATGCCCCTAGGGGTGATATCTCAACAGAGACTGCTGTAAGTCCACCAGCCAATTGTCCCACGCAGGAAAATGCCCCAGTGTTGGAAATCTACATTTCCTCAAGAAGCCAGAAATGGATCTTTCAAACTATAAAAGCACAATATTCTATATATCAGGAATGCCCAAGCCCTTTTCAAATGTCGAAGTGTCAGAAGGAAATTATATATACAATTTTCCTAAGTATTGTCATGTCCAGTTTTTCATTTTGTTCTCATGTCATCTCTTAAAAGGGCAAAGTAGGTATTACTTTCTCTGTAGATCATGGAAAAAAAAAACCTCTGACAATATTAAATAATTTTTTTTTGGTACCAGGGATCAAACTGGAACCTTGCGCTTATGAGGCAAGCGGCGGAACCACTGAGCTAAATCCTTGGCCCGATATTAAATAATTTTTTAAAAATATATCTAGCGAGAGAGTCAGGACTGTCTTTTTGGGGGGTTGGGGACAGGGGCTCGCTATGTAGTTCCAGCTGGCCTTGAACTCAAAGTGATCCTCATGCCTCAGCCTCCCAAGTGCTGGGATTACAGCACCACCACGCCCGGCTGAGTCAGGACCACCTTGAACACAAAGCTTGGTTGTCGCCCTTCGCTTTCCAGCCAAATGTCCCCAGATCTGCCCTCATCTTACGTCCAGGGCGGGTCTCCCCAAGAGCTCTGCACTTCCCCCACGAGTTTCCCAAGGCACCCCACTTACAACACGATGATAGTGAGGATGAAAAAGAAGTGCACACTGCTGATGAGGTTCTGATAGATCCAGACCACCCACGTGTAGCCAGACCTCTTACGAAGGGTGTCGATCCAAAGGTAGATGGACTGAATGAAGAGAGGCACACCTCGGAAGGGACCGCAGTTAGCTGAAGGCTTCAATCTGGAAAAGCAAGGAACAGGAAAAAAATCTCTGGCGTGGAACTCCGACGTAGTACTCGAGAATCTGTGTGTGTGTGGTGGTGTTGTTGGGTGTTACTGGGGATTGAACCCAGGACCTTTGTACTAAGCTACATCCTCAGCCACTCTTCCCCTGCCCCAGTCCCCCCAAGGCCAGGTACCAGCCAACTCAGGACAGCCGAGACCCCAGAGCCTGCTGAAATTATTCAACCTACCAAACCCTAAGTCTACCCCGTCATTCCTGTTCCTTATCAAGGAAACCAAATGAAGGCTCTTGTCAACATTTCCCCTCCCTCCCTCTGCCTCCTGACCAATGCTGGTGCTTCCCTGGGTGGCCCTGCATGGCACGGTGTCCCCTGCCCTTGGGAACTGTGAGTAACAAACTATGGTTTCAACAGTACTTGCCTCCCATCAGTTGGCCTTACCATACCTACATTTATCAAAGCCCACATTTTAAACAAACCCACCCAGTCTCTAAAGGCAGTCATGTCCTACCTCCAGACGGTGATGGCCAGGGTGCACAGCACTCCCGTGAAGGAGGGGAAGAAGAGCAAGAAGATGAAGACCGTGATCATCTGGGAGGCCCTCCAGGCTTTGCTCGGAGGCTGGAAGTTCCTCATCAGGCTGATCTGAGGGGAGAAACACGGTCTCCTCCCATGTGTGGCCAGAGGAACACCCAGAGGGAAGCACCAGGTGCTGGTTTCTGGGTCCCTTCCCAATGCCCCTCCAACCACCACCAGGTCCTATGAGACTGAGAGAAGCTGACAGGTCCCAATTTGGGACTGACTCACGTATTTGACATAAAACATGATGAAGAGAGTAATCATTTGGATTAAGGGCAGCAGAGGGCAGAAGAAGATCCCAATCCTGTGAGCAAAAGATGATGAGTGTCAGAGACCAGGGGAGACATGAGGAGTCAGGACAGATGGGGAGGGTAGAGGGAAGGGAGAGAGGGTCGAGTTGTGTCCCCCTAAAAGTCATACGGTGAAACCCTATCTCGTGGTTCTCCAGACCATGGCTGTATTTGGAGACAGGGTCTCTACAGTGGTGATTAAGACAGACGATGTTCTTGTGGTGGACCCTAGTCCGACAAGATTGGTATCCCTAGAAGGAGAGAAGGCGGGGGCAAACTCCCACGAGGGATGACCCACGAAGACACAGGGAGAAGACAGCTACCGATTAGCCAAGGAGGGAGGTCTTCGACTGATCCTTCCCTCTCCGCCCTGAGAAGAAACCAACCCTGCGGCACCTTGATCTTGGACTTCTGGCCTCCAGAACTGCTAGGACAAGCTTCTGTGGCTTAAGGTGCCCAGACTGGTACGTTGTTCTGGCAGCCCCGACAGACGAACACACAGGGAGACTGTTTGCCTCACAGCTGACCTAACCAGTTCCCCCAGCCCCGGTGTCCAACTGCTGGGAGATGTTGCAGGGACTCCCACGCAGCCACTAAACCACCATGGCCTTCAGGGTGTGCTAAGGCATTATGGAAGGTCTGAGACCCTGCAGGGAGGAGGAGAGAAAGTACCCCAAGTTACAGATGAGTAGGGCTTCACTTTCCAGCTCTCTGTGATGTTTCTGAGGGCCAAAGAGGGGACTCTCAGTTTTGTGCTAAAATGGTTTAACTCAACTCTTGCCAGCCCCCTGCTTTCCTAGAAAGTTTCTAAAGTCATAATTGAGAGGATTAGTAGAGAGCAGTACCTAGATAGAATACAAGGACCATGTAGGACAGGATTGCTTTTATTTTTCCAATTACTTGTGATTTCTGTTAAATGGTTTTACATTTATAATCATAAAATAAAGACTTCTGTAAAAATGTATTTGAGTAAAAGAAAAAAAACCACAAAAAAATCAGCTGGGCATGGTGGTGTATGACTATAATTCCAGCACTCTGGGAAGTTGAGGCAAGAGGATTAAAAGTTTGAGCCCAGCCTGGGCAATTTAGTGACTTAGTGAAACCCTGTCTCAAAATAGAAAAATTTTTTAAAAAAGAGTTGGGTATGTAGCTTAGTGCAAAGGCCCACAGGATAACAATGGTCATAGTGTCCCCACTTATAAAACAGCTCTGAGTCAGGGACTCACTGAGCATTTTTTAATTTTTGTTTTTATTTTCTTCACTGAATATTTAAGTACATATATCTTCTCACTTAATCTACTCTAAACACCAGTGAAGTAGGTACTATTCTCTCTACCTTTGAACTTTCCCATAGGCATCCTGTTGGTTGAAATAGTGGGTGGCAGGTCTTTTTAAGCTGTCAAATTGCCAGTGAGTGACCTGGAAGTGTACAAATATATCACCTAAAAGAGAAAGAAAAGCCCTCTCTATCTCTAAAATGAATCCATTGACATGAGTGAGTTATCTGCAGACAGCCAGATTACCCAGGAAACTCTATTAAAAAGTCAGAAAATATAAAATTTCCAGTTGCATGGTATGTTGGAATGCCAAAGCCATTTTGCCCATAATCCATTTAATCCGCAACACTACTTGTTATTATCAACTACAGTTATTTTTATGTGCATTTTACCAATGAAGAAACTGAAGCTCAGAGAAGCTCAGGGCCCACAGTGACTGGAAAAGCTAACCCTAAAAGCCAGGTTATCCAACCCTAACTGCATTGCTCTCAGTCAGCAACTGGAACTGGGCATGTGATGCATCACACAGAATTCTGGCATTAACTCCATTGTGTTAAGATAAATAAGGAAAAAGACTCACTGGCTATTGAATTCTAGTTTCTAGATGAGGATATATACAAACATGGATGCAAGGGGCTAGGAGTGTAGCTCAGTGGTAGAGCACTTAGCATGCCCAAGAACCTAGAACCAAAAGTTTGGTCCCTAGAACAACAACAACAACAATAACACAACAATTGATGCATGATTCAATTAGCTGGTTTTCTCAGTACACACACACATGCACACACATAGTTGCTAGAATAGAAGTGGTGATTCCCCAAGGCCACAGAGACCTCACTTGGTGGTACACTGGCATAGCAGGCCAGGTTAGGTATAAGAAACACCCAGTCCTCTCTTTCCTTTTCTTTATTCTCATATTTCTGTTGAGCTATAGATGCAAAGTAAAGTTTTACACTGCCAGCATACAGCAATGAGAAATGGCAACTCAGTGCTGGGGAGACGAGAGATCAAGGTGGAGACAGGCAAATGGGAGATCCTCACCTTCAAAGCCCCCCCGAATGTTACCATGATAGGAGAGGGGCCAGATCCTTCTGGAGAGCAGCCAGGCATTTAGATCCTATATGGAATTTCCCGATTTTTTAATATTGGTGGTTGTCTTAGTTCACTCATACTGATATTCAAAATACCATAAACTGGTCAGTCTGGGAACAACAGAAACTTATTTCTCACAGTTCTGGAAGCTGAGAAGTCCATGATCAAGTATTGGTAGGTTCAGTGTCTGGTGAAGGCTGTTTCCTGCTTTGCCATAGTGCCTTTCTTGCTGTCCTCACAGTGTCAATAAGATTTCAACATAGGAATTTTAGAGGGTCACAACATTGGGAGCACACCACGGCAAGGGGTGGTTCAAAGTTTTAGAAATGGCACTGTGTGGGACAAACGAATCATATCTATGCACTACATACAGACAGCCTGTGGGCCTCCAGTTTGGGACCTGCTCTATGCCGATTCATATCTGAAGCCCTCATGGTTTCATAAAGGAAAAGCAAAGTCTACAAGCAAAACTTACGGCTCTCAGACTAGCTGGGTTCGGTATCAGCTTTAAAACAACAGATTGAGACCTTGCCACCAAAATTCTAAGTCAGGTAGGAGCTGACTGGGGAGTCTCACAGAGCTGTAAAACTTACCACACCAGAGTTTGTGCATAGATCAGTTCTAGAACATTCCTGGCAATGTCAAACTCCTGTAAGCCCAGACTTGTGATGAATCGCATCCCAATGATCCTGTAAAAATGTACTAAGTTTAGCACCCAAACCACAACTGCCTCCTTCAAAAGAGGCTCCACATTGGGCCGGGGATTTAGCTCAGTGGTTCTGGCGCCTGCCTAGCAAGTGCAAGGTCCTGAGTTGGATCCCCGATAGCAAAAAAAAAAAAAAAGAGGCTCCATAAAGCTGGGCATGGTGGTGCGCGCCTGTAATCCTAGCACTTCAGGAGGCTGACACCGGAGATTGAAAATTCCAGCCCAGTCTGGGAAAATTAGCAAGACCCTGTCTCAAAATTAAAAATAAAAATAAAAAAGGGGTGGGGATGTAACTAAGTGAAAGGTCCTGGGTTCAATCCCAGTAACACACATCCACAAAACATCAAACAACAATGAAGCCCTTCCCCAGTTTAGAATAAAGTTGTAAGCTCCCTTGCAAATGTCTGAAAAGTTCCAAATACATAAGTATGCATGTGAAAAATAACTGACAGAATTGAGGGGGAGATGCAATTAGTACAGTGTAGTTAAGTGGAGAACTGCTAAAGTAATTTATAAATAATTCTAGAGAACATGTTACTTTAACTATTTAATTATCCCAATTATTACCTTGTTTGTACCACTCTGTGCTTATCAAACTCTTTTTTACGAACCAGATAAACAGAGAACCTTCCAACCCAAATAAACAAAAAAAACTTGTTTCTTGGTCCTGGGGATTAAACCCAGGGTCTTGCACATACTAAGCACACATTCTACCACTGAGCTACAACCTCAACCAGATAAAACAAAATTGTAAATTTATGGTAACTGCAGCCAAATTAATGATTTTTCCTTGTTCCCTAAATCTGCAAGGAGGGAGCCAAGCTCTCCATTTACTCTGGGGAAATTTGAGACTACATTGACTTCTTCAGACAGAGAAGTTCCCAATAATAAATTTCTGTCAAAAACAAACAAACAAATCAATCAATCCTCTCATGTTTATGCCAGGCCCTGGGCAGAGGCTTGAGTAAAAGCGGGTTTGGGCAGAACTGAGTGAGGGAAGCCAACATCCAATCTGCTCACTGAGAAAAAACCCAGCACGGTGTCATGCCATCCCCTTACTTTGGCAGGAGCTTCCAGAGCCATGAGAATATCTGGAAGCACAGAAATGCTTGTCATCTCATTTAAAAATGAATGAATGAGTGAATAAAAAAGAACCACACATGGCTGAGGTATAGCTCAGTGGTAAAGGGCTTGCCTAGTATGCACGACACCTTGAGTTTTATGCCCAGCAAGGCAAAAAAAAAAAAAAGGGATCAATGATATTAGTGCCTCAAGTCCATATACCTGATGTTAAAAAAAAAAAAAAATTAGGGCCGGGGATTTTGCTCAGTGGTTTCGCTGCCTGCTGTGCAAGCGCAAGAACCTGAGTTCGATCCCCAATACAAAAAAAAAAAAAAAATTAGAAGCCAGGCGTAGTGGCATACTCTTGAAATCCCAGTTCTCTCAAGGCTGAGGCAGGAGAATCATCATGAGTTTGAGGCCAGCCTGGGCTACATACTGAGTTCAAGTCCAGCTTCTTTCATAGATAAATACATACATACATATATACATTAGATTAAAATGAGGTAAATCTAGATGTACAAACATGGAAAGAGGCCAATGCATAGCTAGCTTAATGAAAGCAAACTCTACAGGGATTTTCCTGCAAACAAAAATCCCATCCATTAAAAAAAAAAAAGCCCACGCTCCGCACAAACAAAAATCATCACAGAGCCTGCAGAATGACTTAAAAATTGTCTTTCTTTTACAACATGGTCTCGTGAAATTGCTAAGTTGCTGTCATGGTTTTATTTGTATCGGCATTTTTTTGGTTTTGGTTTTCTTTTGGTACTGGGGATCCAACTCGGGTCCTTGCCCTTGCGGAGCAGGCGGTGGAGCCACTGAGCTAAATCCCCAGCCCTGCTGTTATGGTTTTAGATCAGGAATCTCTCAGCCCCAAAGGCCTCATGTGCTCCCAGGCAGGGCTTTGGGGAGGCGGCTGACTCACGGGGGCCACAGAGCTGACTTGCAGAGAGAGAGAAGGTGGGGTCTGCCCACCAGGAACGTGGCTGGACAGCTGCCTCTCCCTCCCCGGCCCGCTCTTCGCTGCTTCCCGACCGCCACGATGTGGGCGGCTTTTCCGTGCCGGCTCTTCCACCACGCTACCAACAACACAAGGACTGAGACTTCTGAAAAGTCTCGGAGTAAACTTCTCCCCCTTTTAGTTGCAGGTTTTGCTATTTTGTCCCAATGATGAGGACAGTGACTTAGACAGGTGCTCAGGCTAGAGCCAAACTTGAAATCCTCCTCCTGCCTCAGCTCCCAGAGTGCTGGGACTACAGGTGTGCACAGCCAGGCCCAGATGGGTGATCCCATTTTTTATTTTTGAAAATTATTTAATATAATATATTTTAAAATATATATGGCTGAGGATTTAGCTCAGTGGTTTCGCCACCTGCTGCACAAGCGCAAGGACTCGAGTTCGATCCCCGGTACCAAAAAATAAAAAAATAAATAAATAAAATATATAATCCTAGAATATTAAAATTATCTACAGTGGATAAGATTTTAAGTGGCTAAATTTCTATTTTAATTGGAGAGAAAGAGAGAGTGTGTGTGTGTGTGTGTGTGCGTGTGTGTGTGTGAGTGTATGTGTGTTTTCTTCAAGAGAAGGTTATAATGGTTCAACTGAACCCAATAAACTGTGACAACAAGGCTGTCAGGTTAAGGTGAAATTTTAGTTCATTTAGAAGAGAACAATATCCCAAAGGACAGTGGACAGATTATAATAACACACAAGTTGAGTACATAAGAGATCCACCCCTACCTGGTGCTCAGTTGGGAATCAGGATGTGGTTACAGCATAGGAGAAAATATTCATGGCCAACAAATATTTACCTCCTCAAAAATTCTCCCAGGAAGGAATCAGCCAAAGAAAACACAAAATCCATCAGAAGGAGCCGGTAGATCTCCTGGCCAATGAAGGTTTCCCAGCACTGGAAGGCAGACAAGAGACAGGATGTGGTGGGCCGCTGCCCCTGCTCAGTTCACGTCTGTTCTGTTCCTGCCTCCATATGCTGTTTTACCCACCACAGGTCTCCAAATTCACCCTACCCCCACCATTTCTTAGCCAGGGATACTCAGCCTTTTTTTTTTTTTTTTGAGAATAGGTCTTGCTATGTAGTTCAGGCTGGCCTTGAACTCACTACATAGCCCAGGCTGGCCTTGAACTCACAGTGATCTTCTTCTTGCCTCAGCCTCCTGAGTGCTGAGATTACAGGTATGCACTACCACCCACAGCCTGGGCTGATCAGTTTCTTCAGGACAGCAGGAGGGATTGGTGGTTTATAACACTCCCCTCTTTTTGCTGATTGGCTTTATGAAAAATTAATCAGTGTGTGCTTGATTAAGAAAGTGAACTGGAGGTTTAGCAGGCTAATGTAAACTGGAAATGTGACTTAGTTGGTTTATGAAACTGGTGTTCAGTAATCTCTGCAGGAAGAACTATGAACTGATAGACTGGGAGAGTTTGGGATTGGTTGGAGGAGAGGGAAGTTTTTGGTGCATAACCCGAGGATGGATGGATGGATGGATGGATGGATGGATAAATGGGGCAGGTGGATAGATGACAGATAAAATACATAGATGGATGGATAGATAGATGAGTGGATGGATGGATGGGGTGGGCTGATAGATGACAGGTGAATAAATGGATGGATTGATGGATAGATGGACATGCAGATGGATGGATAGAGGTTGCTAGATGAGAAATGGATGGATGGATGGATCAATGGATGGGAGAGTGGGTGAATGGATGGAGGTATAACATGGTATCTTCTCTAAACAGGCTAACCTGGAAGACAGGTTTTAAACTTATTTGACAATAACACTGAGAAGGTAAGGGTGCCATGTTCATGAATCTGGAAACAGCAGGATTATTTTGGTCCAGGAACAAAAGGTGATAGTTGGAGAGAAGCGCCTGCTTCCCTGACTCTGCTTCCAAACCCAGGCATCCCAGACAACCAAGGGCTCAGGATGGAATAGGATGTAGGGCCCAAATCTCATGGGGACCCCAGCAGCAGCAGGAGAGGCATCCCAGTGAGGAGGCCACAGAGGTTGGCTTGTTCCTGAATTCACATGGGACACCATTCTCAGAGTGGGAGTTCAGATGCTCTGCCTCAGAGGTGAGGGGAAACTAAAAGGTGTGGCTGAGTAAGGCAGAGCCAGGAAAGACCAGGATTAGGACATAATTGTTACTGGCAGCACTTAGAGAACTGGTAGCACTGAAGAATGGTAAAGCCCAGGGTGTCTAAGTTTCAGGAAAAAAAACAACGGAATAGGGAGGATCAAAACAGATCTTATTCAGAAACCCAAGTCTCTTAGAACAGATTAGCATCAAAATTAGTAAAACCTGTTCCATACCCACTTTAAACTGGGCCTTGTACTTATACCACGTGTGATACTATTTCATTCCCATTTTTACAGATGACAAAAATGAAGCTAAGGTGACCGCAGAAGACAGCTGGGTTTTCAAGCCAGGTCTGCCTGGGTCTAGGACCTGAATCTCTCACTGAGGCCCCCTGCCTTATGCAGCCGTCTACCCCAGCTGCTCCTTCTCCTCCGAAGAGGTTAGTACAAATAGGGCGTGATGGCCATCAAGAAGCCTGCATACCCCTAGGAGCAAGGACTACAAAACGAAACTTAGGGCCAAACGGTGTGGACCTCTCACCTCTTCATCAGATAGCGCCACAATGTTGAGCCAAGAGTAACAGAGGATTCCAATGACTGATATTTTCAAAAAGATGTTTCTGAACAGCAGAAGAGAAGAAAATTATGATCATTACCCTCCATGGCAGTCTCTTATGCTTTCTCAAGATGATTCCTCTTGGGCACATGATAGGACAGAAGTCTCTGCCCCTCACCAACCTCCAGTGGCTGGATGGGGCCATGTGGCTAGTTCTAGAATTGTGAAGGTAAGTGATGCATGTCACTTCTACACCAGAGCTCCAAATGCAATTCGAGACCCTCTGGAACTCCCTGTCTCCCCCATGGAATGGCCGCCAGCAATATCCGAGATGGGCACTGCTCCTAATGATCGGGCTCCTCTCTGATGAATGGGACCAGAACCCTCCTGCAAATCCATAACGCACACGTAGCATGGACAAGAAAGAAACTGCTGGGTTCCAAGCCACTCAGAGTTGGGGGTTTCTTTTTGTTACTGCAGCATCACTTAATTTATCTGACTGATACACTCTCTTTTGTTGTGTCTACAAACTATCTGATTTCAATTTCCCACGAAAATAATAGTAAATGTTCTGTTCCTAACATTCACTGGTGCTGACCCAAGATACTCCGCTGAGTACTTTAATGAGTCACTCCCCTTAATCTTTACACACTACCATCAGGTAGATGATATTTCATGCCCATTTTACCCAATGTGCAAAGTTTTGGGGTGACCATGATACATACCTAAGAAAATGATGCCTTGGCCCAGGGCGTGGGATGTAAAGGAGTAAGAAGGGTAAGGAATCGCCTGTGGTTGGGTTTTCACAATGAGTCAGATAGAATTGACAGACTGATGGATTCATTTACTCACTCATTCATGTCCCCATTATTCTTGAGCATCTATTAAAACCTAGCCATTGTGAGCAAGGCAAAGATTTCTCCCATCAACTACGGGGGAGGAAGATATCAATCGATAAAATATGCTAAGGAGTGGTAAGAAAATGGTGATGCAGGGGCGAAAGGGCAGTGAGGAGCTGTCATTTTTAATAGGGTGGCCAGGGAGTAGCTCTCTTAGAGGACGATATTTAAGCAGAAGCCAAGATAAAACCAGGAATGAGCCATGAGGCTCTCTGTAGGAAGAGCTTCCGGTCAGAAAGAGCACCCAGGGCAAAGGCCCAGAGGTGGGTGCAGAGCTTGGCACGTGTGTGAGCTCCTAGGAGGCTGTGAGGGACAGGGTGGGGACCAAGGAAGAAAGAGGTAAGAAATGGGGCCGGAGAGCCGGCCATAAGCCAGCGCTCACGGGCCAAGGTAAGAACCACACTTGGCAACTGGCAGGGAAGACACTCACTCTGCACCGTGCAGGCTTATTGTCACAGCCAGGAACTAACCGATCGGGGACTGGCCAGGAAAAAGCTAGGAGGACAAAATTTGGGTAGTTTTAGCCTTTGTTTATCAAAACCCCAGGGTCACCTCTAGCACACAGGATGCCTTTGTGGGAGCCACCCAAAGGCACCTACTCTGAACCAGTGAACTGCCAAAAGTACTCCTCTCACCTCTGTTTCAGTAGTGGAACCACTGTTTGACAACGGCTAATTTCAGCCCTCACACAGCTCTTCAACTAGGAGCCTTGGCGCAGTGCACTGCCTGTCTAACTGTCCATGTTATCCTTGAGAACTATGTTTATCAGCCATTGGTAAAGGTAAGCTGTTACTTTGGGCAAAAGGCACTTGTACTGTGCAAGAGTATCTTCCTAGAGTTCTTTTATGGCTATTAACCCACACCACATTTTCCACTTGGAATTGCTTCCTTCTGGAGCATGGTACTTTGATTGTTTTGTTTCGTTTTGTTTTGAAACAGGGTCTTGCTAAGTAGTGCAGGCTGGCCTTGAACTCACTAAGTAGCTCAGGCTGGCCTTGAACTCCCAGCGATTCTCCTGCCTCAGCCTCCCAGGTGCTGGGATTACAGGCATGCGCTACCACACCCAGCTAAACTTCAATATTTGAATGGGACTCCTCTAACTCTGTGGAAATGGAGCCGCTGCTGGGTGTGGCAGACACACCTACCGGATCAGGAGGGTGTAGACTTCGTGCCGGGGCATCTCGTACCTCTCCACCAGCCCGAACATGGAGTAGAAGCGCGGCACAATCAGGTTGATGCAGGACACCACAAAAGGCAGTAACAGCACCGCCCCAGGGTCCCTGTGTGTTCTCAGGAACTGTAAGGATGGAGGAGAGAACCAAGCTGCCTACAGTGCCCTGCACCCTCTCTGCCTCACTCAGAAGAGCCACATCATGGGAACGGCCCAGGGGCAGCACCTGTGGGCTTCACTACTAAACTACCACTTCTTTAGCACTTAACCTGTCCCAAGCACATGGAGACTCAGAGAGGAAAGACACTTGCCTCGAGTCACTCTGCAAGGAAGTGGGAGATCTGAATGTAGATGCATCTGAGCTCAAACAGCCATTCTGGGACTCTACCTGCCTCACCGAATTCAGAGACCTGGGCCTACTGAAACCACAGTGCGAAGGCATTCATCCCCGTGGAAGTTTTCCTCCTCTCCTGTGTGACCTTGTTCATTTTCCCTAGAACTGAACTGGGGGACAGGGCACCCCTGCTATCCCACGCTGCATCTGTGTGTGGCGCCCTTCCTCCAGGGGGACTCAGGCTCTGGCAATGGTTCCGGGCACAACCTGAGCTATCCTTGGCCAGGTGCCCTTCCCACAGGTCTTGGATAAGATGGGGAGCAGGTTTATCTGATGCCTCACAATCCCATTTTCTCCTCCTGAGGCCGGTCTGTGACTCCATATGCCCCTAGATGGTTCAAAAGCAACCCTGGCACTCTGGCAATGTCTTTGGAGCCAGGTTAACCTGCTTCTAATGCTGCCCCCCACACACACACACACATACAGGCTGAATGGGGGGATGGTGCTTGGCATCTCCCTGCCTTTCCACATCTGTACAACGGGGAGATCGTCACCTAACACGCAGACACACTGCAAAAATTCAATGAGATCAAATAAGGCAAAGTCTGGCCCCAGGGCTGCTAAATGACAGCACCATTCACATGAAGTAGGAGTCACCAGTGATCGGTGGCCACTAGAGGTGTGTGACAGGTTGATACCGCCTGGCACCAGGCAGATGCTCAAACAGGAAGGACTCCACCTCGGCATTCTCTCTTCTTAGCTGCCCCCTTCACTTCAGGGCAAAAGAGAAAGTCAGAAATCTTCTTTCCACCTGCAGCTGCCTGGTCACAGCTTCCACCCTAGTGAGCAATGCCAGCCCAACGAGGATTGTAACTTAATTTCCCCTCTTTCAGGGAAGATCTTAATAGGGTCAGTGGCAAACCCTCCGTGTTGTATAGTCCCACATCCTGTGTGTGTGTGGTACTGAGTATTGAACTTGGGGCCTCTGCACAGACTGCACTCAAATTATGGTCCTCCCTGTACCTCAGCCTCCCAGAGAAAAGGAATCACAGGTGTGCACTACCACAGCCAACTGCACGTTCATGTTTTTGCTGGCTTCTCACTTCTTCATCCATTTGCTAGCTCCTATCTGTACCAGGTATTAAGTCAGGTGCTGGGGAGAAACAGACTCACAAGCAGGCACCTTTAATGCCAGGTGTGACAAGTGGCACAGAATCAGCCTGTAGAGTCACACACATTCAACTCAGCCTAGGAGAGGCGGCAGGGACGGCGAGGGAAGGCCCCCTGGAGGAGGTGACACCCATGGTAAGGTCTAGAGGAAGGGTAGGAGTTTTCCAGATGAAGGGAGTTAAGAGTGTGCAAGAGTTTCCTATCTTGGAATAAAAAGAAAGGCGTAATATGTTCAAAGAACCTGTGACCATAATCACGGAGCCTTGTTAGTGTGGGATATAGGTAGTGGGGGATGGGGTGGAGCTAGAGATGTGGGCTGAGGTCAGGTCCTAAAATATCTATGAATCACACTGTGGAGGATAGTTTGAGTGTTTTGGGTGGGAGTGGGGCTCCAATCCAGGGCCTCTTGCATGCTAGGCATATGCTCTATCACTGGGCTGCCATCCTAGCCCTAGATTTTATATTGAGAGTAATGGGAAGCCATTAAGGAAAAGTGACATAATCAGACCAACCTGGACTCCAATTCTGTAGGCTGGAAAAGTGGATAGAATTAGCCGAGTAGTGTAGTCTGAAGCCTTCAGAAAAACAGTATTGGGCCATAGTGACCTGGCTAATTAGTCCCAGAGCCCAGCTTTTCTCTCATCCTGACTACACCACTTACAAAGCCAGGTAGGACCACTCCTGGCTGGGGCTTAGAAAGATTGTATCATTTGCCAGAGTTCACTGGCTCACCAGACTTACTGAGTACCCACTCTACGCCAGGCACAGTGAGCAGCATGAGGAGCAGAACAATAAAGAAAAAACTGAGAATGTGATCTCAGGTCTGTGGCACAAATTCCCATCTCCCCACCAGCCCAGAGCCCCTTGCCCTATAACAAGTGTTCACATCACCTGGGGCCTTTGCTTAGGTGCAGATTCTGAGTCCCTGGGCCAGGGACTTCCTGCTGCTGGCCACAGACCCTGGCTGGAGCAGTGGACTCTGCATCCCTGCCCCCCTCCATCAGGTCATCTCTTCACCTGGTTCTCCATCCGGCACCCTGGTGTTCCTGCCTGTCTGATTACCTCGGAGTTGTACTCAGCCAGGTAATACACGGCTACACAGCAGGCGGCAGCCACTCCCGCTGAGACAAGCCAGGCCGCTACGTGAGCAGAAAAGCAGGCCAGCTGCTGGCGGAATGTGAACTTGACATTCTCCTGGAGGATCTCTGACAGGTTCTCCTGCAAATGCAACAAAGTCAAGTTGGTCTCTCTCCTCTGTCATCGAAGATCCCCAGCCCAGATTCATAGGTGAGAGGAAGGGGAAAGTTCACGATGGATGTGGACTGTGGGAGAATCTCAAAATAACCAAGCAACACCGTATCTACATCAAACTCATCCCCATCTCCGAGGAGCAGGCAGAAGTAACAGAACGGGACCCTGTTGTTGAGGAAAGCATGTTGAGGTCATGGGCTCTTTCTTAACAAATGAGGCTGGGACCACTCAGAGGGAGAAGTCAATAGCTGTGACTTTTTTTTTTTTTTTTTTTTTTTGGCAAAGTCCTTCTTAGCAAATTCTGCCTGTTCTTTCGTTTTTTAATAAGTTTGTTTCTATGGACCAGACTACTCAACCTCCATACTACTGCCACTTGGGCTGGATCATTCTGCACCAGGGGGCCATCCTGCTCCTTGTAGGCTGCTTAGCAGCATCCATGGCCCCTTCCAGCTGGAGGCCAGTAGCACACTCATCCTAACTGTAGCAACAAAAGAAGTCTCCAGACCTTGCCAAATGTCCCCGAGAAGCAAAACTGATGTAGCTGGAAAAACACTGCTCTAGGATAAAATTATAAACCTGGAATGGAATGCTGGGACCAAGAAAAATATGCATTTTAATATTTTGACATAAACTGCTAAATTGGCCTCCAGGAAATTTGCAGCGATTTAGAAAGCTTCAAAGTCACGTGAAAATGCCCATTTCCCTACACCATCCTAGCAAGAGGTCAAGGGGTATTATGAATATTTACCTTTTTTTTTGTTTTTCACAATCTCACAGGCAATAAAAAGGTAATTCTCTTTACTTTAAGCAGTGACAGACATAGAGGAGGAGGGAAGGAGAAGAGCCATGGGAAGGCACTGGGTGGGATGAGCTCGCTTTACCCTTATCTCCGTGCTGAGATTCTTCTGCTTGAGCTTCACAGCTTTTTCATGAGTGACAGTGAAGTCCCAGCAGAAGATAAATTTAGCGATCCCTCTGGAGTAAATGTGAGGGTTAATGAAGCTGTTCCGGAAATACTTGGCCATGCTAGGGAAGGAAGAAACCCAAACAGCCAAAGGTTACAGGACAGGCATGGGGAGCACAGGGATTAGCCAAAGGACAGTCCTACCATTCAGAGTGAGAGCCAGCACCAGACATGGAACCTTAAGATCTTCACCCACAACAGCGTGAGTACAAACCTAAAGGTCAAGTTTTGGGACAGACAGGTCTATCCTGTAATCCAATCCTAGATTTGACACTGGTGGGATTCTTGTCCCATTGACCATTCTAACCCTCAGTTTCCACACCTGTGTAACAAGGATAATACCAACATCCACCTCCCAGAGATATTATGAGAGTTGTGTTCATTTCCTGTGGCTGCTATAACAAATTACCAGCTTAGTAGCTTAAAAAAACACAAAGTCATTATTTTGTACTTCTGGAAGTCAGAAGTCAACAAATGGGTCTCAAAAGCAAGGCTATGCTCCTTCTGAGGATGCAGGGAGGAATCCATTCCCTTGCCTTGTCCCACAATCCATTTAAGGGCTCACTCCCAGCTGATGACCTCTCACCAGGCTCCACCTCTTCAAGTTTCCACCAGCTCCCAGTAGTGCCAAGCTGGGCTCAACCTTTAGTACATGCACCACAGGGGGACATTCCCAATGCAAACTATAGCAATAGCCACCTTCAAACCAAGGAGAGAGGTCCTTGAAAGAAATCAACCCTACTGATTCTTGGTCTTGAACTTCTGGCCTCCAGAACTGTGAAATAAATCTCTTGCTTAAGCTACCCAGGCTGTGGTACAGTGGTACCTTGATTCATGAATTGATTCTTTCCATAATTCTGGCCACAAACTGAGTTGGATGAGAACCAAATCAAATTCAATGGTTAGGTTCAATGTTGTCATTATAGAGAAATTTGATTCGGTTCTCATCCAGTTCAGTTTAAGACCAGAATTATGGAGATAATTAAGTTCATGAATTGAGGTACCACTGTATTTTGCTACAGCACACCTAGCAAATGAGTATAGAGATTGAACACATATTCAGTGTATATTTCCAATCTGCACCTCCTCTCTGACGTTTGTCCAGACTACTCCTTGCTGGAATCACCCATCTTTCTTTTCACACTGACCCATTGCTTCCGAGGCACACAACAACCTCTCTTTCTCTGCTGCACTCATATTTTATTTTGTAGGACAAGGAATCATTAGGCAGCCGCAGAAAGTCCATACTGCAGAGAAGTTGTTACTTGGAGATAATTTTTGAGTTTCTTGGATTTTGCCTAAATCTCAAGCCTCAAATTAGGGCATGCAGATGCTCTGTACCTGTAAAGCAAACTGAAGAAGCAGGCAATCAGCCATGCTCCGATTGTGAAGATATAGGCCAGCTGCATGTCATAGGATGGCCCGCTGCTCCGATGCCTGATTGTAGAATTGGTGTAAAAGCCATAGTACATCACTGTTTTCGTAAAATAACCCTGCAGAAGACAATAAAGAGATCCAAGTCAGGTGGATCTCTTGCGGGAAAGGTGAATGAGTGTGGTCCACACAGTTGACCTCTTCTGCCTGCAGGAAGCTTGGGCCAATCAGTGTAGACATTCACAGTGATCCCTTGATATCCAAGGAAGAGCAGTCCCAGGACCCCTACAGATACCAAAGCTGCAGATGGTTAAGTCCCTTATGGAAAGTGGCAGAGTCTTTGCACATAGCCTGCCCACATCTTTCACATACTTTAAATCATCTCTATATACAATATCTAATACAATGTAAATAGCTGTATGGTGTAGGGCATAACAAGAAAAATCTGTTCATGTTTAGTGCAGATACATTTTTTCATATACTTTTAACCTGTGGTTAATCAAATCCAACAAGTCAGAATATGTGGAATCAGAGGACCAACTGTAGTTTATCAGAAAAGGGGCTCCTGAGACCACTGAGGAGCATCGCAGTTTCATCACTCGGCTCCCAGAGTTGAAAGGATCCCAAACCAACAAGACTGACAATGCAGGGACCCAGCCATTACCACCTGGACTCAACGACCAAGCAAAAGATCACCAAAAGCAAGACAGCCAGATGTTAGGTGCATCTGTCAACTACTCATGATTATGACCACGCGTGTTTAATAGGAAACAAATGAAGCCTTCCAGTCTACAGAAAAGAACGAACAGAGAAACAAAGTAGACAGACCACATGGAAATAATCAGATCATTCCAGAAGGGAGGGCACTGGGGTCTCTAGTTTCTGTAATAAGCTAATGCCAAAAAAGAAGAACGGGGGAAGGCTGGAGTTGGGAAGGTTATTCTTGACTAATAAAAATCTAAAGGAAAAATCACACACAACAGAATGCAAAGTCCGGTCTCTGATAGGATTCTGGCTGACCAAGCAAGTGATCAATGACATTTTGGGGAAATTTTGAATATCGAGATTTTTGATAATATTAACTTTAGTTTGTGCGACAAGGTATTGTAACTGTAGAAACACGTCCTTATTTTTCAGCATATTGAAGCATTTCAGAGTGAAATATCCTGATATAATTTACTTTAAAATGCTTCCAGAAACAATAAAATAAAACAGATAAGGAAATTTTAATTTACCTAGTGGATATATGGGTGTTTATTATACTCTTTATTTTTCTGTATGCTTTGAAGTATTTCCTAATAATTTTTCCTATATACAAATGTACATGGTATTTGAAGGAGAAGGAATAAAATGAAGGAGAAGTGTATACAATAATTCCATTTTACGGCATCTCTCGGAAGGAAGATCTTTTTAGTATATGTGCTGCCGAAGCAAGCACGGAAGGCAGATCTTTTAATGGGAAAAAAGGCAAGTAGGAGAACTTTACTTTGGACGTTCTAATGCAGGGATCAGAAACTGCTTTCTGTAAAGAGCTAGACAGTATACAGCTTCCGTTTTCTAAACTGGTTTGACAGGTACTCACCCTCACCCTAGCATAAAAACAGCAGAGATAAGAAGTAAGCAAAATGGGTGTGACATGTTCCAAAGCAACTCTACGGACACCAACATTTGAATTTCTTAACATTTTCTTGTTTCATAAAACCTTTTTCCTTTTGGATTCCTTTTCAATAATTTATAAATGTAAAAACCCATCTTAAATTCACACAAAAAGCTGGCAGGCTAGATTTGGCTCCAGGGCTAAGCTTAGCCATCCCTGCTCTGCAGACTCTCAGTGGCAGAAATACCTTTCAGGTCAACTCTCTAGACAAGGGTTAGATGCTTCAGTAGGGAGCTGGGTAAATAAATCATGGTTATTGCTAAAAAGAATTGTGTAGGTTTCTAAAAATGTTTGTGATATATAGTAAGGCAAAAAGAAGGTGCAAGACACAGCCATGCAGTCATATAATCCTATGCTTCTTTTAATTTGAATATTTATTTATTTGCAGTGCTGGGGACGGAACCCAGGGCCTCACTGGTGCTAGGCGTGTGCTCTGCCCCTGAGCTCCCACCTCAGCCCTCCTCCTCTCTCCTCCCTCTTCTCCCTCTCCCTTCCCCCTTTCTCCTTCACTCTCTCTTTTTCTCACTCTTGCTCTTTCCTTCTCTCCCTTTCTCTCTCTCTTTCTCTCACCCCAGTACTGGGGATTGAACTCAGGGCCTTTGGACTGAGCTACATCACCATCCCATTCTTATTTTTTATTTTGAAACAGAGTCTTGCTAAGTCACCCAGTTGCCCAGATTGGGCTCAAACTTTTGACCCCACTCCCTCAGTCCCCCCGGGGTGCTGGGGTTACAGGTGTGTGCCACCATGCCTGGTTTTCCTTTCATTTTTAAAAGAATCATTATTCATGTATCTATGACACTGATAGCTCCATTGGTGTTTGCATGGGGAGAAAAAAGCAGTCTCCAAAGGTATAACCTAAGCTGGGATGTTCGACAAGGAGAGAGGTAAAGTGGATGTTTTCTTAGTTCTTTTTGATGGTAGAAATTTCCCCAAGGAGCACTGTGTTTTATAGAAATAAAAAAGAAACATAGGTCTCCAGCATGAGACGCTGTCCACTATCATTAGATGAAAGAGACCAAACCATAGATAACATATAATGAATAATTCACCTCTCATGAGGACATAAAGGAAAGGGCTGCCTGTGCAAACATGAAGATGTGTTCACAAGTGTGCGTAAAAGAGGACTGTGGAAAATTGTTACCGTCGGCTAGCTCTGGGGGCAGAAATCCCACAATGTCACGTTTGCGTTACTTGGGGGAAAGGGAAATGCTTTAAACACCCACTTTCCCCATCTGTCGACCTCCAGGCAAAATGAGGGGCGTGGGTGGGTGACCACAAGGGACCTCCCTGGGTCTCCCAGGTGGCGAACTCACCGCCCCGGTGAGAAATTCCAACCCGGTGAACTGGAGGGTGTTCCTTTCAGCCACAGTAAGCTGAGGGATTATGATGAAGCTAAAGTTCAAGGCGAAGGAGAAGATGTTGAACTTCAAAAGCCACCTCAGGAAGTTGAAATAGGAGAGGACACTGGTTCCAAACTTGCCTCCGATGACCTTGAGCGCCTTCTGCCACAAGCTGATGGAACTGAGGAGGTCGGAAAGACTGTTCTTGGATCTCCGATAGCCCTGGAGTTGGAAAGCAGAGGCGGTGGTTTGATAGTCGTTCAACAGGGATCTCCTGAGCACGCACCGCGAGCCGTGTGTTTACAAGTCTAAGCTCTTTTCATTCTCACGGCCACCCTCTACGGTTCTGCTACCTTGGCCCTCCCTGGTGTGCTGTTGAAGAAGGTGTCACTCTCACTGTCAGGCTGCCCAACTGACTCTGCGTCCTCCTAGACCTTTCCACAGCCCATCCTGCCCCCACACCCATAGTGACCTGATGGCTCTGGGTAGGAAATAGCCCTAGATTTTCATTTTTCTTCTCCTCTGACCCCTTCCGTCCTCACTCTCTGCACTTCTTGTTTTTACCTGCTTGCTGGGCTTTTTTTCATGTGGGGATATAAACTAGTACACCCACTACGGAGGGTCCTCAAAACCCTAAATATGGAATTATTACCTGACCCAGCCAAGCCACTTCTGGGTATACATGGAAAGGAAGTGAGACTGGTATACCAAAGAGATTTCTGCAGGCCCATGCTTACGGAGGCACTGTTCACAATATCTAACGTCTAGAATCAACCTAGGGGTCCATGGATGAATGGATAAAGAAGTGGTGCATATATATATATATATATATGAATATTATATGGTCATAAAGAACAAAATCCTGTCACATGTAAAACGGATGAAACTAGAGGACATTATGGTAAGTTAAATAAGCCAAACACAGTATTCTTTCATTCGTGGGAGTGCAAATAAATTTGTCTAAATGTTGACTAGTGATTACAAGATGTTTAGAAGGGTTTGGGAGAGGAAGAATAAAAGGAGGTTAAATAATAGGTAACAAAACATAAATAAGACGCTAAGTGCTGGTGTTTTGCAATTCGTTGGGGTGAGGAGAGTTCACAATAACCCGTCAAGTACTTTATGAAGATCTAGAAGAGAGAAGATCCTAGGGATCCGAGATAGGAGAGTGATGGCGAGTGTACGCTGAGTGTGTGCAAGGCCGTGGGGTTCCATCCTCAGCTCCAGAAAGCAAGGGGAGGAAGGGCCGAGCATTTAGCTCAGTGGTTTTGCCGCCTGCTGCGCGAGCGCAAGGACTGGAGTTCGATCCCTGGTACCAAAAAAAACCCCCAAAACCCAAAAAGCAAAAGAAAGAAAGGGGAGGAGGGGAGAAGGGGAGGAGAAGTAAAAGACGTGGCCAAGCATGGTGGTGTGGGACTCCGTAACCTTTGTTCCTTTTCTCCAGCCCCATTGTGATTAAATGTGAGTTGATGGATAAAGATGCTTGTTAGTTTTGGGACACTAGATAAAAATCTGTAACAGACCTGAAGTCCCAGAGTAAACTACTCAACTCCTTGTTTGCCCGGAACTGATGTTCCGGGCACCACAATCTATAAAACAAACTGCAAATGTCTGCTGACCATCAATACGTGACAGTCGACCACTAACCTTTGTCCCCTTTTCTTTAATTCTACATGTTAACCTCCCCCTCAACCCCCTATAAAACAGCCTCGGACTCTGAGCCAGTTGCCTCTCTAAGCTATTTTGCTTTGGGAGTGCCGTCTGGCCAGACTAATAAAGGTCTGTTTCACTTTCCAACTTGTCCGGTGTGTTCCTTCCCGGGTGTTCTTTGCTGCAGTCAGCTCCTCAGAGTGTTTGGTAAGGCTCTCAGTCTTACATTCTGAAGGCACCACTGGGATTCCTGGGTGTGCTTCACTATAGTCAGCTCCTCAGAGCATTTGGTAAGGCCCTCGGTCTTACAGTGGCACATGCTGATAATCCCAGGACTCTGGGAGGCTGAGGCAGGAGGATTATAAACACAAGCCCTACCAACTGAATGAGACCCTGTATCAAAATTTTAAAAAATTTAAAAAAAGGGCTGGGGGTGTGAAGAGACTCTGTATTCAACCCCTAGTACCACCAAAAAAAAAGTCACAATAAGGGTAGGGAAATGCTACCCTGACCCAATCCGCGTACCCTGTATGCATGTATTCAACTATCACACTATAGTCCACTAATATGTGTAATTATTCCATGTTAATCAAAAAATAAAATTTAAAGAAAGAGTCTGACTTACCCGAGAAATGGAGTTCAGATACTGAGCACAACACTTGAGCTGGAGTGTGTGATGGGACTGTTTACTTTTCTCTTTGTCAACTATGTTCCTGGGGGGATAGGCAGGAAGAAGTGAGACACCAACACTGTTATTCATTCATTTGAATAATAGCTACTGAGCGCCCACTATCGATCAGCCAGGGTCCCAGGTAGTAAGCAAAAGAGACCACATTCCCTGGCTGGTGGGGCTGACATTCTAGTTGGAAGAGAAAGATAATTGCCAATAAACACAATAATAAAAGAAGTAAACTCTGTGAAATATGAGAAAGTGATTTGCACTACAGTATACAGAGGGGGGTAAAGAGATGGGAAACACTGGCTCGGGACCCTTGAAACAGTGTTACAGCAAGGCATCCTCCTATTGAGGGAGAGGAGGGTTTAGTCGTACAGAGGAAGGAAAATCCCACAGAGGACAGAGCATAGAGCCTCAAACGGGCAGAAAGGCAAGGAGCCAGCGTGGCTGGAATGGATGGAGCAGAGGAACAGGAGGAGAAGGTGAATGTGGACGTGGTGGGGCTGTCCCCGAGCATCAGTGCTTCTCAAACTGGGGTGATTCTGACCCCGGGGGTGGGGCAAATGGCAATGTCCAGGCACTTTCTGGTTGAACTGGGAATGAGGCTGGGGAGAGAGATGCTTCTGACAGCTACAAGGTAGAGGCCGGGGATGCTGCTAAACCCCCTACAAGGAACAGGCAAGAGCCCCAACCAAGAACAGTGCAGCCCCAGAATGCCAGCTGCACCGAGGCCGAGCAGTCCCCAGCAAGGTCTTCTGGCCCCTACTCTGTGACACAGGGACCACGTGGAGCTTGAAACAGAAGAGTATTTTGAGACAGCCACAATCACAGTTGTTCTCCTTGCCCTTCCCCAGACTGCACAAACTCTTATTCTTCCTGGCTCCCTTCAGTCCTCCTCAGTCGTTCATCCCCACACCACCCTCTTTAAAGGTGTGTCTCAAACGCCCCTTTCAGCCCCAGCAAACTGTGTCCCTGCTTCCTAGTTCTCCAACTGCACCCTCGCCTTCCTTGATTTGGCCTGATTTTCTTTCAGCCATTTCTAAGTTACTTGTTGACAAATCGATCTCCTCCTCTGACAGGCTTTGAAATTGTACCTTTGCAACTCAAAGTCTGCCTCTGAAAAACTGGATTGCTGGATTATTTATTAGTAGCTGTGGTTGCCAATAATTATGAGTTACAAAAAAAGAAAAGAGGGGCTGGAGGTCTAGCTCATTGGTACAGCACCTGCTGTGCATACCCAAGGTTCTGGAGGTCCCAAGCTCCCTGCCAGCACCTCCAAAAAATTTTTTTAGGAGAAATAAATGTGAAGTCTAAAAGCCAAAACAACCCTCATCTCTCTTTGAATTTCTGGGCTTGGAAAGCTCATAGGTCTCCCTTTTCTTTTTTTTAAGTAAACTTTTTAAATTGTAGAGTTGTCTGAACTTTACAGTGACAACTACTAAAGGCACTACAGAGTTCCCATATGCCACTCTACAGTTTCTCTGATTACATCTTATTTTTTCAGTGTTAAGTTTGTCAAAACTAAGAAACTAACAATGGTACATAAACATCTATGTAGGTTATTTGGAGTTCTTCTATAAGGAAGAGTTGTTTGTTTTCTTGCATTTATTTATTTATCTTTCTGAGATGGGGTAAGAATAAAAGTTTGAGGTTCACATGAAATCTGAGAGAGAAGAAAATCTTTGGTTTGTACCTAAGCTTTCTTTTCTCCTCCATGGTCCTTGGCTGGTTCCTGATGGTTTTAATCCTCTCTCTAGATGTCATGGGTATCAAGGATGTGATTAACTTTTGCCCTGCAAAAGAAAATAAATGGAGTTTAATTTCTTCATCTTTAACAGAGTTATAACATTTAAAAATATGGCATTGAAATCAGAGCATGTTTTTATAAGAGTACAAGGACAGAAGAATATACGGACCTAGGGATTCCAAACATCACAAGTGAAAACAAGAAGAAGACATATGTGTGTTAAAGTACAAAGCTAAAGCAAAGGACAAAATTTTTGCTCTGTTGCAATTCAGTGTTTCTCTTTTACCTGTGGCAAATAAATAAATAAATAAATAAATTCCTTTCAGCAAAGTCAACAGGGTGCCTTTGTACACGCCAGGCCTTTTCTCTCTGACTTTAATTTCCCACATTGCTTCCTTTTCCCCTTGAGCTCTAGGCCAAGTGACTTATTCTCTGACTGACTGCTGTAATATACTCTTCCACATCCCTCTTCTCCTGCTAACTCATATTCATATTTTTGGCCAATGTGGCTGGCAGACCCTGTTGCTCACCTATGCCAAAGTCATTCTTCCTTGTAAACAGCAGAACTGTGCTTGGGAATCTACCCCGCTTCCCTCCCAAGCTTCCTCAGGGCAGGCCCATCCCCAGGCACAATGTCCCAATGAATCTAAGACAATCCTGATGGTCAGGTCCTCCTTGAAGGTGTCTAGGCAAAGCAATGTTTTCCAAGTGATGGTCTTCAGAGAAGTCTCTTGGAAAAGGCTTTCTTCCTTCTCAAAACAGAAGAACAAAAAACCCCACAAAATGGGACTGTGGTGTAGCTCAATGGTAGAGGACTTGCCTAGCAGGCACAAGGCCCTGGGCTCCATCCAGCACTGCATGCACACACACAAAAAACAAAACAAAATGAAACAACAGGTTCTTCTTCCTCTGGATGATGTTGCGGCTCTGTGTGACACCTGGAGCTGCTCTCACCCATGAGGGAGGCCAGCTGGGGCAGTGAAGGGCTGGGGATGTCTGAAGGACAGGGCTACTTGCTCTCATCGCTGAGCCAGAACTCCTCACAAGGACATACCATGTTCACTGAGGTGCAGGAGGAATCCCCAAATGAGGACCACCAAGTCACTGTGCCAAAGATGAAATTTTCCTTAGTTGGGTGCAGAGACACATGCCTGTAATCTCAGCACTCCAGTCAGCTGAGGCAGGAAGACTGCAAGTTCGAGTCCAGGCTGGGCAACTTAGTGACTTAGTGAGGCCCTGTCTCCGTATTAAAAAAACAAAACCAAACAAAAACAGGCTTGTAGATGTAGTTCAGTGCTGAGGCCCTGGGTTCAATCCCGAGTACCACTGAAGAAAGAGAGAGAGAAAGGAGGAGGAAGGGAAGGAAGAACAGAGAGAGAGAAAGAGACTGATTTGTCTCTCAACTAAGGAGAGAGGAAGCAAAGAGAAGGGAAGAAAAAGGAAAACACAGCAATGCAGGGAGACAGCAGTGTGAGCAGCAATGCCAATTTTCAGTAAGGGGCAAAACCCACCAAATGCTTTAGTGTGAGTGGATTTTCTTCTCCCAGAAACCACTGAGAATTAGTAGACTTTATGCCTGGAGTGCTAAGGAGTGAAACAGAAATAGCAGTTTTGTTGACCTCAGGAGCAGACGGGCCGGGGATTCTCAGCGAAGATCTCGTTTCTTGATGAACTTGGCAGGAAGAGGTGTCCTACTATATTCCTAGAAACCACAGTGGGGAAGGATTGGACCAAAGTAGGACAGCATGATGGTTAAGGACTCGGGCTTGGCCGTCAGGCAGATCTGCATTTAGTCCCACATCTGCCAAGTCATTGAATTTCTCTGAGCCTCAGTTTCCTCATTAAGCAAATGGAAGTGCCTGCCTAAAGGTGCAGAGTGTGGGAAATAAATAAATCTAAACTTGATGGTTAACAGAAAGGAAATAAACGAATCAAGGTCAGCTCTCATTAGTAGTGCGGTCTCAGAGTGATCCCTCCCTACATTCCCAATGTCTTTACTTCATCTGCTAGCTCCTCAACATTCCTTGATGTCTTAAAAATAAAAAATTCAGTGGACAAGTGATGGTTGGTAGTGCACATCTGTAATCGCAGCACTCTGAGAGAAGGGTTGTGAGTTCCCTGTTAGGGCAACTTAGTGACTTACCTAGTGAGACATTTCAAAATTTTAAAACTAAGTTTTTTAAAAGGGCCAGGGATGTAGCTCACAAACAACAACAAAGATCCCGTGGACAACTCAGAAGCCTTCTCTGTTACTGCCCTAACTTTTCCCCAGTTTTATACCTTGAACAGTTTCATGGAAAGTACAAGCAGTGTCTATACCCAGGCACTCTGGGCTACGAAGGGTCTGCGAAATCGGTTCTTTCAAAGATGTTGAAAATTCTAACAACTGGTTGTGCTTTTTGTCATTCCTGTGGCTGAAAATCAGAGAGTCTGTCACATGGATATCAGACGTGGATGAAACCATGCTGAAGGCTGAATTTGCCAATGGTTTGTCTCGCATAATCTGAGTTGGGGAGGGATGGTTTTGGATCCCAGAAGGAACATTCTCAAGCTCTATGATGATTTCATGCACTCGGTTATCTGACATCATCTCTAGTCTCCTAGAAGCCTTATTTTCCACCTGTAGGGTCTTCAAAGACCTCACAGGTAGTTACACCGCCATTATCGCACCGGGACCCACTGCAGGACAAGTGATGATAATGATACAAGGATGCTCCATTCACATTTTTTCAATGCCAGGATGAGATCACCACAGCCAGCTCCACAAAAATCATAGCCTAACTTCCCCGAAGCTGTCCCCTGAGGAGTCTTCTCAGGAGGAGATGTATTTTCCTGTAGAGAATTCTGTCCTGGTAGCTAAGTAAGAAATTAAAAACAGAATCCTTATTGAAGACAATGGGATTCTAGAAAAGAAGACAGAAGCTCTAAATGACTGATAGTCGAATGGCAAGATTTTCTTTTTTAATTTAACACTTCTAACTTAGAATTTATAATTTCACATGCCTGTAAAAGTCCAGGTGAGTTTATAGTATTTCAATTGTCATCCTTGGGTCATCCCAGATGGTAGACACTGCTATCTGTCTACCTCCTAACATTGATTCTTTTTTCCCTATACCAGTAGAAACCGAATTTCTTAGGTGGTCACTAGACTCAGTTTAAGATTTTCCCAGCTTTCTTTACAGATAAGGGTAGACAGGTGACCCAGTTTTAGTCAATGAAACAAGTGGCTTTCAGGTATGCTCTTTAAAAGGAGATAGTTGCTTGGATTCACCTTTTGTCTCTCACCATTCCTCCATTTTCATCTCAGAAACAGCCATTTTGAAAACAAGAGGACGGACATTCACCTACTGAGAATGGTGGAGAAAGATACCAGGAACCTTGGCCCTCGAGGGCATCATGGGAAGAGTGGATGTAAGCTTTGGACTTCTTCCCTCCACTCTTCTTGTTACATGAGACAAATACATCAGAATATTGCAAAGCTATTGCTCTGTTTCAGCATTAGGCACCTGAACACAATTCCTGTCCAATAAACCTGACTTAGGCATCATATTATTTATTTAATAGTTGGAGAAACAAAGGAGCAGAGACATGAACTGACACCTTCTTTCCCTCATCACACCCCAGTAAATGGCAGGATTGGACTAGAACTCATGTACTCCTCACAGCAACGATAACTAGCAGTAACAAGACCTACCATTACTTCAGACCAACACCTTAAAAAGAGTGTATCATTTTCTTCTCACAATCACCCTATGAAGTAGGTACTATAATCAATCCTTTCTTTGGGGGGGGGGATCGAACTCAGCATCTTGGGCTTGCATGGCAGGCAGCGGCACCACTGATCTAAATACCCAGCCCCATCAATCCCATTTTATAGCTAAGAAAACTGAGGCTCAACAAAGTGATTTTCCCAAGGTCACACAATCAGCAAGTAGCAGAGCTAGGAGTCAAACCCAGGTCTGAACCCAAAGCAGATGAAGTACTTCACTGTGGCCCCTTCCTGAAACAAGATGCTGATGTCTCATTCATTCAATTATAAACAAATAAATATTTATGAGTGCCTACTATGTGTGAGGGGCTTCTTGGAGCATGGCAAAATCTTTTAAAGTGACACTTTATCGTGAAATTACCCATCAATTAGTTGTACGTGGTTTGAAAATAAAAACCAATGTAAGACAAAACAGCAAAGAAAGCCAGCTCCTCTATTTCATTACTTCTCCCTCCTTTGGGGGGACTCTCATCTCAAGCTTCATGCTGGCTGGATAGGGTGGTCTTATGAAGGCTAAAGCCATTTCCTCTCCCTGATAGTTAAAGTCAATCTTGTCTTCTACAGTAAAAATGAATGGTGCAGGTGCTTATGCTCCAAATAGACTGGTCAGAGTCTTTCCCTGGCACCGATGGACAGATCAGGCAGAAGGGAAGGCCTTTCAAGGAGGTAGCCAACTGACTCGTTTCTATGTGGGGCTGATGGCCTGACTCTGATCCAGATGGAGAAGGTCAAGTTTATAGAGAAGCTGAGTCAAGCAGAGTTGAGAAATGGATGGAAAACAAAGAAATGCAGGTGGTACTGAACCCTCACTTCAGAGTCTTAGGCCCCGATTTCTCTAACTCATTTAACAACTTAATCCAACAAATATCTCTAAAATGCCTACCACATGCAGGTTACTGTATGAGGAGCTGGAAGCAGTTTATTTTAGGTTCTTTATCTGAGACAGAGTCTCACTATGTAGTTCAAGTTGGCCTTGAACTCACTATGTAGCCCAGGCTGGCCCTCATACTGGTAGTGACCCTCCTGCCTCAGCCTTCCGAGGGCTGGAACTACAGGTGTAAGCCACCACACCCGGCTATTTTAGGTTCTTTAAGTTTCTCCCATATCCTTCCCACCAAATGAAGCAATTAATGCCCTTGGGCTAATGCCCATTTGAATTGAGTTTCTGTCACTTGCAGCTGAAAGATTCCTAAGGAAGTCACCTTGCTACCTACAAGAGAAAAACTACATATTTGAAATAAAACTCCAAGAGCTGGGGGTGTATATCAGTGGTAAGAGCCAGTGCTTAGCATGTACAAGGCCATGGATTCATTTCCCAGCACCAAAAAGGGGGGAAGAAAGAAAGGAACGAAGGGAAGGAGGGAGGGAGGAAAGGAGGGAAAAGAAAGAAAAGGCTCCATTATGATAAATTAAACAAAGCTGCATCCAATACAACACCGGGTGCCAAGAGAATACGGCAATATCTGGGTTGCCTTGAATGTGTTCCTTCCCTCGGGCTGGTTTTAGGATCACAGTCCATTAAGCCTTACCTTGGGGTGACTTGTGCCAATCACATTTGGACAATAGTAGGTTTCCATTGCCATGGCTATTTTCACCCACAAAAGCAGGGTTCACTGGAATGAAGAGGAAAGAGACACTGCAAATCAGTCTTATGACCCTAGATATCAGGGAGCACATAATGGTTAGTAATGGTTACTAACACCAAGACCTTGACTTTAAGGTTCTAACAGATCCAGGATCAAGACCTTGGAAAACAGAACAAATATCAAAAACAATGCCATTAAGTATTACCAACCTGGATCGATGATTTTCATTTGACTATAAGTCATGATTTAAAAAAATGATTCTTACCTTGAGATACAGGACACAGCTATACTTATTTAACTTAAAAATAAGTTTCACAAAACAATACTTTGAACTATAGAAACTTCACTATGATATATTCTTACCCTATTTCACTCTTTTGTATTTCACTTTATTTTTAATTTCATCTTGTTTTCGGAAAATTCTATTTCAGTTTAAGAAGTTCATTTCACAACTTGTTAATAAGTCACAATTCAGAGTTTGAAAAGTACTTGTGTAGATGAATACAAAGGTTGCTTCCAGCTCTAGCCTGTTATGATGACACATGAACAAACTTAAAATATGGCATGACTGCCTTAGGGACAGAGTCTACTTTAAGCATCTACATGACTGCGTCACAGTTCAATATATTTATATTCAATCCATGGTAAACATTAAAGGTAAACTCCACAACAGAGAAAATGGAGCACATTTTGATGGGGCCAGTGTGTAAAATTAAATTACTAAAGGTTCTGGAATTTCTTGCCTGGGCATAATTCCCAGCCCTGTTTGTCCCTAGGAATGTTACTTAACATCTCTGAGGTTTTAAAATAGGGATAATAATATGATTTTCACATAGGATTGTTTGGGGAATTGAATATATGTAAAATAATAAAATAATACTGGAATGTCATCAGCTCTTAATTTCTATATTAACTATTATGGGAGATTAACTGTTATTCAGCAAATATTGCACCTCCTCCATGTTGGCTATCTTTATTAATGTTGGGGTTGATGACATGACTTGCTTTTACCAATGTAACAGCAGAAGTGAGGGTCCCCATTCCAAGACAAAGCTATTAAAGACCTTGTGAGTTTCTGCTTGCTATTTTACCCTCCAGGTAGCTCGCTGGTGCAAGAAGGACACTAGACCCAAACAGAAGCCATGATTTGGAGCCAAGAACAGCCAAACTCAGCCTGATGCAGCCAAAACCCGAAGAATCCTGCAGATGTGTGAGTGGGAAATAAACGGTTGCTTATTATATGACTCAGGCTTTGGGGAATTGTTTGTTATGCAGCATTCATGCAGCATGAACAAACCGATACAACTTGTATGGATGCTATTAAGACAGTATGGACGTTATTAAGGCAGTGCTCATACATCTACTATGGACCAGGCACTGGAAACTGGGAAAATCACCTAAAGCCCTGGGGGGTGCACAGATGAAAATGAGTTCTTCTAAGGAGCGAACAGTTTGTCAGAATGGGGGGACACCAGGTCAGTGACTGCTAAGGGCTACTACATTTGCTCTACAAAGGAGCTCAGAGAAGGAAGGCACAATTAATTAATTAATTAATTAATTCCTTCTTTTTCTAAAGCACTTTGATTTCCAGTATTCTGAAGAGATGGGTGGTAAGGAATCTGTTTGCATTTGCCCTGTTTTTTCTCAGCAGTAATGCAGGGTAAATAAAAGGTCAGGCTTTGGGGCAGAGAGTCTGAACCCCAATCTTGGCTCTGTCAAATTAGCCGTTGGTTGACCTTGGGCACATTTCTTTCTGAACCTCAATTGTACCACCTGCTAAGGCAAAGCAGCAGTGCCTACCTGGAAGGCAGTTGTACAGATTAAGCAAGCTAATAAAAGTAAAATGTCCAGCAGTCTCAGGGCATAGAAAACACTTAAAGCCTACTTGGTATTATTCGTGTCACTTACGCTAGGGTAGGGCAGGTAGATTTATCAGTCTTTCTTTTCATTATCAGCTCCCAAAAGAGTCTTTATAGATGTATTTATGAACTCTAGGTGTATCTGCTTTATATAAGAAGAGGAAGATTTTTTTTCTGGCCTTTCAAGAACAACCCCTTCCCTCGCTCTTGGGTTTGCTATTGTTGTCTGCTGAGAAATGTAAGGATAAAGTTTTGAACAACTGACATTTGGGTTCCTAAATGAATGGTTTACATATAGATGTTTAACAATCAGTGTTTTTGATTACAATAGTTTGACTTACAATTTTTCCACTTTATGATGGTGGGAAAGCAATATACATTCAATAGAAACTAGACTTCCAAAATTTGAATTTTGAAGGGTATGTAGCTCAGTAGTAGAGCACTTGCCTACTTGAACTGGCTTCTCCAACAAGGCAGCAAGTCCCTCTTTCCTCCTGGAAGGTAAGAACTGTTCAGAATTTCCTTTGTCTCCTGGAGCTGGGCATCTTACCTTTACACACAATAGATTCTGAGGATGATGTGACTTCTCGCATCTTAGTCTCAGCGTACCACTTTGACCTACCTATTTAAAGTTAAAGTAACATGAGGCAACACTTGTATGTGCTTCTGTTTAACTTGTGAACAGAGACTTATAGACAGCAAAAAAGAAATCCTCCTCTGAACCCAGAGCTTACTGTCCACCACGAGTTTTGATACATATAAGAATAAGATGATACCTAACACAGTTTAAAATGACAGGTTTATTAACAGCCACTAAAGCTGGTTCGAAGACTAAAGAGTTGATAATTAAAAACCATGAGCAATGAGAAAAATCTTAGCTATATTAGTTGGAAAAGTAGCATAAGCATAGTTCTGCTTCCTTTCCTCCTTGCCTCCAGTAGATTGTGAATACACAGTTGTCGATTGGACACCTTTAGGATGTGCTAAACTAAAGTGGCCATAGCAGTCCTTATACCTCCCCAAAAGTGATTTTTGTTTACCCACTTGGTGTTTTAGATTTTTAAAAATTATTTCGGAGCACATCAAATTCAAGAAGTACTCTAGTTTGAGTGTAGGTTGATGTGCCCCCCAGGGGTTCATGTGCTGGGATTTTGGTCCCACTGTGACCATGTTTATGTGGTGGGACCTTTAAGAGGTGGAGCCTAGGGAACACAATTAGGTCATCGGGATGCTATTCTCAGAAGGGATTAGTTGGCTCTCCCAAGAGTGGGTTGATACAAAGCAAGACCACCCATGTGCTTGGTCCTTCTGCACATGGCTGGTTTTCCTTCCTGCTTCTGCTTCTCTGCCATGGTGTGATGCAGTCAAGTCTCACCAGAGGCCAAACAGATGGGGCTACCTGATCTCGCACTGTGAACTAAATAAGCCTTCTGTTCTTTACAGAGCACCCAGTCTCAGGTATTTGGTTATCACAACAGAAAATGGACTAGTAAGGAGATTTCAAGTTAAAAAAAATTTTTTTTCTGGCTTCTTTTGAGAACTCTCAGGATCTCACCACCCTGAGTACACATAACCATAGTGGGCCACCTCTGCCACCTAAGGCAGACACAGGTTATGCAGGCTCCCATTTTCCACATGCCTTACCTGGCCCTCTTTGAACACCAATTACACTTGGCTTCCCTAGACCCTGACTTCTCACCTCTTGTACCTAAAGAAGGTGTTTGAAGGGGAAACAATAGGCCAATTCTTCTATGGTGATGGCTGCTTAACCTCTAAATCCACTGGATTTTGCTTTTTTTTCAGGACATTATCTTCGTCTTAACACATGCTTACCGTAGCCATTTCCAGGAGCACCTGGTAAAGAATGGCCATATGGATTTGCCATCTTCACTGATGTCATTTCAATGCTTTCAGGGTAATCTTCAGTCTCGCCTCCAAGGATGCCCAAGGGGCCATTACCCCTGCAACGAAATGAGAGCTGGACTGAAGATGTTCTGCTGAACACCCTAAAATCCCAAAGTGATGGGTCACCATTCACCCAGTAGTGTGGTAAGAACAGCCATTCACCCATCCATCCATTTTCCCATCCATCCCACAATTGCTGGCTGAATGCCGACCATATGTTAAGCATGGGCAAGGCAGTAAGGATACAAAGATAAAGACAAAGTTATTTGCCCCCAGGAAGCTCCCAACACAATCTGGCATAGCTTCTTCTTTTTGAGACAGGGTCTCCCTAGGCAGCTCAGGTTGGCCTCAGACTCACAGCAATCTACCTGCCTCAGTCTCCCAAGTGCCGGGATTACAGGTATGCACCACCATGTCCAGCAGGCAAAGCTTCTTAGACACAGCAAGAGGTGATTATAATACAGGTAGAAGGGCCGGGGATTTAGCTCAGTGGTTTCGCCGCCTGCTGCACAAGCGCAAGGACCTGAGTTCGATCCCCAGTACCAAAAAAAAAAAATACAGGTAGAAGCTGATGGGTATCAGAAGATGAGTCCAAGGTGTTCAGAGGAAGTAGAGAATGCTGGCTGGAAGTTTTGGGGAAAATCCACATGGTTAAGAGACATCTGAGAGGAGACTGGAGGAAATTCATTTATAGTTGAGGGATGGCATTGCAAGGGTTAGGTACAGCAAAATAAAGGCGTGAGGCCAGACAGTATTGAATAAAGGAAATGTTATCAAAATCAATTAACCCGTAGCAATGATTTTCAATTTTATATATGCTGATTCCCAGGCCCTATACCAGACAATTAAATCAGAAGCTCTGAAGGTTGTGCCCAAACATCTGTATGATTTTTATTGTTACAATTCCCCAGGTAATAAAGTAATTCAAAGGATCAGTCAAAGTCCAGAATCACTAACGGTTGAGGCAGGGAGGGAACAGGGAATAGGAGAGCCACATCAAGCAGGCCTGTCTTGGGGTGGCACCTGATGTCAGCACAGTGTCTCCTCATTCCTAACTGCTCTGTAAGTGAAGCAAAGTGGCCTTTCTCCCACAGGTAATGGGGATACATGGAAGATGAAAAGCAGAGGAGTGACACAAACAGAAGGGTTTCTTGGGCTGATGACTCAGGCCCGGGATTTCTCGGTTAACCCCACACAGGAATGGCTGTTGTCATGTTCCTTCCAGAACTCTTTGAAAGTTAAATCTGCATCTGAGACCATGTCCAAGTACAAGGAGTCAAAACTCAAGACTTTGTGGGCCGGGGATTTAGCTCAGTGGTTCCGCTGCCTGCCTTGCAAGCGCAAGGTCCTGAGTTCAATCCCCGGTACCCACACACACAAAAAAATCTGCCTGAAAACTCAAGACTTTGTTCTTAAGTTAAAGCTAAAATTCCAGCTGTAACCTAAGTTGTTCATATGTCAGGCCGGTTGTAACTCAAGGGTCCACTGTATCTCCCCTCTCCTGTTTTCGATCAGTAAAGAGGTTCCAGAAAGCCTTTTTTTTTTTGGTACAGGGGATGGAACAGAAAGCCTATTATTAACCCAGTTGCAGAGCAGACCATTCAGGGTCAATGTGCGCAAACCTGGAGGTTAGTGTGCTTTTTTGTTTCTGTTCTCCACAATACTGTGCTCAACTTCCTCAGTCTTTTGGGAAAAGTAGCTTTTGCTAATTTATCTCCTGCTTGACTAGGTTCCTATCCTAGTTTACTTCTTTCTGTACTCCAAGTCTCATCTGTGATTTTCTTCCAGGTAGCCTTTTATGTTTGAGTATCATTAGGGAGTTGTTTTCTCAGGGCCTTATTTCATCCCAGTCCACCTTTCTGCCATATTCAGCGGCCATTTTGGTTCATCCTGTGGCTTGGCCACATGGATTTTGCCATTTTAGTTGGTCATGTGGGTCAACCACATAGTTCCACTATGCTCATTTGGCATTTTTTTTCTTTTTCTTTTTCAACTGGCCTCATGGTCATGAAGAAATCTCAAGATTGTAGCTAAGAGCTAAGTAAGCCATCAGTTTTGAAGAACATATGGACCTCTCCCCTTTTCTTTTTTTCCCCCCTTTTCTCTTTTGACTTGAGTTAGACCCTTTCCCTGTTTTTCCTAACAGAAATTCAAGTAATTTAGAAACCTGTGCTTGGGAACCTGGGTGGAACAAAGGAACAGCCAGTAAAGCTTAACTCAAGTGCCTGTGAGTATGCAAAAATAGACCCATACTGGTTCTTAGAACTTTCAAAAGTTTTTTTAAGAGGCTTCTGTCTCAATTGCCTAAAACAAGGTATGAAGATTTTTATTATTAAGGAAAATGTGAGGGCTGTTATTCTCAAGTGGTTGTGTTTCTCAACTGGCTAAAGGAATCCCTCGGCAGGGGGCTCCACCCTGATCTCATGGGAGTTTCTAAAGCAGCAGCTAGAGGGCTCCATTGTTCTTCTTAAGCAATAAATGGTCTCGGCCAGGGATTTAGCTCAGTGGTTCCGTCGCCTGCCCTGCAAGCGCAAGGACCTGAGTTCGATCCCCGGTACCAAAAAAACCCCAAAAAACAAACCTGGAAGGAATAAATGGTCTCAACTCTTCCAGGAAGACACCAGTGCCACTCCATCTTTGAGCAGGAGCAGAGACATCTGCTTAGTAAGTATTTGCATCTCACAAGGGATGTTTTATGAACTCAACAGGTTTCCTCCTTCTGCATGGACTTAAGGACTCAGACCTAGTTTTGTCTCTCCATAGGCCATGGAAACACCCTACAGATTCCAGCCACCTTGTCATTAGGCTGTATCCTTAAAAGCTGACAGCAACTTGACCTTGAGGGTAGCTAGTTGGAGCTCTAGGGGCTCCACCTTTGTAATGTGTGAGTCCAGTATAAACTAGGAAATAGCAAGAGATGGGTACAGAATGGCAGTCTAAATTACAGTAGTGCTCTTCACTTAGGTCTTTTTTGCAAAAGGCAAGGAAAGTGGTGTAAAATCTCTTATGTTCAGGCTTTTATGGTTCTCAATCTCTGAAAAGGCCCAAGAACCACGGTATTTGAAGAGGCCTCCCAAGGAAAAAGATGATATCCTGTTCTCAGATCCCCACCTGACTCTCTCCGGGATATAGGTCTTTCCCACCTGTTTCCACTAGAGGCTAGTGCCCCAGAGAGACCAGTATTTTAAAATGACTCAATTGCTGGACATGGCCTTTTCTGTATTCAACAACTGGGCTCTAGATGAGGATAAAAGGAGATGGACTGAGGGGGAAAAAAAAGGACAGACCAAAATTATTGCTTCAAGCACACCCAAGTTGTCCAAGGGAAAACCCAAGGCCAATCAAGGCCTACAAAAAATTGGACACTGGGTACATGACTGTACCAACCCACCACCTGGGCCCTGCTCCATGTGTCAGGTGGTCAATGTACCTGACTCGTGGCACTGGAGGATTGACTGTCCCCACTCCCAGAGAGGAGCTAGGCCAGCCAAAATCCTCATCTCCCACTCTGATGAAAACCGAAGGGGCCCGCCCAGTCCACGGACATCTATAATGTACCATCCAGGGACATCTCCATCTCCTGTGTGAAACCCTGGGTGACCTTGGATATCATGGGTGAGGATTTCAATTCCTTTGGTTTCTGTTTTAGCTTCTTTCTCTAAAACCTCTCCTCTAGATATAATTGGGGTCAAGGAGCACCCTAGCCAGAGCTTCTTTACTCGTGCTCTGAAATGTTACCTCAAAGGTCAAATGTTCAACCATGAGTTTTGAATTGTTCCACAGTGACCTACTCTCTTATGAATAAGAGATTTACTAGCAATATTGGAGGCATTTCTCAAACAGCAAAGGCCAAAGCAGATTTTACCTGCTGGGACTACGCTAAGCCATGCTTCTTGGATACCCCTGAGGTTACTATAAAGATTTGCACTACTCTTAATCCTGCCTCTTTGGTCCCTACAAGCTCAGAAGTTAGCCACTGTTGTGAATAGATGGCTTCCCAGACCTATGCAAACAGACAGGATATCAGAGACTTGCTCCTCCAAACCCTGAGGAGATATTGTTCATTGATAGAAGCAGCTATGTCCAAGGAGGACATTGAAAGTCAGATCATGCAGTTGTCAGTTCAAAACAGGTCACTGAAGCCAAACCCTTCCTTCAGGGACCTCTGCTCAAAAAACAAAAAACAAAAAACCAGAGCTCATAGCCCTCAGGCATTAATATTAAGCCAAATACGTCTTTCTAGTGCTACATCTCCATGCAGCAATTTGCGGAAAAAGGAGCTTTCTAACTAATAAGCAATCATCTATAAAGCAAAAGCAGGAAATCCTACAACTCTTAGATGCAGTCTATCTTCCCAAGCAGGTCACTGTCATTCATTGCAAGGGACTCCAAAGAGACATGTCTAAAGTTTCTTTGGAGAATCAAATGGCTGGTAGAGAGGCAAGAAGCAAAGCCTTACAGCCCCTCAAGACCCTGGTCCTTCCTCAAGGGACACAATAAGAAGCTATAAAATTCCTACATAGAAAATGATCACTTGAATTTTCACAGGACTGGGACTAGCAGAGACCACCAGACAGGCCTGAGAAGCTTGCCCACTAACCTTGCCAAGCTCAGATCAGCTCCTTTGTTAGAACCTGTACACAGGAGAGCGACATAACCCAGGAGGACTGGCAATTATATAACCAGCTCTACCTGAACTATCTGAAGACAAAGACCACCCCCCCCCTCCACCTCCACTGCCAAAACAAGTTACTCCTGTGTACTTCTGGAAGATTTGAGGGTCCTTTTTCAAAAGCAAGACTCCAGTACTCCTCTAGGTGGAGATAAGTAGAGTCACTAATGAGCCTAATTCACCACCGCTTAAAACAGGCATCTGCATCAAGACTCCTGTTTTTAATTAGAGCCATAATGTGAGTAAATTTTTTGGTTTGTTTTTTGATTCAGTTCAGGGTATGTAGTTCAGTTATGTAGTTCAGGTTGTCCTTAAACTCACTATACAGCTCAGGTTAGCTTTGAACTCTCTGTGATCCTCCTGCCTCAGGCTCCGGAGTGCTGGGATTACAGGTGTGCATCACCACACCCAGCTTCAATGTGGATCATCTTGCTAAGGCTATAGCTCTCAGACTCTCCATCATTTATCTAACATACTTCTTTGCCATACTTTCTCCTCCACAGAAAGTGAAAATCTGTCCCACTTCTTTTCATATTTGGGCTCTACATCTCTGATCTAATAGTAAAGTTACTCTCCTGACAAATTCACCGAACTTTCTCCCATTGAACAGGCAGCTCAGTAGCCACTAACTCTTTTCTTACTGTCTTCTGGCAGGTTTTTTTTTTTTTATTCAACCTAGCTACTGGTAATTTGTCTCCTGCTTGAGTATATGCCTACCCCAGTTTACTCCTTTTTGTACTCAAAGTCTCATCTGTGATTTCCCCCTAGATTTCCTTTTATCTCTGAGAATCATTGGTGAGTAGCTTTCTCAGGGACTTTTTTCATCCCTGGCCACCTTTCTTCCATATTTACCAGCCATTTTAGTTCATCCTTGGCCACAATACCCCAATGTACTTGGAAAGCACATAATCCCCAGGAGATAGGAATATAGCCCCTTTCAGCAGGAAGTAGCTCCATGAAGACAGGTACCTCCACTCCCTTAGCACCCCAAAGAATTATTGGGATATGTGTCTTTCAGGGGAAAATGAGGTAGAAGATTAAAGTGTGGCATGCTGGTTTGGAAAGTGGGCATGACCTGTTAATTAAAAAGTTTCAAGATGCAGAAGAGTTCCCAAAGCCCTGCACATGGACTTCTTGTGAGAACATAAGCAGTCTTGAGCCTAGACCTGATGTCAGCCTGAGAAACAGGAGATACAAAAAGGCAGTTGCCATTGAGCTCTAGGATACTGTGTTCTTTCACAGTAGTCTGCTCTCATGCTGCTCTAGAGTGTACTTTTATTTGGCCTAAATTTGCTCTGCAGAGCTCATTTCTTTCCCTACCTTTAATAAATATAAAACCTCGCTACCGCTACCTTTAAAAAAGTAGTGAGAGTCTAGATGTGTTACAAGGTTTGGGCGAAACTCTGGGAAAATGAGGAATTGAAAGATTAAATTCAGGTAAGGGCTTTGCACCACAGACTGGGAGTCTATGGCCCACGTGAAGTCCATGGGTAGGTCTGAGAGTTTCATCACAAGGGCAAGTCATTGAACCATCACACCTGTTCTTAATCAAAACCACAAGAACTAAGTTCCATTGACTTGATAACATAGAACTCAGTTCCCATCAATGAAGGAATATACCTGAACTTACCCCCTGGTCATTTTCCAGGTGTCAGAAGAGCTATAACCATGACCATCCTTAGCACCTGGGTAATCAGGTTCCCCCCAAATATCTGGAGAATTCTGATGGTCTGCAGCACCAGGATAGTCTGGTTCCCCCAAAAAGTGGAGAGAGTTGGCTTGATTCTCAGCACCTGGATAATCAGGCTGTCCCAGAGAGTCTGTGTATGGACTGATTCTGGAACTAGAAAAACCTAGATTCCTTCTAGAGCCTGGATGGTTAGAATTGGCTCTGTGGCCAGGGTGGTTAGGGTTGCCTTTAGCTCCAGGATAGTCTGCTTCTCCCAAGGATCCAAAATGATCTAGCTTTGTTCTGGCATCTGCGTAGTTTCCACTGATTCTGGACTCTGCAAAATCAGGATTTCTTAGAGATCCAGAAGAATCTGGCTCTCTGAGTGAGCTCAAGTGGTGTGGATTGCCCTGGAATTCAATATAATCAAACTCTGGCAGAGATCTGTGATAGTCTGGACTTGTCTTGGAATCTTCAGAATAGGGATTATTCCTGGGGTGGGGATAATCTGTAGAATTTGGAGATCCAGGATAATCTTGTTCCACTACAGACTTAGGAAAGTCTAGATTTGTTCTGGAGCCTGCAGAGTGTGCATTGCTCCCAGTGCGGGGATAGTCTGGATTGTTCAGAGAACCTGGAAAGTCTGGATAATCCTGAGTTTTCAAATACTCCTTCTTATGGTCCTGAGACCTTGAATAGTCTGGGTAATCTGTGTGCCTCTCGTAGCTGTTATTTCTGTAGTAGGCAGACATGCCGGTACAGATTCTTCACTCCAGGGTGTTACACCCTTCCTACATTTGCAGTCACTCAAGGATCCTTTTGTTAATCTGAAAAACAAAAAGGACAGAAAAAGTCAGGTTTTTCTCTGTCTCCTTGCAGGAATTGCTGGTTATCATGCAGCATCTGGTCTCTTCTCTCACAGCTGGGAGCACAGCTCCCTAGAATAAAGACAGTGTTTCCCAGCCTCCCTTGCACACACGTCTGGGAATGGGAGTGGCTGGGGGATATGAGCGGAAGCAATACACACAACGTCCAGGTTGTCCTTTCGAAAGAAAGGGGTTATCCTTCCCTTTCCCAGTCTTCTTCCTCCTGCGGGCTGGATCGCAGACACAGTCCACCAGCTCGGGCCATGTATCCAAAGGCAGCACTCTCTGCCCTGTGGGAGAGAGCCTGGGTTGCCGGCGACTTCGCAGCGCAGAGCCCCCGAATCAGCACTAGGTGATTATGGAAGACAGAATGAGCTTCTAAAAATCCTTTTTAAACTACTGGGGTTTTTTTTGGGGGGGGCTGGAGGGTGTTGAGATATGTGGCCAAAGTTACATCTTAAACAACACATTGCCTTGTTTGGAGAAGAAGGCAATGAACCAAAGGATTAGAAGGAATAGGAAATTTCCGAGGAATTTTACTGCATGTGTGTTTCCAGGGTTCAAAGCAATGTGAGAAGGGGCACCAAGCATACGTTAGTATGGGTGCAACGAAGGAAGACTAGGTGGTGGGGCCTAGAGGGCTCAGGTAGGGAGACGTTTGCTATGGCCCCTCCAGAGTGAACAGACGGCTTTATGAGTTCCGTGAGCTCTAATCTGCAGACACAGCAGGCATCCCAGTCGGAAGCGATGTGGCTTTCTTTCTCAGGTGTGCTGTATATCTATTTTTACCTGCCTGTGGCCCATTTCCCCTTCTTTTGGCATTGATGCCATGATTTTCCTGTCATCCTCCCCTGCCCCCGTTCTCAGTCCAGGTCGTGCCAGAAGGGCTGGCTGCCTTCCTGACCACCTCCGAGATGGTCACATGACCCAGGCCTGGCCAATCAGGCCCTGCCCCTGGCCATAGGGTGTGGCTCGGGAATGGGTTTATAACTAATGGCAGTCCACTAGAAGAGAGATCCACAACACCCAGCCACAGGCTGCTACTGGTTATGGACCAGGCCGCAGAGCAGGAGGTGAGATTGGGCAAGTAAAGGATGCTTCGCCTGTTTACACGGCTCCCCGTGGCTCACATTACTGCTTCTGTCAGATCAGCGGCAGAATTAGATTCGCATAGGAGCATAAACCCTACTGTGAACCACACATGTAAGAGACCTAGACTGCTTTTGAATCATCCTGAAACCATTCTACCCACCCCAAGCCCCATCCATAGAAAAGCCAGCTTCCACAAAACCTATCCCTGATGCCAAAAAGGTTGGGGATTGCTGCTCTTGGACCTGAACTAGACTTACAAAAAAAGTGCTCTTATTTCAAGGGAGATAGAATGTAAGTCTGGAGCTGCTGCAGTAGCATTAGTGGGAATAGAGAAGAAAATAATAAGTAGATAATTAAAAGGCAGAGTCAATAAGATTAACGGGCTGACTCAATATGGAATAGACGAGAAGCGAAATGAAAGAGAAACATGTCCACAGTTTAAAGCTAGCATGATAAAATACATAGTGATGCCTTCAAAAGAAGGAAGTAGAAGATTTTGAAAGCGCAGCCAACGTTTACAAGTTTATCTCTATGTAAATGACAAGAGTTGGACTTTTTGAGTAATCAGAGCTAAAGGCAATATTAACTTTCTGCCATCACCTGTGGTTTCCAAGTATTTGCCAACTCAATTCCCTGTGTCTAGCATGGCAGAGGTCTGTTTTTCTTTCTCTTGTTTCACCTAGTTTCCTTGACAATCCCTCTCCCCCACTCACAGTCCCCTCAGGCCAGGTGTGGACATTGGACCCAATCCAAATTATATTCTTTTTGGCCATGGGGACAGGGTCGGCATATCATGCAGTCAGAGCCAGTGAGATTCAATTCTTGGCATTTTTTCAGAGCTAGAAGGAAGAGCACAGCTCAGTCTTTCTGTGGGACTTAGAGTTAGGCATCTTAAGCTTGAGGTTGCCAATGGTCACAGGTGAAGGTTTGCCTAAGAGTGATGCCAACAAAGAGAAAGCAGAGCCAGGAGTCAGACAGAAAGAATGAGCAAGTACTGATGACACTGTTTAAGGGCCTGGATCCAACCATACCCGAGGGGCGGATGACACTGGATACCTGAGTCATCACATTCTCTTTTTGGCTTAAGTTCCTTTGAGTTGGGTTTATTATTTGCAAATTAAAGAAAAGAATTCAGACCAAGATGTGAGCTTTGCAAAAGAAACATCTATTCACAGTGTAGTGCTGTGAAGACTAAATGCTAAACTTTATTATAAACGTTTTTCACAACACAGAGTTTGAACCCACTTATTTACTTGTAGAAATTCATATGTTTATGCTCAAGGAATTTCTGTGACCCAACAAAACCTAAGGAAGCTAAATGATGCCTAGTATATGCAAGAAACTAAAAACAGATATAGCTATATATCTCAAAAGAAATGAATATGTCTACCAACAGGCAACAAGAATGTTCACAGAAACATTTTTTTTCATGAGAGGCAGAAATTGGAAGCAACACAAATGTCATTCGGTAGTGGAATAAGGAAATGGACTGGGGCATATTTGTACCATGAACTACTACGCAGCATTAACAAAATATGA
Organism: Heterocephalus glaber; assembly: GCF_053883595.1. Lineage (NCBI taxonomy): Eukaryota > Metazoa > Chordata > Mammalia > Rodentia > Bathyergidae > Heterocephalus > Heterocephalus glaber. The sequence goes on from NW_028258175.1 coordinate 12,045,117, forward strand.
ACTTTTGCTACATGCAGTATCATGGATGAATCTCACAGAGGTAAGGATATGGAAACAGCTGGACACAAGACAGCATGTTCTGCATAACATTCACACAAGTTCAAAAATAGGGGCCCTGACATGCGGTGACAGAAGGGAGAACTTGGATATCCGGGGGAGGAAAAGAGGCTGGGGAGGACTAGGAACTGCCTTGAGAGGCTCAGAGGTGCTGAGTGGTGATCTCAGGTTGCATGGGGCACAGACATATAGGTATAAAATTTCATCAAGGGTACACTTAAGAACCGCATACATCTCTATCAATATATCAGTCCTAAGTTTTAATGTTAGAGTGAAAATGAAAAAGACCAACTAGAAGACAAACATAAAACCTGTTTCTCCAAGGGGCCATTATACCAGTTGAAAAACACAAACAGTTTAGGCTCACAAATATTTCCAGTTTTCTTACAGATAAATCAGAGAAAATCTGAATTAATGAAAACAAAAGCCAGGTGAGAACATGACACATTACGTGAACTGAGTCATCTCTCTATGTGATGCTAAGAAATGAAAATGCCAGAAGTAAAATACTGTGCTTGGTATCAGTTAGAACTGAATTTAGTTTCTATTTGCTGCCTGTGTGGTCTGGGGAAGTCACTTAATCTCTCTGAGCCAATTTCTCTACCGATGTAATACCGAATATAATAATATCTCATACGGCCATTGCGAAGAAACATTCATTGATCAGAGCTATTATTTACCATTATTTTTATTTAAGTATAATGTAAGTACCAGCAATTTTCAAAAGAGATAGGAGTTAGTGGATAATGAAAGTCATGCACTCAACCAGGACGTGATTAAAGAAGTAAGAAATGAGGGCCGGGAATTTAAGCTCAGTGGCACCAACGCCTGCCGTACAAGTGCAAGGTCCTGAGTTCCATCCCTGGTACTGGAAAAAAAAAAAAGAAGTAAGAAGCCTCTCATAATGAGGTAGAGGACTGCTGAGATTTCTGCCTTGTAACCGAGAACTACATTTTGCTGTGAGCCACTTACTAACTCAGACTAATAGGGAATCTCTGTGGTTATCGAACACTCATGATCAGTGAAAAAGAAGTTTACCAGTTTTTCTAGATGGCCACACTGTTCCTCAGGATCAATGTCTGAAAGGAGCTCATCACGAGAGCCCTTCCAAAGGGAGCAGATAACAGCACAGTGATGCGGGGTCATGGTCCCCCTGGAGTCCCTCCAGGTCGCCGTGAGGTGACAGCCCTTCAAGTCAGGTAGTGGGCTGGAATTGCTGGTGGCCAGGTCACTTCCAAGCCGAACCTTTTAAGAATCAAAGTGGGACTCTCTCTCCAGCTTCCTTTCCCTCTGCCCGGTGGCCAGTGACATCCATATAGGGACCTGTCTGCCACCCTGGGTTCCTGCTCGTGTACACGGACGGCAGCCCACCCTGCCAACCCACAGCAGCTCTGCAGGGCAGGAAACAGACTTTCATCCATTAGGACCCTGAGACTTTGTTTTGATGTAGCAAAGCTCGGCATAGCTATACTGATACAAATGATACAAATCTTCTTGATCTTTGTTTTGAAGCTCTGAGTATGTGTGTGTATGAGGTGTGATTGACTTAACTTTAAAAGTTATTGCTTAACTTAAAAAAAAATGATCACGATAAAAGGCACATTGCCATTAATCCCCCTCAAAATAGTCCCCTTGCTTCAAACACTCTTATCCCATTGTCCTTGCCACTTTCAGAAGCAGTTTTTCAAGTCCTCTTTTGTGAGTGTCTTTAACTGCACTATCATGGATGCCTCGATGTTCTGAATCCATCCAAAATGTTTACCTGTCGTATCATTTTGACTTTGGGGGAGAGCCAGAAGTAGCACAATGCCAGATGCGGTGAATATGGTGGATCAAGGCACATTGTAATTTTCCATTAGATGGCACAAGGGAGGACCATTCACAGTATTTTTATCACATAAAGTCGTTCAGGAAAGAGGACTTTCAGAACTGCTTCAGAAAGTGGCAAGATCAATGGGGTAAGTGTGTTAGAAGTGAGAGAGTGTTTTGAGGGGGATTAATTGCTATGTGTCTTTTATTGTAATAAGTTTTTAAAAATTTAAACATTCACTGTATATTTTGATCACACTTTGAGTGTATTGCCTGCACATATCTGTACACTATATATATGGATATGATATGGAGAGGGCCAATTATATATATGGATTATATGAATGTGTATACATATATAATATACACTAAATATGTAGGTGTATACATACTGTGTGTATATATAGTACATTATGTATTTGTCTGAGTAAATCTATCTATATATTGTGTGTATTTACAGTTATCCCTCCCTGTATTGACAGATTCCATGTCTGCAGATTCAACCAAACTTGCACTGAAAATACTTTTTAACAAATGCATATCTATGGAACATGTACAGACTTCTTTTCCTTGTCACTATTCCCTAAACAATAGAGCAAACTATTTATATACTGTTTATAATGTACTAGGTACTATAAGTAAAATACAGATGATTTCAAGTACTTGGGAGGATTGTGTAGTTCTATGCAATTATAATGTCATTTTATATTGGGGACTTGAATAGCCATGGATTTTGGCATTTGGGAGGGTCCTGGAAAAACACCTCTTCCCCCGATCCTCCGTAGATACTGAGGGATGTCTGTTTATATACACAGTGTACGTGTGTATTACTTAGAATCTATACACATATATCTATGTAGTAGGTATTATATACACATACATTCCTTTAACACACAAACACGCAGATTAGATAGATGGATGCATATGATAGACAGACAGATGCGATCAGCCCAGACAGACCTACGTTCCTTCAGCTCAGTTCTCTGCTCTGAGGTCACTGACAGGGGCTTGTGTATTGCACGTCTCTGAGACGCAAACAGTGCTCCAACCACCATAATCTGCACTGGAATCACTTTCTAAACAAACAAAAAACCAAGCCCACAGAAAAGGGCTATGAAAGAAGAGAGAGGAGGAAATGACCATAAGGAAATAATCTTGTAATGTTTGTCCAGTGACATGGGAGTGGCCTTCTGAGAACCTTCTGGCTTCTTGTAACTACAAGGGAAGCAAATAAACACGCTGCCCACTCAATCTCTCTTGGCGCCTTAGAAAAAGCACAAGGCGGGCACTGCATTTTCTCCTACTTTTTGGTTCTCTTGTACTGCCTCAATAAGGGCAATCAGACCATCTACTCCAAATCTACCTTTGGTATCTCATTTAAGGCTTCTCACTTCTGTTGCAATGATTGTTAATCATTTTCCCAAGCAGTGACATGCGATCCCAGGCTGGCCATCGGGGTGACTTATTACATGGCCCAAGGCTGCCTGGTTTTAATGCGTCGCCACAGTGATCTTGTTTTGTTTTTGTTTTTGTTTTTTTTTCTGGTACCAGGGATCAAACTCAGGACCTTGCCCTTGCAAGGCAGGTGCAGTGCCACTGAGCTAAATCCCCGGCCCTTCACGGTGATCTTGTGTTTGCCGCTCAGTGAGTCCAGGAATCTGGGGATAACACACTTGGGAGAATCTGGGTGATTCAGATCATTCAGTCTCTTCATCTGGCTCTCTGCTGCCCCTACCAGCTACCCCAGCACACCCTGTGCCCTCACAAGACATGGGGCTCAGATCACTAAGGGTTGTCAGGCCAAGTTTTATCTGCAGGAACAAACTGGAAACAACTCAAAACCCACTTACAGAGGGTGTCAGTTTCTTGTACATCTCCACAAGAGAATATGACGGAGTGGTTAGAAAGAAAGCTTTATGCTGGGCTGGATGTGCACACCTGGAATCCCAGCACTTGGAAGGAGCATCATTACCATGCGTTCAAGGGTAGCCTGAGCCACATAGTGAGACATGGTCTCAAAAACAAACAAACAAACAGACACAGCAGGCTTTAGATGGGCTTGTCCCAGCAGCAGACGGCCAGCTCTGGCTCTTACCTCTCCCGTGCTTTCCCCGTCTCCTGCCCCAGGGTTAGGAGAGAATTCAGTGGCCATGCAGACTGAAAAGAATGGAAGGTTAATTTTGCTAACTGAGGCCATTTGTTACCTGAAAGGCAGGAAAGAAGCCAGGGCCTTGTAAAACTGCGAGACTGTCCAGCACCAACTGCAGAAGTCACCCCACAGGAGGCAAAGTGAGGCCACACCTGTACCTTTTAACTTCGGCCTGGGAGAACTTTGTCATGCCAACGGATGACAAGGCAAACTCTCCAACTTACAAGAAGAAATCGGTGCTCTTTATGCTAGTGAAGATCCTGTATCAGTTACTGTTACAACTGTACAACTGTTTTTGTTATTACTATTACTGTTATTACTCTTACAACTGTAATGTATTCGAGACCCTCAGTCAAAATCATAAAAATGCCTGGCATGATGGCACATACTTGTAATTCCAGCTAGACAAGAGGCCGAAGCAGGAAGATTGTAACTTTGAGGTCAGTCTGGGCAATTTAGTGAGATCTTGTCTCAAAATAAAATTTTAAAAGGGCCCAGGATGTAGCTCTGTGGTAGAGCACTTACCTAGCATGCATGAGGTCCTGGCTTCAATTCCCAGTACAACAACAAAAAATTTTCATGAAAATGATCCTGTAAAAACTCTTAACTAGTTCCAAAGAATCACTATCTATTTGATTTAAAGGAGACCAAATTAAAATTTTAAAAAGCTGTTTTGGTGAGGTGGGAGGGAGGAGAAAGAACCTAGGGTTACCAATGTTCTCTTCTGCCAATAAGGGCATTAAAAGTCATGACCACAATCAGAATGGGATATCACTATTCATGCACACAACATTTTATGGGTATTTTAAAAAAGGAAGAGAAAGTGGCCCAATCTCAAAATGATGAGCAGTTCACTTAATGGAATATTTAATCCCACGAAAACTTACTCTTTTACCCTTATTTTTCCTTACTTGGTCCCAAACAGATGCTATCTTTACCCAAATCAATTTGGACTGCAGATGCTACTGGGAACTGCTGGCATCATGTGTCCTGTGTCTTCTCTCAAACTGGCTTTAAAACTGTTTTAGTTTTAGCCAGGTGGTGGCACACTATAATTCTAGCACTTGGGAGGCTGAGGCAGGAGGACCATCATGAGTTCAAGGCCAGCCTGGACTACATAGTCAGTTTAAGGTCAGGCCGAACTACATAGCAAGAAGGTTAATTTCTTAACCTAAGGGGGTGTAGCTCAGCACTCTCTGGGTTCAATCCCCAGTACTGACAAAAAAGTTTTATTTTTTGACTGACATATAATTGTACATATTAATGAGCTACATGTGACATTTTGATTTACGTATGCACTGGGTAATGACCAGCGCAGGGCAATTAGTATATCCATTACCTTAAACTTTCATCATTTCTTTACGATATAAATACCTTTAAAAATCTCTTCTAGTTGTTTTGAGATGCATAATATATTACTATTAGTTAGACTCACTCCACTGTGTCAGGCTTTTTTTCCCCTTAAATTCTTTTATTGGTACATTTTAGGTATACAGTACATTTACATTTATCATTGGGATCTTATTGACATATCTCGGTTCTCATTTTTCCCTATCCCCCTGCCCTCCCTTCACCCTGTGTCAGGCTTTTGATGGGAGCTCTGCTATAGTGATTTATGAGAGGCTATGATCTCTGATGCTGGCCTATTCCAAGTTGCAGTCTGCAGTCTGAGCCACATATCCTGAAAATCACATGGGAGAGGACTCTGACTCCCATGAAAGAAGGTCTCATCCTGTCTATCTTTTTTTTTTTTTTTTGGTACCAGGGATCGAACTCGGGTCCTTGCGCTTGCAAGGCAAGCAACGGAACCACTGAGCTAAATCCCCGGCCCTCATCCTGTCTATCTTAGGTGCTTTTGCAAGTGGGAGGTGCTTGTTCGAACGTCTCCTTGTTCTATTTTCTCTTGTAACTGAAAAGAAGTAGTAGACAATGGTGAAGTAGAGAGAATAAAAGAACAAACGCCAACAGATACAACCAGCCCTCTGTGCTGAGGACTCTACCTAGGCACAGTCAAGCACAGATAATCTGTGGAGAAGACCCCACAACCAGCCCCCACAGACACTGAGAGATGACTGTATAAAGTAGAAAGATATTATAGAATTAATTTTTAAAATTAAAAAATATATATAACTTATGAATTATATAAATATATGTTTTGTGAAACCTTCTTAAACATAAAGCTGGTTTTGGGATCTTTCCATGCCATTAGCTCTAATTAACCAAGCTAGAAATTCACACATCGTGTTAGAAGTTAGTTCATCTTTTTTTTTTTTTGGTGGCGAAACCACTGAGCTAAATCCCTGGCCCCAGAAGTTAGTGCATCTTAATGGCTGTATACTGTTCCATTATGTGACCGTGATGTTGTACTTACTTCTTTTAAAAAAAATTTTTTTTTGGTTTTTTTTGAGAGAGTCTCACTATGTAACCCAGGCTGGCCTGGAACTCATGGCCACTCTCCTGCCTCAGCCTCCGAAGTGCTGGCGTTACAGGTGCGCACCACCATACCCAGTAACATTGTACTTATTGCTTCTCCTACTCATGGATGCTGGGCTTTTCACAACTTTAAACAATGATCCATGTGTAGCCCAGCTGAATCATCTTATAACCACCAGTGAAAATTCCTCCAGGGAAGAAAACAGAAGTGGTTTTGCTGGGTTGTTCAGTTTGAGTGTACTCAATTTCACTGGGGTTGGCTCAGTTCTGCCCCTAAATAGTTGTAGTACTTTCAAGCACTGGAAGCAGCTCACTCATTGTCATACTGTCAACTAGGAATAGTTTCCCAAATTGCTCTTCCTCTTTTTTCTCTGGATTATACCCAATCACAATGCCATATGCAGCTTGCAAGGAGGCAGAGCAAGAAGCTAATGGGAAAAAGAAAAAAAAAGAATTGCAGGATTAGCTTAAATTAAACTAGATTTTCCCCATCTCAGCACGCTGACACGTCCATCAGGTAATTCTTTGCTGTGGATGGCAACCCTGTGCAGTGTGAGGTTTTTAGCAGCTTCCTGGCCTCCACCCACTCGCTGCCAGCAGCACCCGCTCTGATTTTAGCAGCCAAGCATTGCCAGATGTCCAAGGGGGACACAATTACCACACCCCTGACCCTTCACTGAGTTTGAGAATGGCTGAGTCAGGCAGAGATTAACGAGTGGACCTAAAAGGGCTTTTCTAACTCTCCAGCTCAATGATGTACAGAAAAGGTTATGGGGGAAAAAAAGAAAAAGCAGCAAACAGAAGAGACTTCTTTATTGAGGAGAAAGAAGTGGACATTTTAGATGAAAGGGAACCCTAAATTGGGAGTGAAATAGTCAAAGTAAGAGAACGTGCACTCTCGGGACACTGACTTCCACTTCCGCTCGCGGACAGGTGGGCGCTGCGCCTGGGGTGCGATCATTCTTCAGGGTCCCTCGGGGTGTGCCTCTCTGTTCGCATTTCACAGGTGAACGCTTTGAGGCTTAGAGCTGGGGACATCTCCAAGCTGTCGCAGAGGGTGAGCAGGTACAGGGGTTAAATATAAACTGAGAGTGCTTCACTACTACACTTGGCCATTTCCCACTTAGACTGATATGTTTTGCCTTAATTCTGTGTTTTGAAATCAGTGAAGATTGCTCAGGCAGAGAGAGAGAGAGAGAGAAAGAGAGAGAGAGAGAGAGAGCGAGCCCGTCCCCCGTTATAGATGGAAATAAAAGCAAGTCTGATTAAGGTGAAAAAAGAAGTGATTTGTGGCACTGGGGATTGAAGCCGAGACCTTTACACTGAGCTACATTCCCAGCCCTTTTTTATTTTTAATTTTGATAGAGGGTCTCACCAAGTTGCTAAACTGCCCAAGTTGGGCTAAAATTGCAATCCTCCTGGCTCAGCCTCTCAGGGTGCTGGGAATACAGGCATGCATCTTTCTTTGTAACAGAAAGGAAAACAATGAACAAAGCTTGGGTAAAAGGTAGCAGGAATTCTCCCAAACCATGGCCATTTTAAAGTGAAACCAGTTTTTTTTAAAAAATGACCACAACACCAAAGCACCATGTCTGGGGAAAACAAGGAGGAAAATATCTGGAATAAGCCAACAGTATGAATGTTTTGTTTTGTCCTCTAATCTCTAGGCTATGGATGCTTTAAAATAAATCAAAATCAGTTACAATCACAGCCTATGGAGCTTCTGAATTGTGCGATCTACTTAAAACCTCAAAGTGCGGATGATAAAGTGTCAGTGAAATGTTGAATGGACATTCATCACAGAAACTTTAAAAACTAACATCCTGAACACATTTCCAGTCCCACCTCTCGCTGACCACAACAGCTGACAAGCAGGGGACTTTCACATCTACCTCTTCTACCTAGGGCCACAGAGCAAAAGGGAGGTAGAACCTGGAGTTTCAAAGAGAGCAGAGGATTCCCTTGCTGATCTGAAGGAAGGCACTGCCCTGGGGCTCCAGAAAAACTAGACGGTGAGACACAGTCACAGTCCATGTTTGGCACAGGAAGGGGAGAACGCCTTCTCTTTCAAACGCATCCTATATATAAAATGAGGCTTTAAAGTTAGTTCAATGGTGTTTTGTTTTTGTTTTGGTTTTGGTTTGGTTTTTGAGACAGGGTCTCACTATGTAGCGCAGGCTGGCCTCAAACTTGCAGCGATCCTCCTGCCTCAGCCTCCTGAGTCCTGGGATTGCAAACGTGCCCTACCATGCCTGGAGTGTTCAAGAGCTCCTAAAGGGATAATTTCACTCATAAAAAATAGTGACTTTCCCAGCAATAGTTCCTTCTTTTAAAGTTTCCATTCAATATTTCTAATTAACAACTAGATAAAGTCTCATTTGGTGCCAAGCCAATGGGTCTTCAACAGCTCTGTAAGTATGCGGTGGGGTCATTTCCAACAAAGATAGAGCAAAGCTCCAAGCTCAGGGCCAAAACTTTGTGACCAGAATAATATGTATGAGGTATGATCTGAAAATACGGTGAACATTTAAATTTAAATTTTTAAAATTTTTATTACAGTAAAAGACACATTGCCAGCAATCCTTCTCAAAATACTCTCCTTGCTTCAAACACTCTTATCCTATCATTCTTGCCACTTTCTGTTAGGTTTTTTTGGGGGGAGGGGGTACTGGAGCTTGAACTCGGGATCTTGTGCTTGCCAGGCAGGCATGGTGCCACTGAACTAAATCCCTGGGCCCCTCTTGTCACTTTCTGAAGCAGTTCTGGACGTCCTCTTTCATGAGTGTTTAGTTGTGCTGTCACGGCTACCTCGATGTCCTGAATAGATTCAAAATGTTTATCTTTCATGGTCATTTTGACTGGGGGAGAGCCAGAAGTCTCATGGTGCCAGAGCTGGTGAATAAGGTGGATGAGGACACCCTGTGATGTTTTTACAAGCCTGCCTTTCCATTTGATGGCCCTGGGCAGCAGCATTCACCATATTTTTTAAAAAAATTACACTTCATAAAGACACTCAGGAAAGAGGACTTTCAGAACCGCTTCAGAAATTGGCAGGAACAATAGGGTAAATATGTTTAAGGTGAGGAGAAGTATTTTGAAGGTAATTAATGGCAATGTATCCTTTTACTGTAATAAGGTTTTTTAAAAATTTAAACAAACCATATTTTCTGAGCAGTTTTGTAGTATTTGCATGATCTCCCTACACACATGCACACACACACACGTGCACACACGCCACGCACATAGAGAATGTCAGTCTGTAATTCTAAGAATTCTTGAAATTGAAGTAGGAATAAGAATTTTAAAAGAAGAGATCATTCATCCCAGGGATCTCATGTCTACCAAACTTTCACAATGGCAGTTCTGAAACTTTGATTCCTATCATGGGCACCTCATCTAGCAAAGACAATTCCAATCCAAAGGGTGGGGACCACCACATCTCCATGAATGGTGCCCCAGGCACCACGCCATCCACCACTCAGACACCCACAGGTTCAGTGGAAACTGACTTGGCTTGTCTGGGGGTCGCTGTTCTTATTGGGCTTTTGTTAGCTTTGGCCACCAGCCTCAATGCCATTACAGATAATGCTTTGCGATTCCTTTATCTTTAGTGGGTAATGTTTAGAACCAGGAAATAAAGGTAACATAAATAGTTTCTAATCAGCAGCCGAAGGCAATCACTCACTAAAATCACCTTCCTTTGTAACTAAATATTTGTTTGTGTAAGGACTGGGGAGCTTTTCAGAGAGTGCTTCTGCCATGGAGTCAGTCACGTTCATAGCCACACTGTTGGACCTTCTGGGAAAGAGTCTATGGTTTGAGACAGGATGATGAACACTGTGAATAGAAGGAGGAATGTAAATACTGTATAGCAAAAGAACAGTGTTGGGTGGTTCTTCTGTTTTCCCTTCTCAAAAAACTTCACCAAGATTTCAAGAATTCATTTAATTCCTGAGGAAGGTAATATATTTTATGAATGCAAAGAAAATATAACAATTTTAGCTTGTTAAGTAGGAAGGAATTGGAAGCTAGAAAATGAAAATGAATTTTAATCACATAAAGGGTATTCTTTAGAACAAAAAAATTCATCAAGAAAATGGCCTAACATACTCCATTTACCACAAAAGTAGCAAATGCTTCATGATACATCAGATTAAGATGAATTCTAATGTATTTTTTAAATAAGAAGGGGCTGGAGATGTATTTCAGTGTAGAGCACATGCTTAGCCTGGTTTGAATCCCCAGCACAAAAATTTAAAGATAGAAGAAATGGGAAATGGGATGGAAGAGATGGCAAATGTCACCAATTAATTTCCACAAGTAAAACTCAGGAAAAAGCTAGAGGGGTAGGGGTGTAGCTCAGTGGTGGAGTACTTGTCTAGCACAATGTGTGGCCCTGGGTTTGGTCCCCAGCACTGCACGGGGGGCGGGGGGAGAAAGAGGAAAAGGAATGGAGAAATTATTTACTTATATGAATGTTTGAAGACCCTCAAATCTTATTCCACTAGCTGGGATACCCCCTCTTTTAATATACTCCTTTTTTGGAAGGAAATCCATGGACCAAACCCCTCCCGATGTAAATGCCAATTTGTAAGAAGACTGTCCTCCAAGCAGGAAAAGCTCACAGACCTTGAAATTGACTTGCAATACAGGGTTTGCATTCAGATGTCAATGTTTTCTTTGAAGCAAGATGCATGGCTACTTTTATTATTTTAGAAAGAAACTGGTGGAAGCCGTGTGTAGGGCAGTAGCTCTCAACTGGATACAGTTTTGTCTCTGAGGGAAAGTTGTCAAATGTCTGGGGACATTTTTATCACAACTCAGAGGAGGGGGATGTTACACTAGAATCCAGTGAGGCCAAGGATGCTGCTAAATGTCCTGCAATGCACAGGATAGTCCCCAACAACAGAGAATTATCTGACCACAAAAGTGAATTGTGCTGAGGTTGAGCAACCTTGATCTAGGGCAGTGGAGGCAAACCCATGGCATGTGTGTTACTGTGTTTTTCTTTTAAGACAGAAGATGTTAATGTATGAGTTATTTTTTCTAAACTAGAACCTCAGTATTAACATTTTTTGTTTTTTTGTTACTGGGGATCAAACTTAGGACCTTGCGCTTGCGAGGCAGGTGGTGGAACCACTGAGCTAAATCCTCAGCCCCTCGGTGTTCAGGTTTAATTGCAGTGTTGGCACTTTGTTTTTTGTTTTTTGGGTTTTTTTTGGTACTGGGGATTGAACTTGGGACCTTGCGCTTGCAAGGTGCTTGCAAGGCAGGCACCAAAACCACTGAGCTAGATCCCTGGCCCGGCACTTTGTGATAAAGAAGTGGGTTTTGGCTTGCAGTTTGGGCACTCGTCTCTGAAAGGCTCGCTATCCCTGACCTAGAGGGATGCTGTGTAGTTGAACTTGCTCAGTTAAGGGAAACATTCTGTACCTGCGCTGCCCAGTCTGATAGCCACTAACCACATGAAGCTATGAAGTACTTAAGATGTGCTTGGTGCAACAGAAGCACTGAATTTTTGCTCTTATTTTATTTTAATTAACTTCCATTTCATTAGCATTAGTGCAGTCTAGGGAAGGAAAGAGAAAGGAGGATGGAGCCAAAAAAAATCTCAGTATCAGCAGATCTAGAAGGGCTGGAGATGGAGGTCAGTCATGTGGATGCCAACCATGTCCATGAAACTGAGCCCCAGTAAAGATGCTGGGCGCCATGGCTCAGGGGCACTGCCCTGGCTGGCTTAAGCCCTGAGCACTGTCCAACAGGCATGCTTGACCCTGGTGCTGGCCATGGTGCCACAGGAAGGGAACAATCAGAAGCCCCATCTTTGGTACTTTCCAGGCTGCACTCAATGCACATCTTCCCTTAGCTGATTTCTGTCTGCTTCCTTTAGCTATAACAAACCTAACCACGCTGTGGCAGCTTTGGGCTGTTCTGTGAGTTCTGTGGTCCTTACAAAGAACTGTTGACACAAGGGTGGTCTTGAGAATCCAGAAATGGAAATGGGTATCATAAATGAGAGGGTCTTGTCCAGTTTTGCAGACACAAAGAGCTTCTCTCTAATGAATGACATGACCCTTCCGGGAAAAAATTAAGGCCAAAGGAGGAATTCTGCAGCCAAGATTAAAGCTTGCCCTCCTGTGGACCTGGACGTCTCAGAGAGTCCTGCCAGTCAGGAATGGGGTCTGCTGGGAAAACAAACGCAACTCAGCAGGGTTAACCGATACACTCTGGGAGGCTGAGGCAGGAGGATCACAATTTCAAGTCTAGCTTGGGCATCTTAGCAGAGCCCTGCCTCAAAATTTAAAGAAAAAAAAAAATATATATATATTTAATGGGCCAGGGATGTAGCTCAGTGCAAAGGGCCAGCATTCAATCCCCACTACTGAAAAAAAAAAAAAAGGAAAAAAGAAACAGATTGTTACAGAAAAAGGACAGAGAGAAGGCAAAGAGGAATAAGCTTATAAAAAGTGACTGCAACTGCCTATTTAGATGTAGTAGAAGATTCAGAAGATGAAGTTAAGAAAATCTCCCAGAATGAAGACTAAAATGTTAGTGACAAGTATGTTAGAAAATTTAAGAGATACAGAAGACTGCTCCGGGAAGCCCAGTGTCTACAAAACAGAAGAAAATGGAAGGGCACAACTGATCAAAGACAAAACAAGACATGCTAAGTTGAAGGAGAACATGACCTTTATGCTAAACACGTGGGCACATGTGGATAAACACTGACGAGAAAAGCCCACACCTACACACAGCCTCATAAAATCTGAGATCATCACAGCTGAAGAGGAAATCTTGAAGAAGTTCAGAAATCAAACCCTTTTATCTTCAAACAAATAAGTCACACTGGTATCAGACTTCACATCAGTACCAACAGATCCTATATTAGCCCTGAAAATAAAAGTGACTTCAGCCTAAAATCTGGTGCCCAGCAAAACTGCCAAGCAAGTCTGAAGACAAAACTGAGCCATTTGCAGAGATGCAAAACGTAAGAAAGTACACTTCCAAATTGCTTGAGGATAAGCTAAGGCAAGCAAAAAAAAAAAAAAAAAAAAAAAAATCTGAGAGACAGAATTGTGTTTTGGATACGAGGGACAGGAGAAATGTCAGGGTAACTGCTGTGACACCATCCACGCAGGAATGATTAAGAAGCTGGGGGCCAGGGGTTTAGCTCATTGGTTCCACCTCCTGCCTTGCAAGCGCAAGGTCCCGAGTCCGATCCCCGGTACCAGGAAAAAAAAAGCAGCAGCAGCTGGGGTCAGAGACGTGAAGGCTGGGTGTAGTTTCTTCAACAAAAACTTGACCTTACAATCCATTTCCTTCAGTGCCCCAGGGGAAGGGAAATAAACAACAGTATGTTGTTTTCTATGGGCACAGTTTGCCTAAAATACATACACACAATCATGGCCTTTCGGCCATACAATTTGCTTATGCCCATGTGATATTGTGATTTATAATAAGAATATTATAGAGGGCTGGGGATTTAGCTCAGTGGTTCTGCCGCCTGCTTCGCAAGTGCAAGGTCCCAAGTTCGATCCCCAGTACTCCCCCGGAAAAATATTATCAATACATATGATTTTTGTCCCTGGCTTCTGGAATGGATCTCCTACAACTCCTGTAATCTGATCAATATGGGTGATGGGAGAATCTTTCATTGTAACATTTAGTCTTTAGGGCTGGGGTGTAATTCAGCAGTAGAACTTGCCTGGTATATGGAATCCCCTGGCTTTGACCCCCAGGATTGAAAATAAAAGAAAGAGAAAAGAAGTCGAGTGTGGTGGCACACATCTGTAATTCCAACTACTTGGGAGGCTGAGGCAGGAGGATACCAAGTTCGAGGCCAAGCTGAGCAATACAGTGAGACCCTATCTTAAAATTTTAAAAATTTATGAAGGGCTGGGGATACAGCTCAGTGGTAGAGCACTTGCCTAACACGCATGAGGCCCTGGGTTCCATCCACAGTCACACACACCTGAAAAGTAAGAGTTGGTCTCTAACCTCTGTCAGTTGGTCTCGACAGAGCTCCTAATCCTGGTCCTTTGGAATTTCCTGGGAGATGGTAGCCTCTTTTGCTCTAATGAGATGATTCTCGGTGAATTCCTGGATGGTGGATTCTGGATGTCACCAGAAAGACCAAGCCCTGGTTAGAAGCTGGAACTTTCAGTCCCACCTCCCTTCTGCTGGAAGGGGGGCAGCAGGCCAAGCCTGCAGGACGAAGCCACCACGCAAATCCCTGAATGGCACAGGGTTCAGGGAGCTTCCGGGTTAGACCCAGTGCGGGGTTAGGGGTGCACCCACTAGCGCAGGAACAAAAGATCCTGCGCCCCACACCCTCCAGACCTTGTCCTGTGTCTTTTTCACAAGAATAACAGTGCTCCCCGAGGTGTGTAGGCCACACATGCAAATGACTGGACCTGGTAAAGAGTCCCGGGGAGCTGATTAGTCAGAAGGTCAGAGTCTTAAATCAAATTTTCAGTTTGGACCGAGTTCTTGCGCTCTAGGCCCAACAGAACCAACCCAAAATGCAATCACTCGTGCTGAAGTTCCACACCACCAAGACCAAACTCAGTCATTCATTGAATTTTCAAGGAAAGAGAGAGAGATTATAGTCAAATCGCTGAACAAGACAGTTTCAGCCGGCAAAGTCAGACTTTTCAGATAGCAAAGTCGCCTCTGCTTTAACCTTTTCAAGCCAAGTACCTTTGGAATGATCAACCAGCTTCTTGTTCCATTTCTTCACTGGCTCATCAGAACAGTCAGTTCTAGTTTACAGAATGAGGGGCTATCGATTGCAGAATCACCTGGATGCAGTGCCGCACACCTGCAATCCCAGCACTCTGGGAGGCTGAGGCAGGAGGACGTTGGAGCCCAGCTTGGGCAACTTAGTGACTTAGTGAAAGCCCTGTCTCAAAATAAGAGATACAGGGGTTGGGGACGTGGCTGTAGTTCAGTGTAAAGGCCCTGGGTTCAAACTCCAGTCCTTCCCCCAAAGCCAAACCCTAACAGTATCCGTGCTGAATTAAACATTGACATTTTCGATGAAAATAGCATTGGGATTCCTGATTTGTCCTGGGGCTCCATTCTGGCCCAGCTCTACACGGACTGGGAATCCAGGTGTTCTCTCAGCCTGGGAAGGGCAGTTCTCAGGACAAACAAACCATCTTCTTGGAGACCACCCCTAGCTCCTCTCATTTCCACTGTTTTGCCTCTGACTGCACTTTTATAATTCAAGTCTCTGCTGAGGGAGAAATTTCCATCGCTACTTTGGAAAAGTCACCCTCTCTTCCTTCTCCTCTCTCTCTCTCTTTCTCTCTCTTTTTGTGATACTGGGGATTGAACCTAGGGCCTTCATTTTTTATTTTCAGATGGGGTCTCCCTAAGTCATTAAGTTGCCCAAGATGGGCTCAAACTTGTGAGCCTCCTGACTCAGCTTCCCAGGTACTGGAGTTACAGGCATGGGCCACTACACCCAGCACTATTTTGCATTTAATGTGAGTGCTAAACAACATCAAAGGTTAGGAATGGTAACTATGAGCTCCTGGTTCTTTTTCTGAATTATAGAAATGGGACTTTCTTTTTTTTTTTTTTCTTTTAAGTAATACTCAAACTGAAATACTACAGGCAACAGAATTTGTTCTAGCATTTATAGAAATATGGGAATATCATTTCTTCCCCTATGAATTCCTTCACAGAAAAGACACTGCCTGATAATTCCAGCAGCTGGGGTTTATCTCTGGGTACATCGGACCTTAGCAATATAATGTAATCATGTCTTGTCACCTCATCCTGGGAAATCTTGGCAAAAACATTCATCAAGTGACTCACTGAACTTTGAAGAAGATGTTTATGCCTCCACCTGACACTGTCTCGTGGGGAGAGGACTTTCCCTGGGAAAACATGACTATAAGCCCCACTTTTGACAGCCATCTCCACTGGTGCCTCTTCCTCTTTCCAGTGCAGAAGGAATCTAGCCAAACAACAAGAATACCCACGATGATAAACACACAGGAAGCACTACTTACGCGCATGTGCATCAGACCCCCCCCAAAGGCCATGACCTTCAAATGTCTTAGCAACTGAATCTTCAAGCCACCTCACAGAGTTCCCATTTTATGATGATTACACAGAAGCCCAGACAGGTTAACTAATTCTGTTCAGCCAAGATCCCGCGGCTAAAAAGAAGGGGAATGAGTGTCAGACCCCTGCCTCTTTGCCTTCAGACCCTGATCATGGCCTTCAACAGTATCACTGTTGTCAGGGGAAGAAGAGAAAGACAAGTAGGTGAAGGAAGTCAAGGCAGCACTTATTCAAAGCATTCTTCTCAGCTCTGCTATCCCGTGTTCAGCCTCTTTGTATGGAAAAAGAAACCACGGCCAGACAGGTACCGTTGCTCCCAGAGCCTCCCAGTCAGGACCTGGGAAAGCTGGGATTCCCATTTCAGCCAACAACTCCGGCCTCCCACCGCTGTCTTTCCTCTAACAAATATTTACTGCCCATCTATTGTTTCTGCATCCAGCAAAAAGCGACAGGACAGCCCCTGCCTCTGTTCTCCTCCACGACACGTTCCCAAGCGTTCCCCAGTATTTGTGACTCCCAGCTCCATCGCTCTTACCTGCCCTCAGTCCTGTAGAAATGTCCAGATGGACTCCCTTTACCCTCCAGTAAAAGCCAGGGAGACACACAGCAGCGCGCCCCCATAAATCTCATTTGTCCAGTCTCTGCCGGGGTCCCCCATAAACACCGCACCTTGGTGGCTTGGTCCTGTGCTACACAGGTTGCTGCCAGGGATGTTTACCCAGAGTTCTTATTTCATCCTGGTTGTCACTCCCCAGGCTCTCACCTGTTCACATGCAGGTCTGTCTCGCACCAAGGCTCCTGCACACCGGGTTTGGAAAGATAAAACCTGACCCGGCCTCCAGCGAGTGCATTTCTTCCCGAACCTGCCTGTGCCTTTCAATCAATGTTCTCTCTGCAGCAGCGCAGTAAAAAGTGCAAAGTTCCTTTTAGAGGTTATTTCATTTCTCAGACACCATAAGGAAGTAAGTACATAGGTTTTTCCTCCTGAGGAAGACACAGTCTAGAATAATTAATCCTGTAAGCCCTTTTCTGGGAAGGGCTGGCCTAGCAGACACCCCCGCACTGTCCAGGAATGTCCTGAGTATGGCATTAGATGTGCAATTCGACTCCACAATTATGATTATGCGGTAAGTGGCATTTCCTTTGCAGAGATAAAGCACAGGCAGCGTGAAGCCAGCCCACGTTCCAAGCCAGGCCGGCTGGGATTCACATGCTGACTCTAGCATTTTAATTCTTCAACCTCCCTGAGCCTGTTTCCGCCTCTGATCTGCAAAATGGGAGGACTGAACTCTACCTGTCTGAGTGTTGGTGAGGTGACATCCGCTGTCGTTTTGAGAAAGAAAGTACTACCCTAGTGCTCAAATCATTTCCAGCCACCTGGGATCCAGTTTCCAGGGGGAAACCCCACCTGTTGGGATGCCAGGGTTTTCTGTGTAGATAATCCAGGGCTGGGTAAGATTTCTATATATATATTTTTTCAATTGCCAGAACAAGTTCCTTTTTCCCATGGCATCTGAATCTTTGTGGGGCTCATTTAAAGAAAATGAGCTGGAGCAGGCTGGGCTGGGGAGGGCTCCCTCGCCCTGCTCATGCTGCACGGTCCCTCGCTGTGCACTGCACTGGAAAACCGGACACAAAGTAGCAAAGGGAGGCTTCCGTGGAGGTGTAGCTGCAGCCCGCTGTGGGGGATCGGGCAGGGGCCCCGGGTCTCCCCACAGGGTTCACGTTGACTACAGTCTGTTATCCTGCAAGGGGGACCCTCCGGAAGATTATCCAAAGTCTAGGAAAACTATAATTCCATTTTTGTTTTGAGCGTATCCTCAAGGAAATGATTTTTTTTTTTTTTTTCCTCTTTGGTACCGGGGATTGAACTTCGGTCCTTGCGCTTGCGCAGCAGGCGACGAAACCACTGAGCTAAATCCCCAGCCAAGGAAATGATTTTCAACTGGAAGGTTCACTGCTTTTTTTCCGGGGACCGTATGCATGAATCAGACCCCCTTAACCTTCCTGCTTCTTGATTCTTTTCAAGATATGCTCTATGGATTTTTTTTCCTAATACATTTATAAGCTACCTAATGATAAACTAAAACTGAAATGCTGGTCGAAGGATTATGCCACATAGCTGGTGAGGAATTTTGAACCGCAGGAACCTCCTACTGATCATTTCTTTCATTTCTAATTTACCTCTTTTGACTATGCATAGCTAAATGTGTACAAGACTAGAACTTATAGCCCTTTTTTGTTTGTTTTGTTTTCTTTTTTTTGTGGTACTGGGGGTTGAACCCAAGCCCCTCAAACTGAGCCTCACCCCAAGCCCTTTTTATTTTTTGTTTTGAGACAGGGTCTTGCTAAGCTTCCCAGGCTAGGCTTGAACACTCCAAAACAGCCCTTCCCAGACCTACTTCAAAAAGCAGCAAGAACGACAGGATAAGTGTGTTCAAAGCCAGGGTAGGAATGTGAGGGGGCTGAATGGCTGTCTTTTACTGTAATACATTTTTAATTTTAAAATATTTTTATCACATCTCATGCACGAAACTCTAAACAGCGATGACCAACAGGTGATGGGGTAGCAGAGTTTTTCACCCATGCAAGTACATGTATAAATAAACGCTAAGAATAAACTGTGTATGTATGATGTTTGCGATTGGATAAAATAGTAGGAAAGGTAAATGGAGAAGCTCTGTGTCCGAGGTCACTGGACGCATGAGCAAGAGTGGGAGCTTTCTGAAAGCTACCTGTGCTGGGGCCCCAGACATAGAAGCAGGGACCCCACATAGTGGCTGGTAAGGACACCGGGGTGCAGAACGGGGGCCACAAATTAGGACGGTCAAGGAAGTAGAAACAATTGGACAGAGGTAAGAGAAGAAAGGACAGCTCTGTGTTCCTGGGCAGTTATTAGTTTCCCTGACCTGCCTCAGTTTCCTCAGCTGTAACATGGAGATAATTATATTAAAAATGACCATTTATCATTACACTGTTCCTTTCACTATGTATGTGTTGATGGTATTGAATCTTCATAGCAGCCCTGTGAGTTAGAGGACGCTATTAACAATCACACCAGTTTACAGATGAGGCATGTGAAGAACAGAGAGGTCAAGCAACTTGGCCCAAGGTCACACAGCTAGAAAGTGACCAAAGCAGGATTTGAACCCAGGCAATCCGACTCTGGAGCCCAAGTGCTAGAGATCCTGAACCTCGGGGCTCGGCACTATGCCTGGCACGCAGAACAGATGTTAATGAGGATGGTTATATTAAAAGGCGAGGCTCCCTCCCCAGCCCGGCAGCATGGCGCCCTTCCCATTCTGTGCCAGCTTTGCTGTCCCCAGAAACTGCCCGGGCAGAGGTAAAGGCAGCACTCACCCTACCAAGAAGCTGGCAGCTGGGGAGGCCTGGAAGAGACAGGCGGCGCAGGGAGGCCTGGGGGAGGCGCCCTACTTAACCCTCCCTGAAGGGCTTCCCCGCAGGGCTGCAGCCCCAGAGCCTTTCAATTGCTGTGGGCCAATGACTTGCGGCGTCTGAGCTGCAGTCTCCTGATGGATGAAGTGGGACAAGAGACCCGCGTGTAGCGGATTATCCCACGGGAAATAACCTGTAACCTTTAGGAAGCGCTGCCCGCGTCCCCTGCACACGGAAAGCTCAGTGCCAACCCTAAGAGGGAGGGAGGTCCTATTCAACTCCTCTTTGCAGAGCTGAAAACTGGAGGCTAGAGAGGGAAGCTTGCTCAGAGGTGCACAGCAAATAAAGTAATTCCAAAGCCTGCTCTGGCTCACCTCGCCTGGCTCATAAAAAACTTACCGGGTCGGCAAGGTCGAGGTCCAATAAGCGCCGGGTTAATAATGCTTGCAGCTGTTCTTCCTGCAGCTAGGAGCCGGCTTCCCGCCGAGGCCGGCCCTGCACGACCTTCCGGAGCCTCCCTAAGGCGCCGGACCTGGCCACTACCTCCTCCGCAGCCCCTCGGCCCTGAGCCCTTCTAGGCGGAAGAGCCCGCGTCCCGCAGGTGGCGCGCTGGCTCCGAGCCGATCCCGCCCACCGCCTCCCCTCCTCGCCTGGCCAGAGCGGCCACAGGCCAGACGCGCTGCGCGCCCAAAACGCTGCACCAGCCACACCAAAAGAGAACCAAAGAGAAATAGCTTATGATTATCACTAGTCTAAACCTCAGAGTGCATGACGGTGCAGGCCTGCAATCCCAGCCCTCTCAGAGGCTGAGGCAGGAGGATTGCAAACTCCAGCCCAGCCTGGGCATTTAGGGCTGAGGACGTGTGAAGGCTCTCAGTGTGAAGGCCCTGGGTTCAATTCTCAGTGTGGGCACGCGCGCGCGCACACACCCACACACACACACACACCCACAATTTGAAAGCGTCTATTACCTGCCTACTATCAAAAGAACAGAAAATAAGTGGAGGCGGGTACACTGTGCACTGCCTTAGGGATGTAAAAGTGGGGTGACCACTGTGGAAAACAGGGAGGTGCTTGGAAAAATTAAAAATAGAACCCCGATACAAACCACTATCCTGCTCCTGGGTATACACCCCCAAATTCAAAGCAGAATCTCAAAATGATATTTGCACACCCGTGTTCTTTGTGACGTTATTCACAGTGACCAAGAGTTGTAAGCAGCCCAATGCCCACTCACAGACACACAAAAGAAAATGTGGTTTGCTCTTGCAGTGGCATAGGATGCAGTCTTTAAAAGGCAGGAAAGATTTCAGTTGCTGGGACAGATGATCCTCAAGGACACCACAGGATTGAAATAACCCAGGCACGAAAGGGCAGGTAAGGTATGATTCTACTCATACAAAGTACTAAAGCAGTCACAATTCACAGAAAGATGCAAGAGGGCACACGAATGTAATCCCACCTACTGGGGAGGCTGAGGCAGGAGGATCACAAATTCAAGGCCAGTCTGGGCAACCTAGTGAGACTCTGTCTCAAGATAAAAATAAAACCATGGAAAGAGAAAATGAAAAGATGACTGGAGGCTGGGACTGGTGACACACAACTATAATCCCAGCACTCGGGAGGCTGAGGCAGGAGGATTGCCATGAGTTTGAGCCCAGCCTGGCCTACGCAGTGAGTTCAAGGCCAGCCTGAGTTATAGAGCCAGACCCTCTCTCAAAAAACAAAGCAAAACAAAAAACGAAAGATGTCTGCCAAAAGCTTAGGGGAGGGAAGGAGAGAGGTGAATGTTGACCATCCAGATACAGAATTCTAGACATTTGCTGCATAACAATGTGAATATGCTTCCCATTGCTCACCTGTACCCTTAAAAATGATTGAACAGTGAATGTAATGTTTTACAGCAATTTAAAAAAGTACGCAGTGACAGGGCTGAGATGTAGCTCCATGGTACAGCATGAGGCCCTGGGTTCCAACCCTTACATGAAAAAAATAGTACACAAATATAAATGTAATCGTAATTTTTGTAGCCAAGGAGGAATATGTGGTGCCATAGGAATTTATCATAGAGAGGATTTTCTGGATTTCAGAGAAGTGTTCTCCAAGGCAACAAGGCTTCAGCAAACATCCGTGGGGAGGAAAGTGGTCATGCAAAGGCCCTGGGGCAGCAGGTCACATGGCAAGTCTGAATTCATTCTATAGAATACACTTTTCTCCCTAGCTGAACTTTCCTGTTTTGTGAGTGGAACTGATAAAATGATGACAATAGCAGTCACGATATACTGTAAAGTATATTCAAGCAGTGAATTACTTCATTAACACAGTGGTGAAGTACAGTCTGAAGCCAGACTACTCAGGTTCCTATTCCAGTGCTAGGTCCTTCGTTGCTTCATAATCTTGGGTAAATCGATCTCTGTGCCTCCGTTTCTTTATCTGAACAATGGAGACAACACTAGGCCCTCTCTACTGGGTGTGGTGAGGCTCTAATGAGTCCCGCATACAGTACCTGCCATGCCACCAGGCCTACAAAAGCACTTGCTCAATAAAATCAGATCTAATCACAAACTAATAACTGTAGTGCCACTGTCCATGCTGCGATGTATTGCAGAAAGGCCCCAGCTTCCTCCCAGCCCTGCAGGCAAGCGGACCCTTTGCAGTGTGACCCTATCGCTGAAATCTGTTGTTCACTTACGAACAGGTCCGTCCCAAACCTGAGCAGATGTCTCCCTAGGGTCGGTCCCTCCTCTCCCCATCCGGAGGGGTCAGCACCAAACTTCCCTGCAGCTGCCCACTCAGAAGTTGTAGAGAAATCCTTGCTCGCTCTATTTTTACTCCTCACTCTTGCTATGGAAGAAAATCCCAGCTGGGCACGGTGAGGCAACCCTGTACTTCCAGCACCCTGGAAGGCTGAGGCAGGACCACAAGTTTGAGCCCCGCCTGTAAGCAGGTACGTCCTATTCATTCAAGCACTTTTTGAGTGGCCCCTGGCTCGGCCCAAATTTCTTCGTGGAACCTGCCGGAGAAAGACCAGAAAGGGTGATGCAGAGTGTATTAAAGGTGGCGACTCCAGGTCTCGAAGCGGATTTGACTCAGCGCTTTAGGGGAAAAGAGTAGATGTGAAAAATCCATAGCAACCAGAGGGCGGGCTCCCTGGGGGCTGAGCAGAGCTGTGGCCAGGCCCCAGAGCCCTGATTATAACCAAGACAAAGTTTATCCTGCCATCTCCCCGAGGACGCTGTGTAGGAACCGCAGAGAAGAGACGCTCCCGGGGAAAACACCCGCCGCGGCTCCGCCGGGACAGACCCTGCCCCGCGGGCCGCAACCCGCGCTGCTGCTCCCTCGCGCCCCCTGGTGGCCACCTCCGCAACCTCTCCAGAGGTAACGGCGAATCGGCGCTCGCCTAGACTGAGAAGGAGCTGCAGCCCTTGGGAGGCCGAGGCAGGATATTTTCTATTTTTATTACTGTGACATTGGAAACAAGCACAAGTTAGACGGTCTACATGTCTGTAAAGTTTGAAGAAGCATTATTATGTTCATAAATCCACAGACCCCTTAAAATGGTTTTAAAAGGCAAAATCCAACTGAAGACTGCAGACTGCAGGTGACTTTGAAGGACATCCTAGACTGAAGATGGAAAGATTCTTATTACCTCAAAAGCAATGACGGTGTCATACTGTGAAACTCCAGTCCTGTGGCCCAGCAGTAACAAAAGCTAACATCGTTAAGCACATGCTATGCACAGCACAGTGGTCTGGAATTCATTCCATATGTTACTGTCTGTATGTTTTTTGTGTGGTCCTGGGGAGTGAACACGGCGCCTTTGTACTGAGCCGCACCCTCAGATCTTTGTTTTTTTTAATTTTGAGGGTCTTGCTAAGTTGCCCAGGCTGAACTTGAACTTGCTGTCCTCCTGCCTCAGCCTCCCAGAGTGCTGAGATTACAGGCAGGCACCCCCATGCCTGGTTTATAGTCGTATCTTGAATCCCCACAGCAGCCCTTTGAGCTAGGTGCTCTAGGCAGCCAGCCCTCAAAATAGCCCTTAAGCATTCCTGGTCCCTGGGATTCATCTTCTGTGTATTTCTCTCCTCCCTGGAGAGGACAGACCTGGGTAACTGATAGGATTGTGTAGAAATAATGGTACTGTGTTTCCCTCTTGGCTGAAGTTTCATTTACGCATGGTCAATTATGTTCCAAAAATATTAAAGGGAAAATTTCAGAAGCAAACTGTTCTGAGTTAGCATAAGAAAATCTTCTGCCACCCTGCCGTTCCTGCTAAGGGTGTGAATCACCCCTCTGTGCACCATATCCATGCCTGCTGGTCGCTCGGTGGCATCCTGGGTCCCAGGGCTTGTGCCCAAGTAACCTTCCCTTTACCTAACAAGGCCCCAAGGCACAAGAATGGCAATACTGCAGATTTTTATTATAGTGCATTTTATAATTGTTCTAGTCCATGAGCTGCTGTTAACCTCTCATCACGCTTAATTTATAAATTAAACTTTATCCCAGGTATGTGTGTATCAATATGTGTGTAGGGTTTGGCACTAACCATGATCAGGCATGCTCCGGGGTTCTGGAAATGTGTCCCTGTGGATAAGGGGGACTCTGGCATGTGACTTCCAAGGCTGGCTCCTGAGAGACTCTGCCACAGTGTGTTTTTCTTTTTCCCACTTTGGAAGAACCCAGTCTCTGTGATGCAAAGACACCAGAGCAGCAGCGTGGCCAGGGAGCCGTAAGCAGACCGCCCAGTTACCCTGCAGGCAACTTCTCCTCCCACAGGAACTGGGAGAGATAATAACTCTGTATTTGTTGTTTCTGGATGCTACATTTTGGATATATGTAGCCCAAGCTGGCCTTGAATTCACTATGTAGTCCAGGCTGGCCTTGAACTCACAGCAGTCCTCCTACCTCAGCCTCCTTGGGGCTGGGATTATAAACATGCACCACCACACCTGGCCATTGAGGTATTTTTGTACCTGCCTGTAACATATTTTGATCATATCCATCCTCCTCTTGCCCTCCCTTACACTCTCTCCCCTTCCCCTTAGTCCCCTCCTCTTGTCTAATAAATAGTCTCCTTTCCACTTTTCTTTTTAGATTTCATGTATTAGAGAAAACATGGATAGTTTTCTGACTTACTTCACTTAGCATGATGATCTCCAGTTCCATCCATTTTCCTGGAGGTGACATAGTTCCATTCTTCTTTATGACTGAATAATACTCCGTTGTGTATACCTCACATTTTCTTTATCCATTCATCTGCTGATGGGCACCCAGGCGGTTCCATACCTTGGCCATGGTGAATTGTTAGATCCGCTTCTCCTAAAGTTCCTACCGCCTTTCACTAGCACCAAGCTGGGAACCAAATCTTCAACACATGAGCCAATGGAGGCCATTCCAGATCCAATCATAGCATTAGGAAAACTGAGGCACAGCTCGACAGCCCTTCTGTCACCAACAGTCAGTGGTGGGGCCAGGGTCACAGCCCGAGTAGCCCTTTCAGAGGGGGTGCAGCGATGCTCAATGCCAACTGGGTGTGGTAGGGGCCTGAGGGTGACAAACCTTTCCTCCTATCCATTTTCTATCAGCTCCTCCAGGGCCCCAAATTCCCCCTCGGTGGATTTCTAGCTTTGTTGCTGAAGAGTAGCTTATGACCAGTATGTGACTGGGTCATGTGCTAGTTAATTGGCTCTGAGCGCTGGAAACAGGCTCAGTGTGAGGCTCCCTGGTAGGGTCCCGGCTGCTGTGGTCTGCAGGTGCGCTGCCCTCTTGCTCTTCAGTGAGGGAGCAAGGGCCCTGCTCTTTGTGCAAGAAGGAAAATACATTTTAAGGTTACATTCTATCCAACCAGCGAGGAATGCACTTAAATATTTAAATCCCACCTCTAGTCCCATATGGTGGCATGTGCCTGGAATCCCAGTACTCTGGAGGCTGAGGCAGGAGGCTCATGAGTTTGAGCCCAGTCCGGGCAATTCAGCAACTTAGTAAGTCTCTGTCTCAAAACAGTTGCCCAGGCTGGGCTAGGATTTTTGATCTTCAAGTGGCACCACACTCAGCCTCTCTATAGTGTTTCATTTTTGTCTGGTTTTGGTTTGGCTTTGGCTTTGGCTTTTTGAGACAGGGTCTTGCTATGTAGTTCAGGCTGACCTTGAGCTCCCTATGTAACCCAGGCTGGCCTCGAACTCGAAACAATCCCTCTGCTTCACCCTCCCAGAGTGCTAGGATAACAAGTGTGCACCACCACACCTGGCTGCTCTATACTGTGACATTTTAAGTAAATATTTTTAGTCCTTCCCCAATCTTTCATGTTGAAAAATTTCAAACCAACAGAAAATTTCAAAGATATTCAGATTCACTTCTCTCTACTTCTCTGTGAACCATAGGAGAATTAATCATAGCCTTTTTGAAACTTCATCCCTATATTAGTGTCCTGGGAGTTTCTGGTTTTTATGAGTTACCTAGTCTGTGGTCTTCTCTTTTGGCAACAGAAAACAAAGACAGTGGGGGTCTCACTCCAGGTTACCCCCTGAGTACCTGCTTCCCTTGTTCTAGCCCCAGTCCTGTGTTGCAGGCTCTTCCCTTCCCCCTCCTCCATCCCTCAGGTAACATCAGGTCACCCAGGCTGCCTGCAGCCAGGATCCCTTTAGGACAGTTTAGCCAGCACTGCCCGCCTCCTTTCCCACCTGTTTCATCTTAGTAGCTTTCTGCTCCTTGGCTGTAAATTCCCACTTATCCATGCCATGTTAGGGATGGAACCAATCCTCCCCACCCCTGTGTGCAAAATCCCACTGCCACAGCCCAACACGGACCATGACAAGTTAGTCTGGACATCATGCTGCCACTATGACTCTTAAAGATATCTGAAAGTCACCCGTGGAACCCGAGGTGAGGATTCACCAAATGAGAATGACCTCACCAGGCATAAAGTGAACCCCTGGAGAAGGTGTGTGCTGAGTTCATCAGAGGTGCACAGGAAAAGACTCCGAGTGAAAGGATACAGTCACACGCCTACTAAGACCCGGAGAAACCGTGTAAGGAAAACACCCTGTAGTGAAGGCTCTAAGACATGGGATCATTTCCAGATGAGAACCCACAAGTGACTCCTTGACTTGCACCGTCTTTCTGAGGTCAAATAGATGATGTCAATCGGTATTAAGCCAGAATCAGCCCCTTACTTCCTTGGTCCTCAATTCTTTGTGCCTTTGATGAAAGAATTCAGTCCCGACACATAGGCGGTGCAGAAGTACAGTAGAATTGATTGAAAAGTAAATATAAAGTTACAGCTCTAAGCAAGAAGCCTGGCAGTATGGCAAAGCACCTGTGCCAAGTGCGAGTTTGGAAACATTCTTACACACCCAAGAGTTACTTCCGGAGTTCAGGACTAGGATAATTATGAAGTTTATCATTTCAATTAGAAGTTACTTTGGAAGAAGGCACTTTGCAAGATGTCTTCCTGTCCTCCTCTCCAAGGCAGGAGAGTCTTAAAGAACATTTCCTATTCTTGCCGTGTCCTGGAAATAGACAGCCAGGTGTCAGAATGAATGTGCACAGTGGATGACCGTAAGATGCCACTGTGCTCTGGGGGATGGCTTTCAGTCTGAGACTTAAAACATGATTTTCAGCTGGGGATTTAGCTCAGTGGTTCTCCCGCCTGTCTCATCGGTGCAAGGTCCCAAGTTCGATCCCTGGTACCACAAAAAAAAAAAAAGATTTTCAATGCATTATGCTTCGAAGTCTTTGTTTACTTAGCTAGCAACACGTACTATTTTGGACGCCCCCTTTGTCCCTCCAGCCCGCTAATGTCTAATCACTGGCCCAAGAGAAGTAGAGGTTGAAGTCGCCATTGCAGATGGCTAAGGCAACTGTTTAATAAATTGATTACCATTTGTTTTTAAAAATTAACATTTAATGAGGCAGTTTCCCAGGGCTCTACAGCTTTCTGATGTCTGCACACAGAGCCGGGAGATTGATTTCCCATCCTTATTGCAGAAAGGGCTGCTGGGCCTTTGAGTGCTGACTTCAGGCTTCTGGGCTGTGAGCAGCCCTGGGGAGGACTCTTGGTCCTGTTAGGATCAGCTCCTGGCAGGCAGGGAGTTAAGTGAGATCCTCCCCAGAGCTGGCAGATGGGGAGGGGAGGGAGGCTCTGTGCTTTCCAGGGGGAGGGTGGGAGGTCCATGGCTGGCGGCATCCATGTGGGGAACAGGGGGTCCTGAGCCAGGGAGATGTGTTTCAGATGGCTCGGTGCTGTCTCTGAGGGCCCTGGGAAGGGACACACCCACGCAGAAGTGTGAGGGGCCGGAATGCAGGGGAAAGGAGAGATGGGCTAACAAAAGAAAAACATGCCAACGTTAGTTAATCCAACATTTACATGCACAGCAGCATCTAGAATGAAGGCCTACAGACCCAGGGTGAATGCTCCATTTCTATGCTCCGATTCAGTGAAGACTGACAGCTGTGGAAAAGTAAGATTAGACTAAGC
The DNA here is from genome assembly GCF_053883595.1 of Heterocephalus glaber. Taxonomy (NCBI): domain Eukaryota; kingdom Metazoa; phylum Chordata; class Mammalia; order Rodentia; family Bathyergidae; genus Heterocephalus; species Heterocephalus glaber. Next base: position 12,073,514 of record NW_028258175.1, read on the forward strand.
GTGAGCTGGGACTGGGAGCGTAGCTCAGGGTGGAGTGCACCAGGCCCGGCACTGAAAAGATGTGGAGTGGGTAGTAGTGGCTCATTGGCAATGAACAGGATTACATCCCTTAATAGTCACGCTGAGGGTTAAAACCATTGAAAAAGGAACTCCAGGTAAAGATGTCCTGCTCTTGGTGGGCCTTTGTACGATGGCAAGAAACTGAACCTTTGGTGTCAGGTCCATTCATTCCTCCCAGAGTCCTGACCCATTTTCTCTAAAAGATATGTATGGGCCTCCTTGTCACCTTCTTAAGTAAAGACAAAAGCCTTCTGCAGCTAGAGGAGATCAACTCTGTGGAAACTGCAACTACAAACATAATTTTAAACTCAGCTTCAGGGAAATGGGTTCTCGTTTTTTGTGATCCATCCAGGGGAAGAGACATTCTACTTGCTATGGCTGCTTGAGTGGCAATGAAGGCAGGAGCCAGAAGGGCAGGAGAGGGGCAGAGAGAGCCGCTGCTGAGGCCTTCACTCTGCATACTCTAAGGGCACTGCAAATGGAGCTTTAAAGATTAGATTGTTTTTTCTTTTAGAGATAAGTGACTCCTCTAAACTTTCTCCTGCTGAGCACATAACAACCCCTTCCCAGCCCAAAGAAGTGACAGAACATGCAGATGCTGGCCCTTGGCTGTCAGGCCCATTTTCTTTCTTTAAGAAAGAGGGGGATGAGCCAAAGATGACCAGAACTCATTAAAGCAAGTGCGGAAATCTCATGTCTCTCCGTGCTCCCCTCTGCTCGGTCCCATACTATAAAAGACCCTTGCCCACCTGTCCATGGTGAGATGGTGACTTGAGGCAAATGGGCCCCTCCATCTCCTTGGAGCTAGGATTGAATAAATTCTTTCTCCTTTTTACCAAAATATATGACCTCAGATTCGGTCATCGGCAAGCAGATGAACAAGTGCATGAACCCGAGGGGCCAGCAACAGAACCATTGTCTGAGCCCCAACAACCATAAGCCACTAAAACAGCAGCTGAGCTCTCTGCAGAAAAAGAGAAAGAAAGAACTTGTGTGGACAGGTGTGGTGGCACACACTTGTGACCCTAGCACTGGGAGGATTGTGAGTTTGAAGACAGCCTCGCCTATGCCAGAAGTTCAAGGTTGGCCTGGACTGCATAAGAGAAGAACCTTAGTGAGCTTTGTGAGTGGCCTTTTGCTGGTGGCAGAGAGCGTCCCAAACTAGAAGTGGGGTGGGCTCCTCTGACCTCAGAGGCATTTGGCTTTGTCTGACTCACCTGGAAATTTGCTTCCCTTCAACCCCAAATGAAGAAGCATCATCTTTAAACAAGAAAAATTTAATCCAAGAAAAAGTGATTTCCTCCACATCACTCCATTATTTTTTCACACATTTGACACCTTTTCTCCGCCATAAAGTCTAGGCAGAGCTGGGCATGTTAGGACACATCTGCAATCCCAGTAATCTGGGAGGCTGAGGCAAGAGGATCATAAGTTCAAGCCCAGCCTGGGAAATTGAGCAATTTAGTAAGACACTGTCTAAAAAATATATACATCTACATGGCTGGAGGTGTAGCTCAGTGCAAAGGCCCTGGGTTCCATCCTCGGTGCTGAGAAAGAAAAACAGCTGGGTGTGGTGGTATCATAGGCAGCTAAATTAGATAGAAATTAATATACAATCAGAGAGGGACTGGGCTCTTGAGGAAATGAGTGAAGAAAGCCATCAGAACTGTGGCTGGAGGCGCATCTGAAGAAGACCAGGCCTAAAGATGAAGATGCAATGGCCAGGCCTACAAGACTCCCTGAGGGATAAACAGTAACTTGACATTATTCTGTCACTATCACCTGGCCCAGTAAAGTCCAGCTAGGCATCAGTCCCCCAGGTGGGTACCAGAGCACCTGGATGCATCCTTGCTCCAAAATGGCTTTGTTTTCTCCATGTACCCTTGCTACATGACTGGTTTCCCAGTTGGATCCATATTAGCTCAGCGCCTAGCTGTATTTGTAATCCTATAGGTTGGTTATAGTTTGGCCCATGTTGTAACCCATGTTTTGACTTATTATCCTGGACAAGGCCCTTGGCAACCCACCCGGGACCCCTCTTGTCTTTCAGGAGCTATGTCTCAAGAATAAATCTTTCCTACTTTAAACTCCATTGTCCCTTGGAATTCATTTTTTTATTTCAAGGGACATGAACTCAGCACATCTGACATTTAACAGGTTGGAAGTTATATTTCTGTATCGGTGGCACATGCCTGTAATCTTAGCACTCAGAAGGCTGGGGCAGGAAAATCACCATGAGTTCAATGCTAGCTTGGACTACACAGTGACTCCAAGGCCAGCTTGAGCTATGTAGTGATACTTTGTCTCAGAAAAAAAACAAACCAAACCAACAACCAAAAGCAAGCAAGCCCAGACAGGTGACTGTATAAGTGACCCAGACAATCTCTGCCTATGGAACTTTCATTGTGCTCGGCAGAGGGAACACAATAAACATAAAACCAAGTTGGTAGATTTTGATAAATGCCATGAGAAAAGGGTCCATATAGTGCAGCAGTAGAGGTCAGGGAGGGCCAGATAGTGGAGGCAGGTAGGGTATCCTGGAGGCCAACAGGAGGCCAGGAAGGATGTCAGGGGACACTTGAGGAGTAGCCAGGGAGTTTCTGGGAAGAGGGTGTTCCCTGCACATGTTCAACACCTGTCTGCACAGAGAATGTGGAAAATTAGGGTCTGGGGATGTAGCTCAGTGGCACCGCTGCCTGTCTTGCAAGTGCAAGGTCCTGAGTTCAATCCCCGGTACCAAAAAAAAATGTGGAAAATCAAACAATGCACTGGCAACTTGCTACAAGAAGGAGGGATAAAAGTATTTCATAACACCGTAACAGTGTTCATGGCTGAGGCCCCTGGGACAATAGATTAACAAGAGAAAAGTGTACAGACTTATTTAGTGCAAACTTGGCATTCTAACCGGCACTGCAAAATGGAATTCTCTTGCAGTGCAGCAATAAGCTCTATCCTTTCCTGTATTCCTTGACCATTGGTAAATCCTTTCTTCCACAGCTGGCGTTGGCCTCTCACAAGCGGCACTAGCATGGCATTTTGGTGGCCGGTGCAGGGCCCTGTCTTCTCACCTTTCTTGCCTGCTCTTCAATCAGGTCCTTGTGTGTGGCTGGCAGTCGGCTGTGGATCTGAAGGACTCTCACTGGGGCAAGTCTGCAGCAGGACCGAAGGCCTCCGGCTGAGACCGCAACAGCCCTCAGGGCACAAGCTAAGGAGCTTTGACCCTTATGAGAAGCCTTACTTCCGGTTTGCAAATGATTGACCCTGGCCAGGCTGCACTCCGGTGGGATCCAAAGGCAGTGGAAAAAGGAGAATAGCCCGCTACACTCCGTAAAGGTAAGGGGCCACTTTTCTTCTGAGAGGCAGCTCGTACTTTCAATGCATGCGCAGTTGTCAGTGGCAGCTCATCCAGGGGGAATGCTCGCATACTAGGAGACCTTGTCCCTAAAGTCCTTTCTCTCTGCTTAGCATTCATGGACCCATAAAAAGGACACCTTGCTAGACCTGTGAGTGCCTCAAGAGCCATTCATTGCTCCTCCAGGACGTAGACAAACCTTAGTGTCTCTCCCCGATACATATTTTTCACCTCAAGTTTGCTCCCATCACTTCCTCCTACCCCGAAGATCCTACTACATATTCCTGTGAGCCTCTTGGAGATCTCTGCTATCTCTTTAACTGCAAAGGAGGTGAAATTAAAGACTCACATGGGTGAGCTTGCTGACAGCATTACTGTTACTCGTATTTTAACCTTTTATGATATATTAGAAGCGCTCCCCTGCCATTACTGAGAAAATCCTGCTATTCACTTTCTAACTCTGAGACTTTTGACCAGGTTATGAGTTCATTGTAGACCCTTACTTTCAAGGGGATTTTTCAGATTACACGTGGGAGGAAGTTATCATCTATCTTGAGTGTGATACTGTCTATTGTGTATCTCACTTTTGTTCTGCAAGTCTCACCAACAGTCAGGGAATCCAACTTCCTTTTAGTATGGGCTGAGGAATATGCTGAAGCTGAACGACAAGGATCCTGCTGGATCTGTGGGCTGCTTCCCATCTCCAGCATCTCAGGGCTCCCTTGATGGATTCGCCCTCTCAAGGGGAGGACTGGAACCAATTACAACTGTACACTGATGAAGAATGGAGATCTTCAAGGATCTTAAATATGGCCCATCCTGCTAAGCTAACAAGCTGGCCCGTAGGCACCACATGACACAATACAGCCCATAATAAGACCTTTTCCTTTTTTTTTTTTTTTTTTGGTACCAGGGATCGAACTCAGGTCCTTGGTCCTGCAAGGCAGGTGGCGGAACCACTGAGCTAAATCCCCAGCCCTATTCTAAGGAAGGAATTGATGCTGCCCTGTGGCACTTGGCCCAACCATTATTGCAAAATCCCCCTCCTTCCCATTGATTCATGGAAATAACCACAGATATCAAGATGGGTCCCTCCGAATCTGGGACAGTTATATTTGGCTTAATTCAGCCACTGGCCATTCAGTCAGATGGCCCCTCTATGCTGGGAAGAATGAAAGCACTCTTCGTCTGATTGGTCACATTCTAACCCACAAAACAATTGGGTTGGATCCCTTGTAGACAATGTTCACATGTAATAGTTTTACAGGCAGAGGACGGGATTGCAACTGATTGACTTTTTTGCCCGGCATCCATTGGGCTGCAGCCAACGGTACCCATTGGCTTTGTGGAACAAATTGTGGCCACAGCTTCCTCCAGGATGGATAGGAGCATGGACCATACGGTTTCCCTGGATGCAGGGGTGATGGACTAAACACATCCCACAGCCTGCAAATCTCCCCATGCTTCAACATCATTGGACTAGGAGTGTTTTTCATTGGAATGACAGATTAGTGTCCATTTTTATTCCATCTCCAGCTAGAAGATGTAATCTTCCATATCGAGTCCTTAACCAATTAAACCCAGAAAGTTCTTAACGACACTGGATAGAGTATTTCCCTCCTAGGCACTGAGGTAAAACTAATGTGACAACCAGCACTCCAATATTAACTACACCCCAAGGAGGAATTTGTGCTATCATTAAGGTACCTGATAACTCAGGTGCCGTGTCTTCAGCCTCTGAAGATCTCCATCAGTGAGTTCAAGCTATGTCTGAGCCTACCCTTCCTTGAAGCAGCTTAATATGGAATTGGATTTCAGGCTCCTCATGGTAGAATTGGCTTCTGCAATCGGAACAATTATTATATTAATATTGTTATTTAGGCCTTCATCTTTAACTGCTTATCTCAGTTTGTGTCTTCCAGGTTGAGTCAATTTTCCTTCTGCTGAATGCCAACTATAGATCACAATTCCCGTTCTCACCTAGAAGTGATGGCTACCCACTTGAAGAAATAAGTAACCTAAACATACGGTCCTCTGTCACAAGTGGTGGTTCAGCAAAGCCAATACAGGGCCCTCTTCATCTGTTCTCAGCAGAAAGTAACTAGAGATTGATCGTGATGTCTTGAGTCAACTAATTGACTTCGCTGAATTGTCAGAGGGGAAATGTGTGGGAATCATGGCTATTTCTCCATTGTTTCTTTAAGAAGGCCACATGGCAGCTGAGCAATGAGTCTGTAGTAAGACATTCACTTTTGATCTCAAAGGCAGCAAGAACTACACACACACATCCTACATATTCTAATCACTTGATGCATTTTAGAGAATATGCTTTCTGCCCTGTTTCTATATAATACCAACAGCCCTCCTTTGACACAAAGATATAATTTTCTGACACCCTTTACCAATAGGCCCCATATACATTTGCTAACTCTACTCAGAAGGACTATTTTTTTTTGTTTTTTTCTTTTAACGATACCAAGAACGGTAACCCTTATCAAAAGAAGATGTGACTCAGTCTTCAAACAACATTTGGCTGTTGCCAAAATTGAGATGAATGGACAATAAAATTGTCAGAACCTGGTAAAAGCACTCCTGAGATAATGTCCCTACATTCCTTTGGGGAGTGTTCTTTCCTTTTTTTATTTATCAGAGCATATTTGGGGTCCATAATGTTTGCATTCCTCCTGGGGAGTTGGTAGTGTACCTACTGCTTCTTGATTCCTTTCTTCGTGTCCTTTCCCACCTCTCCCCCTCCACCCATCTCCTGATCCCCTGCCTTCTTTTGATTTTGTAGTTTGCAGTACTGAATGTTTATGTTCCTGGTGTGGAGTTGGTATACACACATAACTCATCTTGATTCCTTTTATCATCCCCTCTCCCTCCACTCCCTCCCCTCTCCCTCCACTTCTTGATCCCTTTCCTCTTTGAGAAAAATCTATCTCTGTACTTCCTGTTATATATCTTTTGTCTTGATTTTTACTTATACTTTGAGTTTCTCACATAAGAGAAACCATGTGATATTTAAACTTGCGTATGTGATTTATTTCACTTAACATTATGGTCTTAAGGTGCATGTTTTCCTACAAATGCATCAAGTTTGTCTTTCCTATGGCAGAGTAGTGCTCTGTTGTGTGTAAATACCACATTTTCTTTTTTTTTAATTAAATTCTTTTATTGGTACATTGTAGGTATACAACGCAATTACATTTCTCATTGGGAATTGTACCTTTACATAATGCACCTTGGTTCTTATTTTTTCCCCATTCCTAGCCCTCCCTTCACACCCTCCACCCTTCCCTATTTACAAAGACTTTATTTCCATTTTTTCCATTTCTCAGTATTTTTCCTTTCCCTTCTTTCCTTTCCCCTGCCCCTCCCACTACCCCTACCCCTTTGGACCTTTTCTTCCTATTTTACATTATCGATTATTCATTCTAATCATTGGTACATTTTAGGTATACAATATAATGACATTCATCATTGGAGATTTGCACCTTTACATGGTCTCTCTTGGTTCTTATTTTTCACCCTTGCCCAGCCCTCCCTTCAACCCCTCCATTCCTCCCTATTTACAAAGATTTTGTTCCTATTCTTCCATTTTCTCATATTAATCCCATTCCCTTCTATCCTTTCCTCTAGCCCTCCCACTTCCTTCCCCTTTGCCCCTTTTCTTCCTATTTCACATTACCTATTATACATTTAGTCCTTATTTACACTTTCAGTTTCTCACACCAGAGAAACTATGCGGAATTTATTCATGTGTGTCCTATTTATTTCACTTAAGAGTATTGCCTCAATGAATACCACATTTTCTTTATCCATTTATTGTTGATGGACATATAGGCTGCTTTCATGATTTAGCTGTCATGAATTGTGGTGCTATAAACATAGATGTGCATGTATCTTTGTGATATGAAGTCTTTAACTCTTTTGGAAAGATACCCAAAAGAAGGAGAATAGAAGGGGGGTAACTGGGTAAAGTGGAATTTCTAGTTTCAGTTTTTTGAGGGATCTTCATACTGATCTCCTAGTGGTTGTACCAATTTACATTCCCACCAACAGTGTAGAAACTGCCTCAACCTCAGCATTTGTTATTACTCGAATTCTTCATGATAGTCATTCCTTCTGGTGTAAAATGGAATCTCAGAGTCCTTTTAATTTGCATCTCTCTAGTGGTCAACTATATTGACACTTGTTCAAGTATTTATTGGCCATTTGTACTTCTGTAAAGTGTCTATTCATTTCACTTAGCCATTTTTTGATTGAGACTTTTATTTTGGTGTGTCTAATTTATTTGAATTCTTTACATAGTCTAGATATTTGTCCTCTGGCTGAAGAATAGCTGGAAAATTTTTTCCTATTGTGTAGGTTATCTTTTTACTCTGTTGGTGGTTTTTTTTGCTGTACAGAAGATTTTTAATTTGATAGGACCCCATTTGTTGATTCTCAATACTATTTCCTCTGCAACAAGGGTTTTGTTCAGAAAGTCCTTGCCTACGCCTATGACATGAAGAGTTTTACCTATTTTATCTTTCAACAGGTTAAGCGTTTCTGTTTGACCATTTAGTCCTTTCATTTTGATTTTAGTTTAGTACATGGGGAGAAATATAGGTGTAGATTCAAATTTCTGCATATGGAAAGCCAGTTTTCCCAATTTATTAAAGAAGCTGTCTTTCTTCCAGTGTTTGTTTTTGGCCCCTTTGTCAGAGATCAAATAGTTGAATTGCTTGGGGTTGTTTCTATATTCTTTATTCTGTTCCACTGATCCTTATGTCTGTTTTGTGCTGATAGCATGCTGTTTTTATCATTGTAGCTTTGTAATGTAATTCTAAGTTTGGGATTGTGATGCCTCCTGCTTTGTTCTTTTTACTGAGAATTGCTTTTGCTATTCTGGGTAAGATATATTCCATATAAATCTTAGGATTGTTTTCTCCAGTTCTCTTAAGAATGTTGTTGGTATTTTGATTGGGATTCCATTAAATTTGTATATCAATTTTGGGAGTATGGCCATTCTGATTATATCAGATTTGCCTATCCAGGAATGGGATATTTTACCATTTTCTGATGTCCTCTCAATTCCTTCTTCAGAGTACTGTAGTTTTCATTGTAGAGGTCTTTAATTTCCTTAGTTAGGTTAGTTCCTATTTATCTATTTTTTTTGGGGGGGTGCTATTATGAATGATATTTTTTTCTAATTTCTTTCTCAGTGGGTTCATTATTACTGTACATGGATGCTATTGACTTTAGTGTGTTGATTTTGTATCCTGCTACATTACTGAATTTGGTTTTTAATTATGGGAGTCTTTTGGTTTTGGGTCTTCTATGTGGAGAATCATTTGCAAATAATGATAGTTTAACTTCTGCCTTTCCTATACATATCCCTTTCTTTTCTTTTTCTTGCCTAATTGTTCTTGCTAATGTATTGAGTACTACATTCAACAAGAGTGGTGAATATGGACATCCTTATTTTGTTCCTGATTTTAGAGGGAAAGCTTTCACCTTTTCCCCATTCAATGTGATGTTGGCAGTAGGTGTATTATAAATGGCTTTTATCAGATTGAGATAAGGTCTTTCTATACCTAGTTTCTTTAGTGGCTTTATCATGAAAGGATGTTGGATTTTGTCAAAGGCTTTTTCTGCATCTATTGAGATTATCATGTGATTTTTGTCCTTCTGCTTACTTAATGTATTACATTTATTGACTTGCGTATTGAACCATCCTTGAATCCTGGGATGATATTTGGTTATCTTTTTGATGATTTGTTGCATTCTGTTTGCCAGTATCTGGTTGAGGATTTGGGCATCTGTATTTATTAAAGATATTCTCTATAGCTGTCTTTTTTGGTTCTCTAGGTTTTGAAATTAGGATAATAGTAGCTTCCAGGAATGTCTTTGGGAGTGCTCCTTCCCTTTCAGTTTGATTAAAGAGCTTGAGGTATATTGGTGCTAGAGCTTCCCTGAAGGGTTTTTTGTTTGTTTGTTTTTTGTTTTTAAGAATTCAGCAGTGAATCCATCTGGATCTGGGTTTTTCTTAGGTTTTTTGTTACTGCTTAGATTTCATTGCCTGTTATTGGATTATTTTGGGTTTTAAAATCTTCTTGATTTAGTTTTGGCAATTCATATGTGTCTAGGAATCTATTCATTTCTTCTGAATTCTCCAGTTTATTGGTATACAAGTTTGCAAAGTAGTTGTTAATAATCTTTTTTATTATTTCTGGTTTTGTTGTTCTCTGAGAGAGGGTCTCCCTATGTAGCTTACCCTGGCCTTAAACTCACTATGTAGCCCATGCTGGCCTCGAACTCACAGCAATCCTCCTGCTTCAGCCTCCTAAGTGCTGAGATTACAAGTGTGTACTACCACGCCTGGCAATAATCTTTCTGATTTTGGCAGTGTCCATTGGGATATCACCTTTTTCATTTCTAATTGCATTTATTTTCTCTCATTTTTTGGGGGGTAAGATTGGCTAAGGGTTGTTCCATTTTGTTTATTCTTTTGAAGAACCAACTCTGATTCATTAATTCTTTGTAAATTCTTTTGGTCTCAATTTCATTGATTTCTGCCCTTATCTCTATAATTTCCTTCCTTGTAGTGGCTTTGGGTTTGGATTTATCTTGTTTTTCTAGGATCTTGAGGTCCATTGTTGGGTTATTTATTTGGGCTTGCTCTGTTTTTGTATAAACACGCCCTCCAAAGTGAGACATTTTCTGACTGACATCCCCGGGGAAATCTACCTCGGCACTGAGGGATGAGGGTGGAGTTGGTTAACTGGCAATGCCTTCAGAAAGAAAAAAAAGCACATCCAAAGACAATAGTGGAAAGTTGTGAACATCACAGAGTAGCGGGGGACCACCCTCCCCAAATAAGTCGAGCTTCAGAGTTGTGAAAGAAGGTTCTTCTGCCCGATTGCCTAAAAGCAAAAGCCTCTTCCAGCAGGTGTAATGATTAGACATCATCTGACTTCAGCTTCTTTTGTATGTGACTTCACGACCCTTAGTGATACTTTTTCAGCTCAAGCATCCAGCTTTCTCTTATGTTTCAGCTACTTGTGATGGAATGTGCAGGCCAGTCCAACATGAGCCAGCCAGCCAGATGATGCAGCACCTCCAGGCCCTCAAGATTGAAGGCTAGAATAAAGCCAGAGGGAAACTGTAGCTGGCACTGCAAGAGGGACCTTGGAAAGTTAGACATTTTTTCTTCTTTCTTGGCTCGGGTCCTTGTAACAGATTTCACCCACGTGCAGGTCTGCCTGGGTCTTGGATGATGGCCTGGGAAACAGGAGCGCTCTGTGTGGGAAGGGACCTATCAGCTCATTGCTACAGAGTAACCTTGTTTCACCCTTCAATTGAAAAGCCAGTACCATTCATGGTCATCGTTTGAATTCCCCCTCAAAGGCCCAAAATACCCCTGGGGAGAGTATCATACCAGGTCCAGAATCACTGCTGTAAGTCACTTATTTTTCAGATGGGAAAACTGTGAACTTGGTGGATGAAATGGTTTGTCTATGACCACCCAGCCAGCTCCTAGTAGGGTAAGGTTATTATTACCACTTATAGTCATGACAAAACTTAATATTCAGCATCTTTGTGTTTACCTATTGAGAGTCTGGCCCAAGAGGAAATACCTGTATAGAGTACAGGTATCCTATACTATGTTTCAAATTAATATACTCCATTTCTCAGTTATGAACACAGATTTCTAGAAAAGTTAGAAAATGCAGAAAAGCAATAAAAAAGGGCTACTGTTGTAACGTAGAGGTAACTGCTCATGTCTGGGTGGTGGTGTTCTCATTTATATACAAACATGCACAGGCATATGCACACATTTTTACTAAAATTGGATTATATCCTTTATATTTTTCAGATTTCTTTTTTGTTAAACACACCGTGAACAATTTTTCATGTCATTATGTGAATCCTTGGACAATATTAAGAGTTGCCCAGTGTTCCATGAAATGGATGCTCCATAATTTTTTCAACTGACTTTTTATAGTGGGGCAGTCTTCTTCTGCTTATTTAAAGTTTTAGATTTTAAACAGTGCCGAGAAGAATATTACCAGGCTCCCAAGGGCAATCTTTGGTGTCAGGCTTCTTGGGATCAAATCTCAGCTCTATCACTTGCGAGTTGTATGATCTGGGGGAGGACATTTGAACTCAGGCTTATCTTCCTCACCTGTAAGACGAGAGCATGTTGGTCCCTACCTCGTTGGATTACTGTAAGGACTAAGAAAGTTAATCCACTTAAACAGCACAGAATACGTCAAGACTCCTGAAAATGCTCCACCACCATCATCGCCAGCATCATTTTAACTTTTTGTGGTAGTACTGGGGATCAAACAGAAGGATGCTCTACCAGTGAGTTACATCTCCAGTCCTATTTACTTATTTATGAGACAGGATCTCACTAAATTGCCCAGGCAGGATGTAGATTTACAGTCTTCCTGCTTCAGCCTCCCTCAGTTCTGGGATCACAGGCATGCATGCACTGCCATGCCTGGGTTATCATCCTCCTTTTAATTCCTTTTCTTGTTTTTTTTTTGGTACTGGGGATCGAACTCTGGACCTTGTGCTTTTGAGGCAGGCACCGGAACCACTGAGCTAAATCCCCAGCCCCTCCTTTCAATTCTTTTACTTCATAGACAGACATTATATTTTTCTGAAGATAAATTCCTAAAAATAAGATTAGCCTAATAATATTCGAGGACATCCAGTTGGTGTCAGGATGGTTAGAAAATTGGTTGCTGTGTGTATTAGTCAGTTTTCTGTTGCTGTAACAAATACCTGAGAACTTATAAGGAGGAAAGATTAAAGGTGAGCATGGTGGTGTACATCAGTAACTCCAGCTATGTGGGAAGCTGAGGCAGGAGAATTACAAGTTCCCAGTCCAGTCTGGGCAACTTTTTCTTTAATTGATTTTACTGGTACCTTTTAGATATATATAATGATCACATTCACCATAGGGAATCTGTATCTGTACATAATATATCTTGATTCCTCTTTTTCCTCCAATCCCCTCCCTCCTTATTTACAAATGCTTTGCTTCCATTTTTTCCTTCTATTCTCTTTTTAATCATGGCTAGTTGGAGTTCTATATGCCTCACTTCTCTGTATGTCCAATTCTCTACCTCTGTCTGGGAAGTTTTCCACTATTACTTCTGTGAACAGTTTTTTCATGTCAATTGTGCTTTCTCCTGTTTTTTCATGGACTCCTATCAGTCTTATGTTATTCTTCTTTGTATCGTCTAGCAGTTGTTGGATTGATTTCTCGTGATCCCTTACTATTTTTAAGAAATCTCTATTTTCATGGTCTCTAACCATGATTCTGTCCTCTATATCTGATATTCTATCTTCAGATTCCCTTAATCGGCTGTGGATACTTTCAGTGGAGTTTTTGATCTCCTGAATATCTGTTTGAATCTGTTTCATGGATTCCATTTCTTTCTTATGCTGGGTATTCATGGCTTCCAGCATGTTTCTGAGCTCATGTATTTTTTTTTATCTGTTTCTGTTCTAGATCCTCTAATCATGTCTTTCATTCTGCTCACCATCTCTGTAGATATCTGGGAGATTATTTCTGCTGTGAATTTTTCTAGAGCCTCATTCATATGTTTTGTTACTTCCTGTGCTATCAGTTCAGGGTATCCAGGTGGTTGGTTATGGGACTTTTCCATCTCATTTCCCTCAGGATTTACCCTTGATGGGTTGGAAGTCTGAGTTTGTCCCTTGCTTAAATGTCTTCTCATTTTTGTTTTTGGTACTGTCCTTGGTTTAACTCCTGGGTTGATAGTTTGAAATTGCTTATTGTAGGTATCTTTGTTGCTTGTAATCAGAACCCTTATGGAATTATTGTTTCTCAGGGGTGTCTTCCAGATATAGCTGGTCTTTAAGTTTTGAGTCTCTAATGACCCTGAAGCTGTCTCATTTTCCTTATACTAGGAAGGTTCATTGACTAGATCAATAACAACACCTTAGCCCAAGTGATACAATCAGCAACACCACTGCATCGAGTACATCTTCGAAAATGACATTTTGTGGTAGTTATTTTATTTTATTTTTTTGGTACTGGGGATCGAACTCAGGACCTTGCACTTGTGAGTCAGGTGGCGGAACCACTGAGCTAAATCCCCGGCCCTTGTGGTAGTTATTAATCTATCACCTTTAGCTGTGTGAATTAAATCAAGATCGAGGACCAACCCAACATACAGTGAATAAACTCTTCAATATCACAACTTTACCCTTTGGGATGGGGAGTTAGAAGGGGTTGGGGAGGGAGGGAGAGATGGGAAGAAGGATAGGGGAAGGTTAGCAGTGAGGCCAGAGGACACAGGTGAGAAGGAAAAAGAGAATAATAGGAAAATAAAGAACTCTGACTGAGGACCAAAATGGACAAAAAGGGAGATGAACAATGTGGGAGAGCAAGAGAGTGAGTGTAAGAGAGAGAGAAAGGAAAGAGAAAAGAAAGAAGAAAAGAAAAGAAAAAAGGAGAGAAAAACAAATATTTGCAAAGAGTAGGAAATAAATTAAAGATAAGAGGAGCAAAAGAAAAGAAAAGAGGAAAAAACCCCCAAACTAATAAAACTAATTTTGGGAATAAAAAAACAATGAAGATGTAGGGCCTCTTTCAGGGCATGTCTCTGCTGTCACAATAGACAACGTGGGTTGCAATGTGCGGATATAAGTCAATGGGTCTCAGCAAGCCAGTCGCAGACCCATGAGATTCAGGCAGATTTCCAGCTTCAAGTCCCAAGTTGAGCTCCCTGTCCTCCCGGAGGGTTGAACTCTGCAGAGTTGTACTGCAGGTTCCAGCTGCCCTTCCCCTGAGGATAGACCCGGACCTGATGGAAGGTGAAGATGACTCCAACTTACCCAGGACAGTGGTCTGGTGGTCTGGTGTCCTCTGCGTCTTTGAAGTGTGGAGCCAGGTGGCTGTCTGTCTGCAGCGGGCCGATTTGGTGTGTTCCATGCGACTCGTGACCTCAGTAGGGCATCCCTCTATTCTCTTTTAAAATTTTCCCTTCCTTTCTCCCCCACTTTGTTCCCTTTCCCATTTGAGCATTTTCTTCCTATTTCTCAATATCTATTATATATTTTGGTCCTTATTTACCTTTTTGGTTTCTCACACCAGAGAAACTATGCAATATTTAAACATGTGTCTGATTTATTTCATTTAAGCGTATAGTCTCAAGGTGCATCCATTTACCTAGAAGTGTCTCAAGTCTGTCTTTCTTTATGGAAGAGTAGTATTTCATTGTATAAAAAACCACATCTTCTTTATCCATTTATTGTTTGATGCAGCCTGAGCAAGACTATCTTTAGGAAGACTCTGTCTCTAAATAAAAAATAAGGAGTGCTGAGGATGTAGCTTAGTGATAGAGCACCCCTGGTTCAATCCACAGTACTGGAGGGGGAAAACCAGGAAAAATTTATTTTGGCTTACAGTTTCAAAGGGTTCAGTCAGTAATCCTGGCCAGTGCCAGTTCCAGGAGCCAGAGGCCAGAGGAGGCCAGTAGGAAGAGCGCCTGGACATCCAGATTTTTTCTGGAGGGTCACTACACTGCCAACACATGCTTCCATCCTGTTGCATCTTCCATTGTAAAGGAACTGGGTTCCATCCATCCCAGTCCAGACCTGAGGCTGGGATTAGTGGCTGGGAGTGTAGCCTCTGGGGAGGAAGAGAAGAGGGAGAGATTGTCTTGCAATAGAAATAGCCGTCAGTTTCTTGACATTTCCTCGCTGCCACAGGCTTTCAAAGCAATTAAAAATTTTTCAGCATCTAAAGGTAATATATTTATGAAGTACAAAAAGGGGGGATAACCAGTTAAAATCTCCCCTTGTCCTGAGATATTTGACATATTTACAAAAATATGTACATATGCTTCTGAATCACATGGTAACTTACCCGATGAGCTTCTTTCACTTAATAATATACCAGCTGTACACATAATTTCCCATGTGTCTGCATAGGAAGCTATGTAATAGCTACATACATATGTCAGAATTTACTTAGCTAGTCTTCTAGCAATGGGAATCTGGGCTGCTTCCAAACATTGCTATTATAAGCAATGTTGCAAAGAATATCCTTGTACAAACCTCATTGCTTGTGTTGCAGAACTCAACGTTTTTCTATAGTTGAATTTATCATGCTTTTATTAGTTTCTGGCTTTAGGTGGAACTTGATAAACCCTTACCTATCTGGTAATTAAAGAAAAAAATTCCCAGCTTTTCTTTTAGTATTTTTTTGCTTGAGTTTTCTTTTGTGTGTGACCTTGACATCCAGGTTAGTGTGGAATGCTCCCATCCTCTGCCAGGCACTTCAGGGAATTGCTGTCATCACAGATCTGAGACCTAAGTTTTGGTTTGACATCCACAGTTTACAGGTGAGAAGACAGAGGTAGAGAGAGGTTGTGGCACATGGCCCGGGCCCAGCTCACACAGGAAGGAATTAGAAACTAGCTTCCACTCGATGATCTTACCCTTTATCATAACAACAACAGCCTTTATTTTGAGACAGGCAATTACTAAATAAACAAAACCATTTTCTATTTCAGACAGTTTTAAATTTAGAGAAAAATGTTGAGGATGCTACAGTTTTTTCCACACCTCAAACCCATTTCCTCTATTAACATCTTCCCCATATTTCTCACAATTAATGAATCATTATTAATAAATGATTTCTAACTATATTTTTAGATTTCTGTAGTTTTTACTTAATTTATTTTAATTTCTCTTTCAGAATCCTATCTCCGATACAGTATCACCATTCTCCTCATGTTCCCCTTGGTTGGAAGTTTCTCAGATTTTTTTTACTTGTTATTACCTTGGGTCCCCACCCACCCACCCCGCCACCGCCACCACCGTGGGGGATTGAAGTAGAACCTTTGCACTAAGCTACATTTTCTTATTATTTTTCAAATTTTTGTCACAGGGTCTCGCTAATGTCCCAAATTGCCCAGGCTGGATTTGAATTTGCAATCCTCCTGGGTCAGCCTCCCAGAGTGCTGAGATTCCAGGAATGGGCCACCGTGCCTAACGACCTTGACGGTTTTGAGGAGTACTGGTGAGGTGTTATGTAGAATGATCCTCCATTGGAGCTCAATTGCTTTTTATTTTATTTTTATGAGTAGACTGGGATTCTGGGTCTGGGGGAAGGGATGACCACAGTGGTGAACTGCCATTCTCGGCATCACCTGTTCCAGAAAGTATGTCGTCCATTGCCGCCTCCCTCCCAGGCCTAGCACGTTGGAAGCCCCGTATTCTGTACAGAGCTACGTTTAAGGTGAGAAGAGTCACTGCCCTCTCCTTGAAGTATCTACATAAGTGATTTAGAATTCTGCACAGAATTATCCACATTCTCCCAGGTATATTTTTATTTTATTGAATCACTTCTTTAATAGTTGGTAATTACTTTTAGTTCGTTATAAGACGGAATTTTGCTATAATACCCAGGCTGCTGGGCTAAGTGGTATGCCTCTCTTGGCTTCCTGAGTGGCTGGGACTCCAGGTGTGCGCCACCTGTATAATTCCTTTCATGTTTTACATTGCACACGGACAGATGGGTAGTGGTGGAGATGAAACGTGGACGTAAAGCAAATTTTGACAGACGGACGTTGTATATTGTGAAAATCCTTCCTCCAGGCTCCCCTCCCACTACTGATGGCCAGCTTCTTGGACACTCTAGGATTTATAGAATATAGTTGCAATAAGCTACCGTCATTGTTTTCCATCCAGTAAACCGGGACAGGGGGCGACCCCAGGGCCCCGCCCCCGAGACGTGGGCGGGGCCTCCCTGGCGCCCCGCCCCGGCCTCTGTGACGTGGGCTCCGGAACCTGGAATCCCGGCGGCGGCGGCGGCGGCCGAGAGAGTCTCGAGCGCTCCCGGCGGCGCCCGTGCCATGAGCGAGTCGAGAGGCAGCGGGCCCCCGTCGGGCGGGCCCAGCGGGCAGCAGCTCCCCCTCCAAGGTAGGCGGCTCCGCGGGCGGGCGCAGGTGGGAAGAGGGGTCCCGGTCGCGCGCCCCGGTTCGCCCCACGGCAGAGGCCCCGTGCCCACGGAGGGCTCTGATGGCCGTCCGCGCCGTGATGGGTCTCCGAGGGGCCGGCTCTCCAAATCACGGTCTCATCCGCTAAATGAAAGGCACAAGAAAGAGCCCCTCCAGACCCGGGGTTCTGGGAGGTGTTGCCTGTGCCCCGACTTTTTAGACTTGACTGTTAGATCAACTACAGACCGAATTCTGCCTGGGCTCTTCATTGCCGTGTAACTTTCGGTGAGTGGCTTGCCTTCTCAGAGTCTGACTCTTCAGCAGTAAAATGGGAATAGGGTGGTGGTGGCATTAGCTGAGAAACGCGTGATGTGCCTAGCCCAGTCCTGCGTCACATAGAAAGGCACAATAAACGGTGGCCAGCTAAGTAATACTTTTTTTCTTTTTCTTCTTTGTTTTTCTGAGACAAGATCTGGAGGGCCGGAGATTTAGCTCAGTGGTTTTGCCGCCTGCTGTGCAAGCGCAAGGACCCGCGTTCGATCCCCAGTACCAAAAAAAAGATCTGGCGACCGCAGGTCAGGCTGG
The DNA here is from genome assembly GCF_053883595.1 of Heterocephalus glaber. Lineage (NCBI taxonomy): Eukaryota > Metazoa > Chordata > Mammalia > Rodentia > Bathyergidae > Heterocephalus > Heterocephalus glaber. The sequence continues at coordinate 12,091,484 of NW_028258175.1, forward strand.
CCTTGAACTGTGTATCCCAGGCCGCTCTCCACCTGTAGGCATCCTCCTTCCTCAGCCTCCTGAGTGCTGGGATTACGGGTGTGCCACCACTCCTGGCTTTTTTCTTTTTTTGGGGGGGTAAAATGTACAACATAATACACAGACATAAATTTTTACATAAATAAATAAAGGTGCCGCCCAGTTAAAAGTTGCCAGCTACAGCTTCCTTGTACCTTTTCTATCTTATTTGTGTGTTGAACAAGACAAGACTCTGCATGAATTTTATCTGCGATATTTTCTCTATTTCAGTTTGAGAACAAGGATTTCACAAAACCAAGGATTCAGAGCATGGGTGTCCAACCTTTTGTCTTGCCTGAGTTGCATTGAGCAAAGAGGAATTGCCTTGGGCCATATATAAAATATCTAATATAGTAAATGAATATCAATAACCAACTTCCTGTGCTTAAAAATATTTTTACTGTAACATTAAAACCCAAGAAGCCCAAGTTTAATAAGTAAGAGAGGAAACTTATGAGTCTGCTTAATAACTATGAACACCCGTTTCACAGGAACACACGGTGTGTGTAGGTGGGTTGAAATATTTTAGTTGTAATATATACCAGGTTGCACAAGTGCTGTTTTGGTGTCATATTGGGGATTGAACTCAGGACCTTTGCACTGCGCTACATCCCCAGCCCTTTTTTTTTTTTTTTTGGTATCAGGGATCGAACTCGGGTCCTTGCGCTTGCACAGCATGCGGCGAAACCACTGAGCTAAATCTCCGGCCCTCCTCAGCCCTTTTTGAGACAGGATCTCGTTAAGTTGCTAAGTTGCCCAGGCTGGTCTCATACCTGTGATCCTCCTGCCTCAGCCTCCCAGAATGCTGAGATCACAGATGGGCATCACCACACCCCACTAACCACAGGGTTTTGATTCACTGATTGTGTGCGGCAGGTGCACTGCCCCTTCCCCCCTTGCATTCCATTGTCCTCTATATGATCCTTGCCTCAGTGTCACACTACACGATTAAGTCATGAAAAAAAATCCCATACTGTTGAAAGTTTATGATCTTGTGGGGCCACATTGCTAACTGTCCAGGGCCATGCAGAGTGGTGGGCTGTGAGTTGGACATGCTTGATTCACAGTAAACCATGAGCCTAGATTTGGGCTTTGCATACTTCCAGTTGGATTGTTCTCAAAAACCAGAAGAACAATCTAGACGATACCCAAACCCTGGAAAAGTGCTCAGGAATCTAAGAAAATCAGGAGATGTTCAGTGTTAATTATTTTCTAGCTCAATATTTCTTCTGCTGGCATCAGTTCAGATTCAGCCTTTTAATAAACAGCCAAGGGCTGGGGGTGCGCTGCAGTGGTACAGCACCTGCGTAGCACGCACAAGGCCCTGGGTTCGATCCCCAGCACTGACAAAAAGAAAAACAAGAAAGCCACCCAAATGTTTTTCTATTTGGCTTCTATTTGTTGCCCTCTGATTTTAGTACGGTGCATTGAACACGCCTCCCGTTTCCTAGGTGGAGAGTTTGAGATTCACCCTTCTTCAGTCTTTGCCCCGAGTTTAGGGGACTGCGAGTGGCTGTTTATGAGGGTCATAACTGGCACTGCAACTGCAAGTCCTCCCCTGCTCCTGGGCAGATGTTTTTTGAGCCTGGATGGGAGACTGGAAAGAACTGTCTTTGTAAGCTTGCAGCACTTTATAAACAGTGACCAGCTGTATGGACTGGGAGACAGTCGGGTGGGGCTATTAGGCCGCTGCCCGTCACCACAGCAAAACCAGAGCTAACTAAACAACTTGGGAAAAGAAGTTTATTTCGGCTCAGCTTTGGCGGTTCCAGTACGTGCCGGTTCTGTTACTTTGGGCTAAAATGAGGCCGAATACTGTGGTGGAAACACGTGTCAGAGCAGAACCCTCATGTTGGGGGCCAAGATAGTGGAAGGGAAGAATGCAGAGCAGTGGATTGGGGGCCCCTGTCTCCTTCCAGAGCCCAGAGCGAGGCTCCCAAGATTTCCCGCTGGGCCCCGCCTCCTGTGGCACCACATGGGGGATCTTTGGGGACGTTTATCGAAATATGGCCAGAGACTGGAGGGTCTGGTTAAGGGTTGGGAAGCAGGCTTCCTAGGTAAAATGGACCACTCCCCTGCTTCATCACGACTTTCCAGTAGCTTCCCACTGCTCCCACAGTAGACTCTAGGCTCTTCTGTAGCAGCCACCACGGCCTGATGATCTGAAGCCAGACTACCCGCCCAGGCCCTCATCATCTATGGCCTTCCCTTGACCTGTGCTGCTCCCATGCCTGCCAGTTACCTGGCTCATTTCTGCCTCAGGACCTTTGCATCTGCCCTTCTCTTTATATGTCTTGCATCTGTTTTAAGGAATGTCCTCATCTCTCCTCCTCTGACTGGTTTCCTGGCTGTTCCTTCCAAGCGCTTCCATCTGACGTCATTCATCTGGTTTGATTGTTTAGGAGCTGTTGCTCCATGGTCGGGGGGTGGGGGCTGCTCCAAGCTGAGCCGGGCCCTGTCACCTCACTGCCACCCCTGCTGTTTCCCTCTCTCCACAGGGCCTGACCACCGCCATCCCCGCCTCCCTGCCAGAGAATCTCTTCTCAGGCCTCAGCGTTTGCTGTGCCCTTTTCGCACACCCTGCCCAAGGCCAAGTTCCCTGCTTCTGGTCTCAGGTGGCCTGTCCCCTGATCAGAGGAGCCAGAACCTCACCCTTTCTAAAGTGCCCCCTGGAAAGACCCTCTATCCTGGCCTCCAGGCGCCTGCCATGTTTTGTACATAGCTGACAGGGATGAATCTAAACCAACTTCTTCCTTCTGTCAGATGTTTATAACATTCCACTCACCGAAGTTCCTTTTTTCCCCTTCCCTACTACTGCAGATCGAGCCCAGGGCCTTCCAACTAAGCTACATTCTCATCCTTTTATTTTTTATTTTGAGACAGGGTCTCCTGAAGTCAATAAGTTGCCCAGGCTGGGCTTGAACTTGCGATCCTCCTGCCTCAGACCCCCGGAGTGCTGAGACTGCAGGTGTCCACCGCCATGCCTGCCTCTGTTCACGAAAATTCCACTCACAAAGTACTGATTCCAGGTCACTGTAGCCAGTGTGCATGCAGGGCTTTTCTTCCTCCCTCTGTTCTTTCCTTGCTTTCTCTTTTCTTCCTCTGTCCCCCTCCCTTCTCCCTCTCTCTCTCCTATCCATCATTCCCTCTCTCACTCCCTCCTTCTCTTTCTTTACTGAGATAGAACGAACCCTTTTAAAGTGTGCAGTTCAGCGTCACTTAGGCCATTCACAAGGTTGTGCAGCCTCCACCTCTAGCCATCTGTTTCTCGAACATTCCCACCACCCGGAAAGGAGACTGCATACCCACGGCACAGTCCTGGCCCACACCCACCCCAGCCTCAGCAGCCAGCCCCCCGCTCTCCTCTCTGTGGGCTGGGCTTTGTCCACTATGGACATTTCCTCTCATTGTTGGCATGCCTGGTGCTTCTTCCGTTTTCAGGTTGAATGGTGCCCCTTGTACAGTTGTGGGTGCCGAGTTTTATCTCCCCCACTTTGGGGAAAGAGGATCTTGTCACTGGGCACATCCCCAAATCTGTCACATCCCCAAGGTGCAGTGAGGAACCTTGACTGACCCCAGCCCATGGGGTAGGCTGCAGGTTCACCATCTTCGTCACTGATAAAGAATTTTCAAGCTGTGTCAGTGAGAGGCACAGAGGCTTACTCGGCAGAATTTAAAGTACACACTCAAACAAAGTAGAACACAGGCCTTCGAGAGGGGCATGCCATAGTCTGGAGCTGGGAATGTTTGCGGGGTTCTGGCAGGGGAAATCTGCGGGATGTGTGAATCTGTAAACCTTGGCTTTGGTTTACTGCAGGAGGAAAGCAGTGGGCCACCCACAGGTAGAAGGATAATGGCTCCTCACAGGTGAAAGGATGGCTCATTTTTATAGGAGAAAGGCATGGGTATTTTTTAATCTGTTCTTTTTTATTTTTTAACGTACAAAGCCCCCCTTTTGTATCAGTACATGTTTGTAACCATAATAAATATATCCATCATCTTGGGGAGTTGGTACACACACATATTGTATCTTTGTCTTTTTTATTTCCCCTTTCCTCCCCTCTCCCCCACCCCTATATCCTCTTCTGTCTATAAAAGGTCTACCCCCATTTCCTATTGTCTCTTATTTTGCTCTTTGAATTATGTGTACTTTGAGTTTCTCATATAAGAGAAACTGCAATATTTAACCTCCTGTGTCTGATTTATTTTGCTTAGCATTAAGGTTTGAAGGTGCACCCGTTTTTCTACAAATGACTCAGGTTTATCCTTCTTTATGGCCAAATAGTACTCCATTGTGTACATATACCACATTTTCTTTATCTATTCATCTATTGATGGATTTACAGGCCACTTCCAAGATTTAGCCATTATGAATTGTGCTGCTATAAACATGGGCATACATGTATCACTGCAGTATGATGTCTTTAACTCTTTGGGGAAGATACCTAAAAGGAGAATAGTTGGGTCAAATGGAATTTCTATTTTTAGTTTTTTGAGAAATCTCCATAATGATTTCCATAGTGGATATTTATATTTGTTCCTACCAAGAATGTAGAAGGGTGGCTTTATCCCCATAGCCCTGCCAGCAGTTTTTTCTTTCTTGAGTTCTTGATGATAGCCATTCTTTCTGGAGTAAGATGGAATCTCAGTGTTGTTTTAACTTACACTTCTCTGATGGCCAAAGAAGCTGAACATTTTTTTAATGTACTTATTGGCCATTGGTACTTCTGAAAAGTATCTATTCATTTCAACCGTCCATTTTTCGATTGAATCTTTTATTTGGGGGAGTGTAATATTTTTTAGTTCTTTTTGTATTCTAGATATTAGTCCTCGACCTGAAGAATAGGTGGCAACATTTTTTCCCCGTCCTGTAGGTTGTGTCTTCACTGTGTTGGTTGTTTCTTTTGCTGGACAGAAGCTTTTTAATTTGATAAAAGGATTTTTTTGTTGTTGGCTTGTTTGTTTGAATGTTTTGATGAATGATCTAAGATGTTTAGCCTAAAACATTTTTTGGACCCTTTGATTAGGTTTCTCTAAGGTCAGTTTTCTGCCCTATACCTTATCAAATAAACTCATTTATCAACAACTAAAGGGTGCAGATATAGATAACTGGGGGCAACTTTGTGTCCTGAGGTTGCTTTCTTAAAAGTACAATTTTCTGGGCTGGGGATTTAGCTCAGTGGTCCCGTCCCCTGCCTTGCAAGCGCAAGGTCCTGAGTTTGATCCCCGGTACCAAAACAAAAAACGTACAATTTTCCTTTTCTCCTTTCTTTATTTCTTCTATCCTATTCCAATTCTAGTTCTTATGACCCTCTTAGGGAAGAGACATTCCCGTTTCTATGACCATTTGAGCTGTGCTATTTATTTTCCCCCTTCACCTGCTAAACCCATGCATCAGTGATCTGTTACCCTGGGTGTTTCGGGAGGGTGGGATGTTTCTGCAGCTATGCAGCCCATTTTCAGGCTGGATTTCTTCTCTAGCAATGCATCCTGGCCTAGGCTATTTTTTCCTCTCTGTCTGGAGGAGCCTAAGCTTTGCCCAGCAACTGGAGCCTAGATTAGGCCTAAAGGCCCCTGGTGACTTTTTGTTTGCTTTTTCCGGAAGTGAAGACTTCAGAGGGATAAAAGGGGGAAATAACTTTTCAGTGCTGTGAACTTTGCTGCAGTCTGGTTGCTTTTTCAAGGAGCATTGTTTGAGTCTGGGACCACCCAGACCTTTTGCTGAGCCTTCCCGAAGGCTCACCCTCCCGGAGGAGGAGGGAGGGTGGAGAGCCAGCCCTGAGCCCCGACCCAGTGCCAGCCCCTCGAAGCTGGTGGTGGAGGGGCAGGCGGGGCCCCTTGGAGCACGAGGGGCTCCAGGTCCAGGGCGGCACAGCAAGCAGGTGGAAGAAGGACAGGATGATAATTAAGAGCTTCCCTGTCTGCTAGGAAGGAAATGTACCACAGCAAAACAGAGGGGAGCTGGGCTTGGCAGCGCACACCTGTGATCCCAGTACTCTGGAAGGCTGAGACAGGAGGATCACAAGTTTGAGCCCAGCCTGGGCAACTCGGCAACTTAGTGAGGCCCTGTCTTAAAAAATACAAAAAGGGCTGAAGATATAGCTCAGTGCAGAGGCCCTGGGTTCAATTCCCAGCACAGTGGGGGAGAGGCGGAGCAGCGGGCACATGGAGGTCTTTGCTGTCACAGTTCAGGGCTTGGCTGAGCCGCCGGGGCAAAGGTCTCCACACTCCTGTTACATCTGGTGAACCCGTTTGATGAGGTGGCCCTGAGGCCGTAGCAGGAATGGCTTTTGCATAGTCATAGTACATGGAAAGTGTTTGGTGAAGGGCCCTTGGCATCACTGCTTGCAGGAACAGCAGAGCTCTCTCTCGGAGGGGTATTGGTGATGGAGAAAAGCCCTCCACAAAGGGAGAAGCTTGGTCCACAGCCAGAAGATCCCCACTGTGAATCTGGAATCAACACACGTTATGTTTATCAGTAAACAACCCGATATAGCCTGTGTGCGTCTAGTACAATACTGGAGGCTTTGTGCTATGCCAGGCCCCTGCAGACCACAGTCTGTGGCCGATCCAGTCTGCCACCTACTTTTGTAAATAAAATTTCATTAAAACACAGCCATGGAATTCATTTTTAGGTCACCCTTGGCTTTTTTTTCTTGCTAAAACAGCAGAGCTGAATAGCTGGGAGAGACCGAATGGCACATATGGAACTTTTCTCTGAGCACTTTACATATGAGCCCCTGAAGCCTCAGGACAGCTGTGTGAGGAGTGGAATGTCCCCACTTTACAGATGGGAAAACAGGTACAGAATCATCAGGAAACTTGGAAGTCACACACAGTGCCGAGCGGAGCTGGGGTTGGTGTCTTTGGGGGCGGGGCTGTCTGCCCTGCGCCTTGTCACCTTCCCTGCCAGACAGCCTGGGGATGCAGGGGTGGGTTGGAGACCAGCAGACCTGCATTTTCATCCAGCGCCGGCTCTGACTGGGGAGTCGGTCTGCTGCTGGTGCTGTTTGCTCACAGGGTTGTAAGGTGTGAGAGGCCGTCGTGCCAGGCCCCACCCAGGTGCCTGCTGCCATGACTCACACCGTTCTGAAGTGGGGGCAGACAGAGGTGGCTCCTGGGGCTGAGGCTGTTAAGATCTACAGTAAAAACTCATCTGCTGTCCTTGAATCATGAAGAAAGATAAATCCATGGTGGTTTTGCTGTTACACCTCAGCATGCAAAGCTACAGCCATGATGCAGGCTAAGTGCTTGCTTCAGGTAGAAGAGACATCCGATCTGCGTCTGTATATATGCTACAGGGCGATGTGTGGATGTGGAAAAGCATCTGTAGAGTTCAGTACTGTCCTTGGCATCCAGCATCCATGGGGGCCCTGGAGTGTAACCCCCCCCCCCCGCCCCCCAGGATGAGAGGAGCCTTTGAGGATTCTCACAGCAGAGGTGGAGGCCTGGCTCCCGTGACACACAAGGTCCCTTCTTACTCAGAGTTTCCATGACCCCGTGAGTGGGAAGCAAAACCCTGTGGTGAACTCAGGGCCAAATACGGTTGGGCTGGCCTCTTGGGAGTGTACTAGAGAGCTGGTGGTGGCGTTAGTGCCATTTAGATCATACTTGGCCCACATCCTGGGAGAGATCGTGAACTTTGGTAGGATTTGATGCCCTGTGGAAAGAGCTGCCAGGAACATCAGGAGCCAAGGATGCTTTAAGGTGCCCCTTCCCTCCCTCCCTTCCTTCCTTTCCTTCCTTCTTTCTGGTGAGGGTTTTCTAGGAATGACACTGTTCTGAGCCTCAGAGAAACACCCTTTGTCTCTCACCTGCAGCAGTACTAGATGTGAGCAGAAGCAGTTATGCTTGGCCGTGTCCCTGACTCCTGTAATGACCCAGTCATCCTTCCACCTCAATGACAGCCTCGTAATTGCTGAAATTCAGCTTCAGTGGCCATGCAGTTCTAGGCATTCCTGGATGGAGGCGCCTGATATCTGAAATTGCTCCCCCAACCCTGTGTGTAAAGGTGATCAAATGGCCGGTACACTGGCCATGCACACCCGTGGCTGGCTGGGCCAGCTCAGTGGGACATCTGACAGACCTGGTAGGAGTTGTTCCTGTTCTCTTTTAAAACTGAGTGAGCCGAGGCCCAGCCAGGCAAGGCGGCCTGCCTCTCTAGGAAGCAGTAATGGGGTCTTGTCTTGACATCAAAGGAGTGAACATGTCATGGCGTCTCTGGGCTTCAGTTTCCCTGTTGGAAGCCAGGGCAGTGCAGCCTCCTGGGCATACCTGTGCAGGTGGGCGTGAGAAACCAGGTGGTGTCATACTTTAAAAAGCATGTGGTCTGTGCTCCAGTATGCAAATGAGAGCAGATAGATGCTAATTATAAAAACAATGATGCCTTTATTAAGGAATGCTCAGATTTTTATTTCGTTCTCTTTTTCTGTACTGGGGATTGAACCCAGGGCCTTCATACTGAGCAACATTCTCAGCCTATTTATTTATTTATTTATTTATTTATTGGTACTGGGGATCGAACTCTGGTCCTTGTGCTTGTGCAGCAGGTGGCAAAAACAGTCTTTTAAAATTTAATTTAATTTATTTATTTATTTGCTGTACTGGGGATTGAACTCAGGACCTTGCTCTTTCGAGGCAGGTGAGGTGCCACTGAGCTAAATCTCCGGCCTTTTTTTGTTATTCTTTGTTTTGTTTTGTTTTTTGTTTTGGTACCAGTGATTAAACTCAGGACCTGGAGCTTGCCAGGCAGGTGCTGTGGCACTGAGCTAAATCCCTGGCTCCTCCAGCCTTTCTTAAAAATGTTAAGACAAAGTCTCATTGAGTCTCTAAGTTGCCCAGGCTGGGTTTAAACTTGTGATCCTTCTGCTTCGGGCTTCCAGAGTATAGGTGTGTGTGCTGGTCAGATTTTGTTGTTGTTTTTGAGACAGGGTCTTGCTGTGCAGCTCAGGTTGGCCTCAAACTCTCTTTGATCCTCCTGCCTCAGCCTCCCAAGTGCTGGGATTACAGGTGTGCGCTACTCCACCTGGCTGGTCAGGTATTTTTTATTTAAAGATAAGGAACTTGCCCAGAGTGACTAAAAAGGCACACTCATTTGTTTTGGATGACAACCATTTGAAAACAGTTTTCTGTGGCGGATTCCCTTTTTGTGATGGCAGCAGAGCCTGCTTACTGGGGTGGGAGGGTGGAAGACCAGGTTATTACCTAGTTTGTTTGGACAGCATTTCAGCATTTATGAGGCACCTTCACATCCATGGCCCATTGAACCATTTCATGGGTGAATGCTACAGTTTGGGGGTCTTTTTGTTAACACTCTAGGACCAGTGCTTCTTAGTTGTGTGAGTGGATGACTACCTCAGTTTCTTCATCTGTAAAATAGGGATAATTCTGTCCCAGGAGTAGCTGGGATTATTCGGAGTGATGATGCTTTAGCAAGTACTCGGAAGGGCCTGGCCCTCCGCCAGTGGCCATTTGTAACTCTGATGAGGTCCATAGTGTTCTATCCCCACTTCCTGAAATGGGGAAAATGCAACTCCAGGACAGCGGGTGTCTCTCCCGGGGTGACTGCCTGTGGGTGACAAGCCAGGCTTCGACTCCGCCCTGGGTCCCGGACCCTGCAGTTGCTGAATATTCAGTAGGTCGCTGCCGTTCTGTGTTCAGAGACCTTTGTTCCTGGTTAATAATCGGTCCTTGTTTCTGCCCAGAGAGAGGAATGGCTCCTGGCAGCCCTTGGGTGCCCTCAGGGTGGGCGTGTGTCACATCCTCAGGGTGTGCTGGGCCGGAAGTGAGAGGCTGGTCAGGGCGCCTGAGTCTGTGTGTCATTCACCCGCAGCCCCTTCTGCTGTGTCTGAACGTGCCCCGCAGAGAGGCGGAGAGCACAGACTTGAGCGTCATCGCCGGCCCTTGACTGGTGCCGCCAGTCCTCCGAGCCCTTCCTCATCCTGCTACAGCACATGAGGAGCCAGCTGTGTGCCAGGCACTGCCCTGAGACCTACCCTTGTGATCACCGTTTCTTCTGTAAACAGCTGGTGTGCCCAGGCCTGTCCTTAGCATCTCAGTTTAAATGATGGTCACGTGGGCACGGTGGTGCATGTCTGTAATCCCAGCACTGTAATCCTCCAGCTGGGGCCGGAGGACGGAAAGTTGGAGCCCAGCCGGGGCAGTTTAGTCACCTAGCGAGGCCCTGTCTCAAAATAAGAAATAAAAAGACTGGAGCTGTAGCTCAGTGTAAAGGCCTTGGGTTTGGTCCTCAGCACCACAAACAAGCAACAGACATGGTCAGACTATGACATTCTCCGGCTTCCAGCTCCGCTCAGTCGAACCTGAGGGTCTCTCTAGCCTGCAGGCCCAATCACTGCTCGAGCTCTGCTTTTCCACTGTCCTGTCCCAGAGACCTCTTGTCACTGAATGAACTTCTCCGCACGTGGTAGCTTAAACTGTGTGTGATTTCTGCTGATTCTGTGCTCCAGAAATTCAGCAGGGTGCAGAGGAGATGGCCCGCACCGCTGCATGTGACGCAGGCTGCCCCGGCTGCAGCCTCCCAGGTGGCTCCTTCCCCGGGCTGGGTCAGAAGCCTGGCCCCGAGTTTGTCTCTTGTGGCTTCAGGCCTCTTCCTCTCTATGTGGGCCCAGCACAGCTGGACCTCTCACCCGGCAGCACAGCACAGAAGGGCTGGACTGGTGCTAGACCTGGCTGAGCACCACTTCCGTTACACTCTCCGGTTAAAGCAAGTCATGGGTCCTGCTCAGATTTGAGGGCGGGAGTCCAGAGAAGTGTTGCTGTGAGTCTTTGAGGGTCTTGGTAGTCTTCCAGGGCTCTTGTCCATTCACTCTCCTGCATCACACGCCTGCGTGCCCGCCCACGGACATGCCACGGACATGCCACGGACATGCCCGCCCCGGGACTTTGCACTTGTCTCCCTCTGCACGGGGAGGATGTTCTCCAAACATCCATGGGTCTTGCATCTTCCTTTCCTTCAACTTTAGCTGAATGTCACTGTCATAGACAGTACCTGACCTCTCCCCCATCGCCTCTCTCTCCCTACCCCATCTGGTTGTTTTCATGGCGCTTCTCACTTCTGGGCATATTTACTGCCTGCTTATTGTCTGACCTCCCTCTCTCCCCTCTCAGACTCTAAGTGTCCCATGAGTGGGGTCTTTGCTTTGTTCACCGTAGTAACCCAGGCCCCAGATAGGACACATGGTAGATGCATTTGTTGAATTAATATTTGATTCGAGGAAACTTAAGTAACTTCCCCAAAGACACACAGCTCATAATCGACAGAGCAGGATTCAGACCCAAGCGGTTCCGCACCTGACATAAAGTCAGAGGAGCTTTGCTGCCCATGGGGGTAACTTCTTAGGTAATTATGGCTCTCTCTGACCTCCTGGGCCTGGGCTTGTCTGTCTCAGTACTTGCTCTGTGCCAAGGGCAGTGGTAGGTCCTGGGCCACGATGGTGAGGGCATCAGCACGGTCCCTGCCCGCTGGGAACACCAGTCTGACGGGAGGCAGCCATTACCCACACGTGTGATCACAGAATACATAGGTACCTGCAGACTGTGGTTAATGCTGTCAAGGACTTCCTGGGAGTGTCTGATGAGGCGCCTTCCCTGGGGAAGTGACATTTGAGTAGGAGTGGGAATGTAGAACAGGTTTGTTCCAGGCAGAGCGCACAGCATCTCTCCCACTGCGTTCTGTTTGTCTAAGCAGAGTCCCAGGAGTTCGTGTGACTCCTAATGTGGCTGGCTCGTGGGAAATGTGCATCAGTGCTCCTGTTGTTGAAGTTGTTATTGACATGCGTTTGCATAGTGCATTGTGTATTTGGGTTTTGTCTATGTGTTATCATACCTGCACTGTGTGAGGACAGTTGCAGCAAATATTTCTAGCCCATTTGGCAAATGGGCTACACATTGAGCTATGACTGTGGCCAAACACTTGAACTCAGATCTGTCCTGCAACTCAGAGCATGTTTGCAGACCCATCTGCAGAAGGTAGGCCCATTTGGAGTTGATTTCATGGTCCTGAGCACCATCGTGGGAAATAAAATAAGATCCAAATGCTTTCATCAATGGCCCAGGCTAGAGACTCTGCAGGGTTTAGTTACGGTCTCCAGATCCGGGTTTCCTGTACAGGCATTCCTTTTGGCTCCCAAACTCTCTGGACTGAAGGATGCTTTTCTTCTCTTGCCCAGAGAACCTCTCTCTGGACTCCAGCTGCTTCTCCTCTCCCACTGTGAACTTCCTCCAAGAACTGCCAAGCTATCGGTCCATCGCTCGAAGGAGAACGACCCTCCTTTCCCGAGACAAGCAAAGTGGCACATTGCTGAACCCGGCAGACTCTTCCAGCTCCCATCTGGAGGGAGAAATCACTGAAAACTTCAACAGCCAATCCATTCGGAAGTATGCGCTGAACATTTCTGAGAAGCGGAGACTAAGGTTTGTTAGGTGGCGTGTTATGGGCAGGGGTGGATTCCCTGCATGGAATGCGTTTCCTCAAGAGTGCACCCAATTGGAGCTTTATTCTTCAGGGTACACTAAGCCACTGTGACAGATACCCACACATGTAATAGCTCAACAAGTTATAAATTTATATCTGGTGGCATAAAGTTGGAGGGTCAGGTCTGTGGGGACTTTGTAGCCATTCAGGGAGGCAGGCTCCTCTGTCTTGTGACCCTGTACCCTCCTCTCTCAAAACTTTATGTTCTGGATCCAGCTAGTGGAAAGGGATTGATATGGAAGCATGCATCAGTTAGCTACACTGTGTAACAAATCACCCCACAGTTTAAACAACCATTTCACAAGGCTACAAGTCAGCTGAGCATTTCCAGTTTCAGTTGGCCTCTATGTGTATCTGCGGTTACTGGTGTTGGGCAGGTGGCTCCATGATCCATGCTGGGATTGATCCATGCTGGGGGTCGGCAGGCTTCAGGCCTGTGGGGAAGGCTCCAGCTAGGGTAATCACACAGTCCCAGCCTCTGCCAGGTCAGCACAGGCTTGTTCACTTGGTGGCAGCTGGAGTCCAAAAGAGAAACAGAAGCGTGTAAGCCTCCTGAGGCTGGAGGGAGAGCATCACTTCTGCTGCATTCTGTGATCTCAAAGCCAGTCTAGATTCAGTGGAGCATGTACATGTGAATCAGGGAATCTCGGGAGAGATTATGAACCAGGTCTGGAAGTTGCACATATCACTTCTACTTATATTTCTACCAGAGAGTGGTTAGTAATGTAGTCATATCTGACTGCCAGGGGGGCTAGGAAATGTCCTCACTAGTGCTTAAGAAGGGGAGAAGTGGCTTTTGATGGTAGCTTGCCATCTCCTCTATTCCTACAGAATTCAAAACCTAGTTTTCCTTCTTGACCTGATACGGTGACGTCAGAGGTAGGTATATCTGCTTAACCCTCGTTAGAGCCACCCAGAGACAGTGGCATAAGTACTTTGGGGGATGTCCTCTACTTTGTAGCTTTGAAAGCATATGAACCTCGGTGATTTTTTTTTGTTTTTTGAGGCAGGGTCTTGCTATGCAGTTCAGTCTGCTCTTGGACTCACTGTGTAGCCCAGGCTGGCCTTGAACTTGCAGCGATCCTCCTCCTGCCTCAGACTCTCGAGTGCCGGGATTATAGGAAACCTTGGCGATTTTTATTTTTAACTTGGGGAAGAGTACTTGTAGGTTCAAAAAATTTTGCAAATAAAGTCAGGCTTTATGAATGTAGCCCCCCTTAATCTTAATTAAGATTTGCACATTTTGAATTCTTGTAAAATAGCACTGCTCTGGGCCCAAAATTTGCCAAACCCAGAGGGAGACATTTTTTTCTTCTACTCAGGGGCTTCTGGCCTAATTGGTGAAGGAAGTTGGAAGACACAGGAGGGCAGGGACCATGTCTGTCTGGTTCTCCACAAACTCCTGGAATGTGGCCCAGAGCAGTGACACTGATGGCTGATAGCGAGCACTTGGTGCAGCTGGGCTGTTCTAAGCTCTTGGACTTTCGGGGCCAGGTACTTCAGCGTTTTGGGGTACTGTCTGTGCATTGAGGGATGTTTCCCAAATTCCTGACCTCTAAGAACAAGAGGTCAATAGCATCTTCCTCTCACAGTTTTGACAACTAAAAAAATTTAAAATGGCCCTAGCTGTTTCCCACTGTCCTTGGGGAGGGTGGTGGAAAATTGCCCCCAGTTGGGAACCACTGGTTAAAAGGTAAGTACTTTATTTACCCCGTTGTGTTGTTTAAGGAAAGGCTCAAGCCCTTCTCTTGATGGGGGCTCCCTGTTCTCCAGGAGGATGTGCTGGTGGGAGGGAGACTGGAGGCTGGGTCACATGCTGGAAGAGCCCCATGCAGGCGGGGGACAAGTCACTGGCTGGGCACCTGAAGTGGAGACTGAACACAGCCCATCCCTGCGCTGCCCTCCAGCTGCCTTGGGTGCTTCTCTCCTCTCCTCTCTCACCTACAGCTCCTGTCATGCCCTGCTCCCTCCCCTGCCCCAGAGCCCCTGACCTCTCTTGCAGCTGTTCTCCCAGACAGCTGCAGTAGTAGGATGTCAGGAGGTCCAGACTATCATGAAGGGCCAGGCATAAATGTTTCAGGCTCCACAGGCCACGAAGTCTCTGTGGCAGTGGCTGGGCTCTGCTTCTCTAGCAGGAGAGCAGTATGGACGATTCATAATGAACCTCACCTGGCTCCGCACCAATCCCCCTTCATTACAGACAGATTGAATTTGGTGTGATTTTTCATTACGTCATGAAAAGTGCAGACTGGAGGATCTGGTCCATGGGTCGTTAACTGCCAATCCCTGCCTAGACGTCAGCTCTCTCAGGCTGGACCGCTAGAATTTGTGTTCCAGAAGGCCAGCAGTTCTTGCCCGAGGGGAATCTGAGTATTTGACGATGTCTGGAGTTACACTTGATTGTCAGAACTGACAGTCTGGAGCAGGAATGCTGCCAGACATCCTGCAGTGTCCAGGAGATCCCCCCAGGAAAGGATTGTCCAGTCCCAAGTGTCAGTTGTTTGGGATCGAGAAGGTGGTGCACACCTGTAATCCTGGCACTCGGGAGGCTAAGGTGGGAGGATTTCAAGTTTGAGTCCCACCTGGAAATTTAGTGAGACCCTATCTCCAAATAAAAAAGGCTGAGTACATAGATCAGTGGAAAGGCCTTGGGTTCAGTCCTCAGCACCAGAGAAATAAAAAGCAGTTTCAGTGCCTGGCTCATAAACGCATGAAAACAACTTTATAAGAATAGTAGGAGGTCAGAGGGATGGAGGTGTGAGGGGCTTTCACAGCAGGGGGAAGGGAGAAAAAATATATGGTTGTTAAGAGGGTAGTAAGGGGCCAGTGTGAGGACCCCAAGGGCAGGAAATAGTGAGATCCATGTGGGAGGGGCCTGGAAGCCAGGGGCTCCCCGAGACTGAGAGGGACAGGAAATTCCAGCCCAAAGGATGCTCTTTCTATTCTGGAAACAAGGGTGGGCCATAGAGCTAAAATATATCTGTTTGCGTAACTGTTTGTTTATCTGTCTGTCCTCTGGCTGGTTATCTTATCTATCTACTTAGCTGTCATCCATGCTCAGGGAAAGGCAGTTCACTTCCCATGAATACGGGAGCAGTGTGTGTTTTTAATCAGGTGACTGTTCATTAGGCCGTGGCTATTTCCTGAGAACCTACCTCACACCTGGTGCTGGGTTCGGGGCTAGGGATGGAGAGGTGGGCAGCACAGATGGGGTCAGGACTGTCACAGAATCTCCTGCCTCTGTGTCAGACATGGGAAAGCACAGCACAGCAAATCCCACACGTCCTTGGCCTTTAAATATCCTGCAGTATATCTGGAGAGACAGACAGACATCAGTCAAACTATTGCACAGTCGAAGAGGATATGGTTTAAAAAGTAGGGGTCTCCTGGGGGAAAGGATGGGGGGACTTAATCAACTCTAGGGGTGGGGAAATAGGACAGTTGTGGCTCTTTAGAGTGATTTTACTGGGTGCCATTGAGCAGCTGCTTGCTGTTTTCCCACCCCAGCCCCAGGTGGCCGCTCACCTGCTCTGTCTCTGTAGACTTGCCAATTCCAGACATTCTGTACAAATGAAGACGTATAGGATGTGTGACCTTTTGTGTCTGCTTGTTTTTTCACTTAGTGTAATGTTTTCAGGCTTCATTCAAGTTGTAGCTTGTGTCAGTCCTTCGTTCCTTTTTATGGTCGAATAATATTCCATTGTATATATAGAGCATATTTTGTGTATCAGTTTTTCCATTGATGGGGTATTTGGGTTGTTTACATCTTTGGGCTACTGTGAATAATACTATTGTGGACGTAGGTGGCGAGTTTATTTGTGTGAGAACCATGTTTTCAGTTCTTCTGGGCTCACACCTGAAAGTGGCATGGCTGTGTCATATGGCAATTCCATGTTAAACCTTCTGCCCACGCGTTTTCCACAGTGGCTGCACCAGTTTGCATCCTGGCACCCATGTCTGAGGGCTCATGGCTTGAGTTTTATTTGATGGTGAGTTTGAATGATGATCCTGTTGTCATTGTCATGGTTCTTTTTAAATGCAGGGCCATTCAAGAGACCCAAATGAAGTATTTATCGGAGTGGGACCAGTGGAAACAGTACAGCAGCAAGTCGTGGAAGAGGTTCTCGGAGAAGGCTCGTGAGGTGACCAGGCATCTGGAGCTGTGGAGGGAGGACATTCGCAGCATAGAAGGTAGCACAGCCTGCACTGTGCTGTCCCTGGGCTGACGCCTCTGGACGTGGGGACTGCGCAGTCTCATTTCCCCCGAGCACTAGCTGAGATCGACCATTTCTTTTGTTGGTGAAATTGAGCAGCAGCCCACACTTAGGCTTAGCAGAACCTGTGTCTTTGTCACCAGGAAAAGTCAGATTGTTCCTGTGCTTGGTATTGTTGTCTTGGAACCATGACATTTATATAGTTTTCAGTTTTTAGACCCTGCCAATAGATCTTATTTATTAAATTGTTAACAAAGATATTTCTATGTTATTCCATTACAGCTCTGTTTTTAATATTGTAATTAAACCTCTGCTTATATTTCATATATTATGTTATTATATATTTCCTTACATACAACATTATTATGAGCTGGGGTCACAGCTCACATCAGACTGCATCAGACTGTCAAAGGTGCCCATGGCTATGAAAATACTGAGAATCTCTGTTTTCCCATAATGGCATGAATTTGGGATACAGAATTGGTCAGCTCGGGCTGCCACAACTAAGCACCATCGTCTGGGTGGCCTAGGAAATAGATTTGGGGGCTGCGGGTGTAGCTCTGTGGTAAAGTGCTTGCTTAGACTGCCTGAGGCCCTGGGTTTGATCCCCAGTGCTGCAAACAGGGAAAGAAAGGGAGAGGAGGAACACAGGGCCTCTGTGAGTCCTCTTATGAGGACACTAACCCCATCATGGGGACCCTGTCCTCATGACCCCGTCTACCTAATCAGCTCCCCAAGTCCCCTCTCCGAATGCCATCACATTTGGGGTTATGGCTTCAACAGAGCTGGGGGGGAAGGGCTTTCAGTCCACAGAAATTGGAAGTTGTGTGAAATTATAGAAATAGAAATATTAAATATTTGGGAGATACAACAGAGTCAGTGGGGAGATACCTCCTAGAATTACACATTTTCTCCTGTAAAGCAAAAAAAGTTTATAAGCACTGCCTCAAAATTGCTAAAATTGAAATGATTTGTAAAGTTTTTAAGTAATGTGGCGTGATAAGTGGAAGAAATTATTATCTTCATTAATACTATTTAAAAATATAAACTACCACCAGTAATCTGTTCAATCCACTAGCTTTTTAGTGTTTTATATGCAGAATGTAAAAAAATTTCTAAGGATTTCACAGGCTCACTTAAAACTTTAACCACACACCCATACTTTTCGGTATGAAATTTAAGCATAGCGTGTTTGGAGTAAAGTAATAAACATTAATAATCTTCATTATACATCTACGAACCAGCCATTGTGTCAAGAGTTTTACTCCTACGATCTTAGTCTTCACAATAACCTTTTATATAGATGTGTATTGTTTGCCTGGCTGAGCGAAGTTATTTGTCCAAATTCACTTACCCAAAATGAACCCAGGCAGTCAAGCTTCCTGGCCAAAGTTTTGGTCACTGCCCAGCATCCTCTCTGGTTAATTGGCAGCTTTCTGGAGATTTTCATCAGAAAATGGTCTGTACGGTAGAGGATAGGTTCTCCCTGGGCAACAGAGACTTTGATTTCCTCTTTTGTTATTCTACCTCTGTGATTTCTTGGCAAGATGGTTAGTCTTCTGGCAGGAAGTAAAGGTGTGATAATCAAGTTCACTGTCTCTGGAAGGGTTGTGGAGTGTTAGAGGCAAAGATTGTGGGTATCTTCATCTTCAGAAGATCAATTCTTTGCCCTGCCAGGAACAAGTACCACTTAGAATGCTTTCTGACTGTCCTCAGCAATTTTACCATTACCCGGTAGAAGGCTGGTTTTCTATTTGAAAATCAATGTAATTTACCACATGATCAGAATAAAGGAGAAAAACTGCTCATCCGACAAGAGGCAGAAAAAGCATCAATAAACTATAGTTCTCATTCTTAGCCAACAAGAAATAGGTGGGACCTTTCTTGATTTAATCTTTAAAATCCATAAAAATTCTGTACCAAACATATTTAATAGAAATATTGAAAACTTTTCCTCTGAGATCGAGAATGAGGAAAAGATGTTAACATCACAGATTCTACTCAGCGTCATCCTGGAAGTCTTGGCCAGTACAGTATGATGAGGTAAAAAGGGACAAGAATTGGAAAGCAAGAAATAAAATGTCCTCTCTTTTGGAGATGACATGGTAAGTATGTAAGAAATAAAAAGATGAAATATTAGAGTTATTTCTATAACAGTGACAAATGTAAAAAAATGAAAATTTCATAATATAATTTATAATATAATTTTAAAAATCACATACCAAGAATTTACCTAAAGGAAAATATATAACAATTACGCACAGAAAACTAAAATATTATTGATGCAAAAGAAGACCTAAATATATCATGTTCATGGCTTGGAAGACTATTATATAGATGTCACTTCTCAAATTGACCTATAATCCCAATCAGAGAGATGTATAGTAACGTATATCAAATCTTGTTATAAATATGCAATAATCATAACAGTTTAGTGTTGGTGTAAGGAGAGACAAGTAGACCCAGGGAACAGGATCTCAATTATGAATACATACATATATTTTTTTCCTGATAAAGGGGAGGAGGGGAGGATGGAAATCAATGAATGGTGTTGAGACAGTTGAATATTTATATGGAAATTAATATATATGGAGCCCCCAGGACCATTCTCAATTGATTAGTTCAGAATTGATTGTGGATCTACATATGAAATGTTAAACCATTAGCAAATAGAGCTTTATAGCCAACAGTAGAAAAAAAATGTTTCAGCTTTCTATGGCTGAATGTACAGTGTGTAGTAGGTAAATACTCCTGGTCAGTGATGTCCAAATTTCTTTTTTCTAGGGAAATTTGGCACTGGGATCCAGTCCTATTTCTCCTTCTTGAGGTTCCTGGTGTTGCTGAATTTGGTGATATTTCTGATCATCTTTGTGTTGGTTTTGCTCCCAGTTTTGCTCACCAGCTACAAATTCACCAACAGCACCTTTGTGCTCATTCCACTGAAAGACATGGGTACGTTTATGGCCTTGTTTACTTGCTGCATGTTCTTTTCACTCTGTTCCTCACTACAATGCTTTCTTTGCTAAGCATCTTCGTTCTAAGTGTCAGGTTACTGTATTAGTCAGGATGAGCTAGGTTATGCTGCAGAAATGAATGATCCCACAACCCTCAGTGTCTAATAACTGCAAAGGTTTATTTGTTACTCCCGGTCCATATTCATCATGAGCTAGTGGTCTTCACTCTGGAGCCAAAGCTTGTGGGGCAGCCGCTAGCTGGACTCTTGATAGTCATTGTGACCTGCACAAAAAAGAACCATGGCCAGTGTGTGCTGCCTTCTGACCCTTCTGCCTAGAGGTGACACACAGCCCTATTTCTGCCACATCTTGTTAGCCAAAGCAAGATACTTGGCCACTCTTGTGTTCATTCATTTGGGAGGAGCAAACATAACAGTCTACCCTGTAACTTCATTTTGAGGTTTTTTTCACTGACAAGGATGAAGTTCAAAGCTACTTATTCAACACCAGTCACATGCTGGATACTATGGCAAGTGCTGGATGTGTTTTCTTACTGAATTCTCAACACAGGTCAGGTGTTTTGGGGATCCTCTTTGCTAGCCAGGAAGAGTTTCAGTCATTCTACAGACATCTGTTGAGTACCTCTGAATCCCAGGCTAGGAGTTCACCAGATTTGGCCCATGCTTCATCGTCTACTGACCTCTAGGCTGCAGCAGAGTAAGAGGAAGGGTGGCAGGGATCTCAGTCCATCTTCCTGGTTGCTCTCAGATGAGAACGGTTGTCTCTCTCTGCTTTGTCTGCATTACTGCTTTACTACATCATTACACTACAAATGTGCAACCATTTGAACACTTTATATAAACTTAAGTGACACTGTCCTTCATCTGCCACTTGATGTCACTTGCTTTTCAAGGACAAGAAATGACTCATTCGCTTTTTAATTCCCAACATCTATCTGGTACATAGTGACAAAGAAATGTTTGTTGAATAAATAAACGAATAGAATTATAAAATAGCAGAACTAGAATTTGCCTTGGGGCAACTGATTCAACTGTCTGTCTATCTATTTATTTTTTAATTTATTTTGGAGACAGGGTCTCGCTATGTAGTTCAGACTGGCTTTGAACTCACTATGTAGCCCAGGCTGGCCTCAAACTCCTGGTGATCCTCCTACCTCAGCCTCCCAAGTGCTGGCATTACAGGTGTGCACCACCACAGCTGGCTTCAATGCTTTATTTAAATAGGGAAATAAAAGCCCAAAGGAGGGGAATAGGTTAGGTTATTTTACTCACTTTATCAATTCCCTGGAATTGTGACTTTACAGTGACTCCCACTGTGGACGGAGGATACTTCCTGTCCCATTGACATTGAGCTTGGCTATGTGGCTTGTTTTGTCCGGTGAAGTGTTTGTGTGAAATGCCTGTTTGTGATTGGCTCATCTGTTGTGCCCCTGTGTCCGCCATGAGAAGAGTGTGGCCTAGGTGACCACTGCCCATGCAGCCTAGACCAGACTGAGACCGTGTGGGACAGACCTGCGTCCAGTTGGAATCCCAGGCTCTCTCATGGCTCAGACTGATCAAGCTTCAGGCCCAGGAGTGAGAAAATAGCGTCTGGTCTTTTCAGTCCCTGAGGCTTGGAGATTGTTTGTTGCACAGTAGTAGCTGACTGATAAAGATCAAAAGTCAGTAATCCAAGATTAAAGTAGCATCACTAAAGTTAGTGTTTAAATTTTTTTAAATAGTTATACATATGTAAACATGTATTTCTAAATGAAATTCAGTGGTTATTTGCACACATGTAGAGATCCATCTATATTAAAAGTGGGATAATAAGCCAGGTGTGTAGTGCATGCTTGTAATTCCAGCATTCTGGGAGGCTGAGGCAAGTGGATCACAATTTGAGCCCAGCTTGGGCAACTTAGAAACTTCACAAGATCTCGTCTCAAAATAAAAAATTTAAAAATGGGACAATAACAATTAGTACAACAATCACAGACCTCAAATCGTATGCAAACATGAACCCTAAGGCACATATACAAGCCAAAAATAAGGCCCCACCCACAAAATGTACAGAGAGGATACATATCCCCAAGTGCTCAGGGAGAATAGTGAAGGAAATACCTCGGTACTTAAACACACTGGGGCTTAGAAATAGAAAAATAGAAAATCACAAATACACAGACACTTCCATGTACAAATATGCAAATATATGAGACATATTTAAATGAATATAGTTGTATGCCTATATACAAAACTGTGAGACAAGTTACAGAAACTATTAGACTGTTTCCAACAGATGTCTTACTGTGTTTCTTGCAGATATGCAATGTACAATACATCCAGTAAGCACTTCTGGACTCATCTACTTTTACAGTTATATCATAGACCTGCTTTCTGGCAGTGTAAGTATTTAATCTAATTCTTTGTTTGGACCTGCAAAATACTGAAAGTTGGTTCGTTTAAAGATCAGTGCCATGAGTGTCTGCAGTGAGAGCTAAACGCAAGTGCTGACATGCGAACCAGGAAAACCAAAAAGATTGGCGCTTACTCATCAGCAAGGAGAAGGCTGCCCCTCTCCTCCCACAGGCATGTGCAGGAAACAGGCTTTGCCGCCTTCCGCCATGGGGCTTTGCCTGGTCCCTGCCAACTGCATATTGGCGTGCAACACAATACCGAGGGTCCCACAGAAAGAAGTGTCAGTGAGGATGAGCTAGGACAGAATTAGTGTCCTTCTCTCTCTTACTGAAAACCCTAGGCCACATGGATGAAGACTGGCTCCTCTAGGCAGAGATTACACATGGAGACCCCCGTGATGCACAGAGTCATCGTACACGTGCTCACATATGTATGCCCGTGCTCATGTGCACACCACACATGTACCTAGACATATACAGGTTCCTTGAAATCCTTCCCAGATCTGCTAATCTCAGGTTAACACCCTCTGCTTCAAAGTGGAATAATTGTTATTCTTACAGTTATTCTAAATGGTTTTTTAATCTTCATCTAAAAATAGTTCTGTGTAGGCTGGGGATTTAGCTCAGCAGTGCTGCACCTGCCTTGAAAGTGCAAGGTCCTGAGTTTGATCCCCGGTACCAAAAAAATAAAAATAAAAATAAAAATAGTTCTGTGTGTGTGCACTTTTTTTTTTTTCCATTCTGGGGATGGAACTTGGCATTTGCACTGAACTATATTCCCAATCCTTTTATTTATTTTGAGACAGGGTCTTGTTAAGTTGCTAAATTGACTAGGCTGGAATCAAATTTGTGATCCTTCCAGAGTTCTGGGATTACAATGGGTGCCTGCCTCTCTGTGTGTTTTTTAATCCTCTTTTTTTCCCCCAGAAAATAATAGATTACAGTTACGAAAACCTACCGTCACTACAGTCCCATAAAAATTTACCAACTTGAGCACTATTATATTGTGGTCCAGGGCATTGTTTATGGTGGGTGCTGTCCTCTGCATTCCAGGAGGCTGAGCAGCATCCCTGGTCCCTACAGTCTGGATGCCAGTAGTAGGCCCCCCAGTTAAGACTTCGAAAAATGTCTTCAGACAGTGCCAAATGTTCCCCGGGGGATAAAAGTGCCCCTGGTTGAGAACTACCACTCTAGCTATTTCATACATACATGTGAACACTGGGCATATCTAATCTGAAAATCTAGAATCTGATTTGGGAGCATTTTGGATTTTCACATTAGGGCTGCTTGACTGGTGAAGTCTATGCAAATATTTCGAATTCTGAAAAACTCTGAATTCGGAAATTTTTCTGGTCTCGATTTCACATAAGTGGTATTCAACCTGTATATAAGACTACATTTCTGAAAGTTACTAATATAACATAGCATGCTATTGAACTTAGATTTTTCTGATAGATAAGTAGAAAGCCTTGAATTTGTCCACTGCATTTGATTTTGAAAAAGTATTTTTATATCTCTAAGCTCATATTTTCTTCAGAACAACTCAGAGGAATTGTTGGTGTGCAAATAAGAAAATGGAAGTTATGCAAAAGTCAGTGGCTCACCCAAGGTCTCACTGAAAGCAGATGGGGTTTTTATTCATGCTATAATGTGTGACCAGAATCCCTTCCTTTTTAAGTCTGAGTTATATTTGATTCTATGTGTATTCCACATTTTGTTCAGATTTTGAAGATTTAGCCTTCTTTTCTTCTAAGCATTTTATTGTTTTGGGTTATATATGTAAGTCTTTGATCCATTTTAAGCTAATATTTATATATGTTGTGAGGCTGAAGTTCAACTCATTCTTTTGCATGTGGCCATCTGGTTGTCTGAATATGATTTATTGAAAACAGTATTCTTTCCCTATATTAAATATTAACTGACCATAGATGATACATTGGTTCATTTCTGGACTCTCAGTTCTATACCATCTTTGTATATGTCTATTATTTTGCGAATACATTGTCTTGATTACTGTTGCTTTTATAGTAAATTTTGACTTTGGAACATGTGAGTCGTCCAACTTTGTTCTTTTATACAGTCATTTTGGCTATTCTGGGCCCCTTGAAATTCCAAGAGACTTTAAGATCAGCTTTTCAGTTTCTACAAAGAAGCCAGCTGGGATGGTAAGGACTGTGCTGAATCTGTAGGTCCTTGTGGGGAGTGTGGCCACGGAGCTCCTTATCCATGGACATGGGATATTTTCCTGTTAGTTTTCCAAGTATAAGATTTACACTTCTTGTGTTAAATTTATTCCCAAGTCTTATTATTTTTGATGTGATGGCACATGGAACTATTTCCCTAATTTCAATTTTGGATGATTCACCTGAGTATTTTAATGCTCAGGTATAGCCCGTTTCTCTGGGGCTATTCTGGTATCTAGGGATACAGTGATGAATAGAGTTATTGCTATGTGAGTTTCTTGAGGCAGAAACTACTCTTCTAGTTACCTGCACTGAGCTGACCTCACTAAGTTCATGCCCATGATTTGTTTCAGGGCTTCCTGGAGGAGACCAGTCTCTTTTATGGACATTACACCATTGATGGCATAAAATTTCAGAACTTCACCTATGATCTACCCCTGGCTTATTTGATAAGCACAATTGCCTATCTGGTCCTGAGCCTCCTTTGGATAGTGAAAAGGTAAGTGTATCTTGTCATTGCGTACTCCTTGACTTACTCCTGATGCCTCGAGTCTCTTGGAACTGTGTTGGGTCTGAAACCATTGCCCAAAGGATAAGCCTGGGTGGGCTTAGTGAGGAAAAGGTTTATTGAGTGCATTGGCAACTGAAAAGACCTGGAGGGTACTGAAGTCAGGGTTGGGAGCTGGAGTAGCCCCTGGAGTTCTTCAGTCAATTGTTGTTGAACATGTCTGGCAATTCCACACCCTTCCTCAGCACCCCTTTGAAAGAAATTGAGCTGAAACAGGAGCACCCGAGGCAGGGCTTTATTGGGGGCAGGAGCTGCTGGGCTGTCTCAAACAATGGAGAGAGAGAGAGAGAGAGAGAGAGAGAGAGAGAGAGAGAGAGAGAGAGAGAGACTGACTAACTGGGTGAGGTTTATAAAGGGTTGTGTGGTGGGAGAGCATCATGGGGGTTGAGGATTGATTGTATTCCTGGGGCAGGTAATGGAGTTTAAACTATTGGTGGATGAATAGTGAGGTGGGGTGGCGTGTTCAGTTCTGCTTTCTCAGAGAGGAAATGACCTGTTTCCAAAAAGCGGGGGCCATTTTGAGTAACAGACCTTCCCGCGGCCATTTTGTCTAACACCCTTATCTTTGCTTCGGTGTGTATGTTAATTAGTTATCCATTGGATTGCAAGTGGCAGAAAATCAACTCTTGGTAACTGCAACAAAGGGGAACTGAGTGGAGCATGGAACAAAGGAAAGGAGGAAAATCAGTTACAGAAGGACAGAGAAATAGCTATGGGTTAGGAATAATAGCAAAAGCAAGGGCTCCTATATCTTTGAGTTTCTAGTGTGCTGGCAGCTTTCTTAAGTGGTGAGAAATAAGGCATCTTGAGAAGTTGCCATCAACCCATGACTCCCTGGGTGACAGGTACAGAAATGCTTTGAAGAGACTTGTTCATTCAGGGGCCCAGTCTGGGCCCTTCAGCGGTGGCCATGGGCAGCAGACTGTCTGTGATAAGCCCTGTTGATTTGAGTGCCCAGTCCTCGGGCTCATCATCTATAGCCAGGGGGTTAGGGTCATAGGACAACCTGGAATTTTCCAAGTAGTTTGGTGAGAGAGGGCAGTTTCCAAGAAAAAGAGAGATTTATGGTTTGGACCTGAAATGTACCCCAAAGGCCATGTGCTAAAGGCTCGGTCACCAGCCTGTAGCACTGTTGGGAGGTGGGGCCTAGTGGGGATGTGTCCTGAAGGGAATATGTTCCTGACCCTCTCTCTTTCTGCTTGCTGGCTGCCATGAGGTGAGCAGCTTTCCTCATCATAGTCTACCTCACCCCAGATCCAAAGCAAGGGGGGGGGGGGTGTAAATTTCAGGCCCTGGGCCTCAATAAATCTTTCCTCCTTTTAAATTGATTATCTCAGGGATGTTGTCAGAGCAATGGAAAGTTAATACAGACAGAAACATTAGTTCCTTTAATAACATTGATGAACAACTATCACACAAAGTAAGATGACCCAAACATAGTAAAACTTGTATTTCTGTACCCCACATGAGACTGACTGAATTAAACAGCTTAGGGTGTGAAATCATTTAGGAATGTACACTTTTTGGAAAGCATCTCAAGTGGTTTTGATGTACATTATTTGCTGTGATCCTCTGACAGAATAGGTGGATCACAGTATTCCTTTCCCTTCTACTGTCCTCATCCCTCCCTAGCAAATTCCAAAAATAACCTGTTTCATCTAGAGGCCCGGGTGTGACATTTGATGTTTTTATATCATCAATGCCAGGGTGTATTTTCCATGAATGCAGTTGATTGGATAAAAATTGTGAAATATGCAGGAGTTGCATCTTGCCTGAACAGGTGCTCACTAAACGTTTGTTTCATTTACTATTTCAGTCATTTATTCATGCATTTATCCACTGGTTGAGCAAAGTGTGTTCCAGGCATTGTGCATATAAAAGTGGCAAGATAACCAAGGTGGGAACCTGTCAGCCTCAAGGAATTTATACTATAGTCAGAGTGAGAGGCTCGAAGCAATAAATGGATAAATGAGATGATTTCAGAGTAGGTTCATCACTGTCAAAGTAAAGGGACTGATTTGAAGTAGGGGTTACAACTTTAGATGGGGAGATGAGGAATCCTAGAGATCCTGGAGCTGAAATCTGAAGGATGGTGTATTAATTCTGTTACTGTGACAAAATACATAAGATAGTTTACTTAAAAAGAGGAAAGGTTTATTGGGCTTATGTTGTTAGAGGTTTCAGTTCATGGTCCCTGGGCCCTGTGACTCTGGGGCTGTGGCAGTATAGTAAATCATGGTAGGAGTGCATGGCAGAGGCACTGCTTGCCTCATGGCAGCCAGGAAACAGAGAACAAGAGGAAGAGGCCAGATCCTCAATATCCCTTTCAAGAGCATGCCCCCATTGACCTAACTTCCTTCTACTAGGCCCCACCTTTTTAAGTGTCCATCACATTCCAACGTGCCTTGGCTGGGGACCAAGCCTTCAACCCATGGGCTTTTGAGGGGAGACTCCTGTAGCAGAAGGCAAGGAGCCAGCCATGAGGAGAGTCAGGGGGAGAACCGTACCTGGAGAGAGTAGTGAAAACAGTCAAGTACAAAGCCCCTAAGGCAGAAGCAGGGATTTGTAGGTTTATGGAAAGGCGTGGAAGCTTTTACAGTTATAGCAGAGTGGCTATATGGGAGGAGATTGGACAGAGCTAGATCATGTGGTATCTCACTTTATATTAAAATAGTCTTGGTTTTATTCCAGTTAGGATAGAAATGATTAGATAAACAGAAGTGATTTTCAACAATGAGATACCTGGCTAACTGCCACATACATAGAATGGTCCAAAATTTGATCATGCCAGAATGTGCCATACATACATCTGAGCATCGTCTCAGATTTTAGATGAAGCCAGGTCATGGAGGTGTATTTTGCTGTTGCTGATACCAGAAGGATTCTTGTGTTTTGGGGCCAGGTCAGTGGAAGGGTTTAAAGTCAACCTGATTCGGAGTGAGGAGCACTTCCAGAGTTACTGCAACAAGATCTTTGCTGGCTGGGACTTCTGCATTACCAGCCGCAGCATGGCTGACCTGAAGCACAGCAGCTTGCGGTACGAGCTCCGAGTGAGTGCAGCTGGGTTTTCCTGTGGGGTTCTCCCAGCCGGGTCATGCTTCGGGAAGCCAGGTACACAGCTTGTGCAGGCTTGCTTGTGCTCAGCAAGCATCTCCTATGTTGTTTTTAAGACCTTTGTGGGGTTTATTTGAGTTGATGACCTTGAACCCAAGGTGGGGACACAGGTGGATGGGAGAAGATAGTGTCTTTTCTCCACCTGGTTCTGTCTTGCACTGTCATGTTCTCACTTGATAAGAACTGTCATAGACATTGCTTGTACTGGAGAAATTGGACTAAAGAGGGAATGCTATTATACGATAAAGTGGAAAGAACATAAAAAAGTACAAGAAAATCTCTAAATTAATAAGGAGGAAAGGAGTAATAAGTAGCATCTTGGTCAGCACCCCCCCCCCCGAAAAAAAGGAAGAAGGGGACAGGAACAAGTAAATGGAAAGCTTAATAAGGTAAGAGGGGGCGGAATCAAATAAATGTGCTGTTTCTTGCACTGAATATGAACAGATCATATCTCCCCATGAAAAAGCAGAGACTACCAGCTGGGGTTAAAAAATAACATCTCCTTACATGCTGTTTCAAGAAACTATCTATTTGTATGAATAAATCAATGCTTTAGTGCCCTTAGTAGACATAAAAACTGTTGGGCTTAGTGTGGGAAGGTGTCTTGGGTGACAGGAATATTTAAAGGAGGTCTTAAAGATGGATGCGGAGGGTAGCATAGGTTTTATCCCTCAAAACTCCATTTCAGTGCTCACAAATGTATTTTCTTTGATCCTCAGGCAGATCTGGAAGAAGAGAGAATACGGCAGAAAATAGCACAAAGGACCTCAGAGGAAACAATACGGATTTATTCTCTGAGACTGTTTTTGAACTGCATTGTTTTAGCTGTTTTAGCTGCATGCTTTTATGCAATCTATTTAGCAACCACCTTCTCACAAGGACACATGAAAAAAGTAAGTATGCCTTGACAGCAAATTCAACTTGGACTCTGGTTGGTTGTTATGTTAAATGTATTGTAAAATAGAGTGATAATAGATATTGTCATCATTTTTGAATATATGTGGGGGTATAAGTTTGACTGATATGACAGAACTAAAAATCAGAGGTGATCAAATTTCCACTTTTAAGAGAAATTTTAGAAAGCTTTTGAAATATGTATTCTTACTGGAATGTACAATATTCAAATTGAGGCTAGACTGCATTTTTATCCCTGACTCCTCTACTTTCTAGCCAATGTCTTAGTTTACCTAAAATAGCAGTGATTTTAAAAATCCAAGTTAATCTAGTGGGTTTGTTTCATGAATTTAATCATCAGGGCCCAGGTTCCATCTGTCTTGTGGCTCTGCCACTCATAGGGTGTGGCTCTTCTCTGTGTGGTACAAAATAGCTCACTGCCACATCTACATTCTAGCCAAAGGGAAGATGAAAGGTTTGAGTAGAACACCTCTCCTCCCTTTAAAGAACATGACCTGTACTTAAAACTTCTACTCATCTCCCCTTGGCCAGAATTTAGTTACACGACTCTACCTTCCTACAAGAAGGCTAAGACTTTTTTTTTTTTTTTTGGTACCCATCCTTATGCTTGTGCAGCAGGTGGCGAAACCACTGAGCTAAATCCCCGGCCCCTAAGAAATTTTTTTATCCTAGCTATATCATAGCTGCGTGACCTGTTACTTTGAAAGAAGGAGAGAAAAGCTATTACAAATCATCACCAGTACATCCTTGAAAGTAATTTTCTCATTCATACATGGGAATGTGTGGGATTTTTTTTAATGCTTTGCCTTAAGAGTTCATTTTTCTTTCAGCAAGATTCTAGGTATCTGTTTGCTCATGTAAGGAAGGAAATGGCTTTATGTTTATAGGCTATGTTGAATGACAAACATATTTTGTTTGCCAAATATGCATTGTTGAATTCTTTTTTCAGTTCAGTTTGTGTTGCCATTTCCCTAGGAAATTGACAAGATGGTTTTTGGAGAGAACCTGTTGATACTGTACCTCCCGTCCATTGTGATCACATTGGCCAATTTTATCACCCCGATCATCTTTGCCAAGATCATCCACTATGAGGATTACTCGCCAGGCTTTGAGATCCGGCTGACAATTCTTAGGTGAGGCCTAACTGCAGATCACCACCTGCCCATGGCCCAAGTCATTGCTAATCAGTTGTGCGCATTTTCCTGCTCGGTTGAGACTCCTCCTTCACCATTGGAGAAGGAATCAGAATTTGTACATGCAGTGTAATCTCTTTGACTTCAGAGTCCTCTCGTGCATGTCACACTTTTAGTTCCTGTAGTAGCTAAGGCTAGGGTTGGATTCTAGGAGGAGGTGTTGCTGTGAAGATGTCAGAATTGACAGGTGTAAGGTGGAGCCCAGTGAGTTCATACAAATGAGTGAAGAGGGCCAGGAGTGGGCTATGTGGAATGGGAGAATTTTCACTGTGCTTCTCCAGTACCTGAGATTGTGTTTCCACCTGAGATACAAAAAAACCAAAAAACTTTGTGTTTCAGAAATGTTCAAACAGAATGAATGATCTGGTGAATCTTCACGTGTTCATCATTTGATTTCAACCATTCCAAACATAACCCCCCCCCCCCTTTGATAATAGGGATTGAATACAGGGCCTTGGCACTGAGCTGCACCATAGCTTGTTAAATTTTTTTTTAAATTTTAAAACGGTCTTGCTAAGTCACTAAGTTGCCCGGGCTGGGCTCAAACTTGCCATCCTCCTGCCTCAGCCTGCCAGGTGTGAACCACCGTATCTGGCTTGCCCATCTTGTTTCATCCATTCCTCTCACTTCTGCTAGATTATTTTAAGCAAATCCCAGACAACATGTCATTTCTCCCGTCACCCTCTTTCCAGGTAACGAGGACTTGTTTTAACATGAACATATGACACCTCCTGAGGTGGCGTCAGTCTCCCTGATAGAGTGGCAGATGGCTTGTTCAAATTGGGATCCACATGAGGTCCACATGCTGCATTGGTGTGTTACAAAAGCCCCTTTTATTCTTTCTTTTTCCATGTTAAAATTCTGGGTTTTTCTTTAGCATATTGCATTTACTTTATCATCTACAGGCTGTCCTGTTTTCCCTTTTTACTT
Source organism: Heterocephalus glaber (assembly GCF_053883595.1). Taxonomy (NCBI): domain Eukaryota; kingdom Metazoa; phylum Chordata; class Mammalia; order Rodentia; family Bathyergidae; genus Heterocephalus; species Heterocephalus glaber. The sequence goes on from NW_028258175.1 coordinate 12,122,521, forward strand.
ATTAATGCACATTGGCAGTACCTAATGGTTGCATTCCTCCAGGGGAGCTGGCATGTGGATATAACACATCTGCATTCTTCTTTCATCCCGTTTCCTCACCTCCCTCCCACCTCCTCCCTCCGTTTGTTTTTTAAAGAATTCCTTCTTTCCCTTTTGTTAGGTCACTGTAGCAGTAACTGGGTCCTTTGTTCTGTAGCATGTCCCCTATTCTGGACTCAGTCTGTTGTTTGTTCATGGTGTGTTTGTTTTATCTGTAGCCACAGTCACTGTAAACTACCATGTGGATTCAGAGTTCTGGTTAGGTTCCATTTCAGTTTTTTGCTGTGGAAACCTCGTCAGTAGTGCGCTGTGTTCCCACCTGTTGTCCCCCCGTCAGGAGGCACACTGTGTCAGGTGGTGTGTGCGTAGGAAGGAGAAAAGTGCGCAGATTGCATTGTCACAGCATTAAGAATCCCAGCTTTCTGATCCTTTCTGCTTTCAAAAAAACTAAAACATGAAGTGTAATTGAAGACGATGGTGAAAGTTTAAACAGTTTATCACAGTACATGACACATGATCATTGCTCCCTCATAGTACTCCCCTGCTTCAAATACACTGATCCCATTGTTCCCCCCTCCGGAAGTCCTCGTTTGTGAGTGTCCTCAGTTGCTCTGTCGTGGCTATCTCAGTGTCTTGAATAGATTCAAAATGTTTACCTGTTATGGTCACTTTTGACTGGGGAAGAGCCAGAAGTTGCACCAGGCCATACACTGTGATGAATAAGGTGGATGAGGACACACTGAAGTCTTTACAAGGCTGCCTTTCTATTGGATGGCACATGGCAGCAGTGTTCACAGTATTTTTGGTCATACTTCGTAAAGACATTGATGAAAGAGGAAAGACTTCCAAAACTGCTTCAGAAAGTTGCAAGAATGATGGGATAAGTGTGTTCAAAATGGGGGGAGGGCTATTTTGAGAAGGATTAATGGTGATGTCTTTTATAAAATTTTAAAAATGTAAACATTCACCATAAATTTTGATACGTAACCTAAAATTATTATTTTAATCTTTGTTGTTGTTGTTGTTTTGAGACAGTGTCTTCCTGTGTAGTTCAGGCTGGACTTGAACTTGTGCAGTCCTCCTGCCTCAGCCTCCTGAGTGCTGGGATTACAGGTGTGCCTCACCACACCTGGCAATTTAATCATTTGGAAGTGCATTTCAGTGGCATTGAGGTCATTATCACTGATATGCAACCATCACCACCATTGTCTCCAGGACTGTCTCATCGTCCTTAACGGAAGCTCTAGGTGCTGGGAGGGGCTGGCCAGCACTGACAGCTTCCTCTCCTTCTCCCTTTTCCTCTCTTCCCTGAAGGTGCGTATTTATGCGGCTGGCCACCATCTGTGTGCTGGTATTCACGTTGGGCTCCGAGATCACATCCTGTGATGACAACACATGTGAACTCTGTGGCTACAACCAGAAGCTCTACCCGGTAAGCCGCTGGGGTGGAGGGGCGCATCTGGTGACAGTGTCGTGGTCAAGACAGCGTGGGATTCTCACTGGCACCTCTTTCTTTTTTTTTTTGGTACCGACGATCGAACTCGGGACCTTGCACTTACGAGGCAGGCACCAGAACCACTGAGCTAAATCCCCGGCCCACTGGGAGCTCTTTCTAGCTCTAGCTAGGAGGTGGGCCTCAGCCTGAATGCTGGTCTGTGCTGGAGCTCAGGCAGCAGATGCAGAGATGGCAAGGGCATAGGAAGGGATCTAGGAGCCTGGCTTCCTTTGCCCAAAAGGAAGGGTCTTGTTGCCTCTCACCCTCTTTGGTTTCAGTGCTGGGAGACCCAGGTTGGGCAGGAAATGTACAAGCTGATGATCTTCGACTTCATCATCATCTTGGCTGTGACGCTCTTTGTGGATTTCCCCAGAAAGTAAGTATAGGGTTCTCCCTCTCACTTCCCAGCTCCCGACTGGGGGCTCCTATCACTGCCACCCCCAGCAAGTGCTAGGGGATTCCTCAGGCCCCAGGAAAGCACGCTAACCAGCGAGCCACTGACGCCCCCTCTGAAGATGGTATGACGAGCAGAACGGTGCTGCTTCCCATGAAGCTGCCATCTGCACAGCCATGCCCTGTCGGTGTGGACCACCAGGCTGCAGTGGAGGCTGTTTCCTGGTCTGGGTTCAAGCCCCAGCACTGCCCCTCGCTAGTCCTGTGACCTTAGGCAAGCTGCGTAGCTCATGCTCGTATGACCCATCTTGCAGCTTTGTGAGAATTAAATGAGCTACTACAGATAAAAGCACTAAGAACATTCCATGGTGCACAACTCAACAACACACTGACTGTTCCCATCTCGACTGTCGTGACTGTGTTGTTTAGATATTCTCCCATCTCCTTGACTGTTTTTACGCACACATGCAGATAATCCAGGCATAGGCCTGGATTTAATATTATTAATGTTAAAAACAAACATCAAAAAAGAAACAAAAAATACACATATGTGATATGAATAGGTGCTATTTAAAATTTTCAAATCTGTAGAATTTAAACAAATGTACAAGTCTGGATATTGGTGGGAGTTCTCTTCATTACAGTGCCCCCTGACTGTCTAGTCCCATGCCATTCCTCAGAGGTAAGCAGTGCTGACACTTTGGGACAGTTCATACCATCTTTCAATACTGTATAAAAATGCACTCCGGGAGGCTGAGGCAGGAGGATTACAAGTTCCAGCCCAGCCCAGGTAACTTCTGAAACTTGGGGATGTAGCTCTGTGAAGGCCCTGGGTTGAATCACCAGTACTGCAAAACAAACAAAAACTATATACACACACATCTACACAAGTACACATGTAAGTAGACACACTGTCTTGTTAGACGTGTTCTTTGCCTTCAGTGGGATCATGGTACATCCATTGTGGTTGCAAGCTCTATTCTGTGTGGATGCACAGTACTTTTTGTGCCTAGTGGCAAACCAATATACAGAGACCTCCGGCATCATTTATGGTCATCACCACTCTGAAGTGGGTTATATTATAACCCCCCTCCCCGTTCCCCAGATGAGAAAAACAGGGCTCAGAGAAATCAAAGAGCTTATAGATTTGGATGTCACGTTGTGGATCTGAGGCTCAAATCCTGGTCTTAAGGATTCCAGAGTCCACTATATTCTGTGTAAGACTATAAACAGGACTAACCAGTTTCCCTGGATATGGCCTTACATGGTGGGGAAGTTCTGCAGCCTTGGCAGACATCTGTAACCAGGTAAGAATGGTCTGGTTTGTTTTCAGGCTCCTGGTGACCTACTGCTCCTCCTGGAAGCTGATCCAGTGCTGGGGACAACAGGAGTTTGCCATCCCAGATAACGTGCTGGGGATAGTGTATGGGCAAACCATTTGCTGGATCGGAGCCTTTTTCTCACCCCTGCTCCCGGCAATTGCGACCTTGAAGTTCATTATCATCTTTTATGTGAAGGAGGTAAGCAGAGGGGAGAGTGGGAGCACATCCCTGGACCCCCCTTCTCCCGAGACAGTCATGTGTCAGAGCCCCTCCCACCTCCATGAGGTCCCTCAAATGACGTCCCTCATTTAACACATATTTATTCTGGAAAAAACAGAATGGATGGTCACCTTTTGTTTTGTACTAGAGATTGAACCCGGGCCGAGGATTTAGCTCAGTGGTTCCGGCACCTGCCTTGCAAGCGCAAGGTCCCGAGTTCGATCCCCGGTACCAAAAAAAAAAAAAAAAAGAGATAGAACCTAAGGCCTTTATACTGAGCTACATCTCCAGTTCTGTTTTCATTTTTTAAAATTTTTTACGATTTTGAAACAGGGCCTCATTAAGCCACTAAATTGCCCAAACTGGGCTCAAGTTTTCTTTTCTTTTTCTTTCTTTCTTTTTTTTTTTTTATTGGAGACAGGGTCTTGGTCTGTAGTTCAGGCTATCCTTGAGCTCACTATGTAGTCCAGGCTGGCCTCGAACTTGCAGCAATCCTCCTGCCTCAGCATCCTGAGGGCTGGGATTACAGGCATGCACCACCACACCTGGCTTTCTTTTCTTAATTTAAGGACCTTGTTAAGAATTATTTTGCTCCTGTGACTTTAATGTTTTTATCTTTATAACTTAAGAACTGGGTCTCAGTTCAACTGACATGTATTTTATTGATATTTTACAAAACTTTTGCTTCTTTCTTCCCTCTTCTCCTTTTTCTCTCTCTTTTCTTTTTCTCTCCTTCCTTCCTTCCATCCTTCCCTCCCTTTCTTTCTGTGTGGTACTGGGGATTAAATCCAGAGCTTGTGCAAGATAGGCAATGCTCTACCACCAACCCCGAGCCCTTTTTGTTTTTTATCTGAAGATAGGGTCTCACTATATTATCTCAAACTGGGCTTGAACTTGTGATCCTCTTGCCTCAGCCTGCTAGGTAGCTAGAATTTTAGGTGTGTACCACTGCACCTGGCAAAACATTTACTCTTTTCTATTATGTAACTTTCCTTTTGGATTTTGGAGCCAATGCAGTTATTTTTGGGTCTCAGTGATTTGTCTAGGCTCCAGGCCCTTGAACAGCTCCCAGTGCCAAGCCGTTGTGCCAAACTAAGTAGTGTGTGGGAGAAGCAGCCTGCAGATGCCTGGTTCATCTGGACTTACCTGTCTTCTTTGTTGCAAAGCCAGTATATGCTCATTGTGAAGCACTTAGGGATACAGATATGCTCACGGTGATGTCCTTCCTGCTTCCAGAGAGCCTTTGGTAACAAGCTCCACATTTATTATTATTATTATGTCAAGCCTTGGTGGTTCAAAAACGGAAATGATAGTATTAAAAAGAATAATGGTAATAAGAGCCAGTAATAATAACACGATAGGTCCTGCTTTATCTAGATTATCATGTGGTGCTTATACCCAGCCTTGGAACAGGCACCATATTTTATAAAGGAGAGAGCTGAAGTTCAGAGATGTTAAGTGGCTGCTTCAGGCCACGCAGCTCACAGGCGACCTCTGAGAGTTGAACACAGGTTGATCTCACTCCAGAGCCTTCTCTCTAGCTTGGTAAGCAGGGCCTTGACTGGAGCGAAACTTTCTACCTGGAGACTTTGGCCTTGGAATGTTCTTAGGCCTTCATCTGGAAATTTCAGTTGGCTGAATCATCACAGGACAGATTGATGTGAGGGAGCTCGTAGGAACTTCATTTTCTCCTTTCCGGAACATACTGGCAGCCAGTGATTTCCCAGTACACAGCATGGGAAAGGCAGTGTGGGGGAAGTGAGTCGTGGATACTGGCCTCACTCGGGACACTCACTCCCGCCCAGCCTGCAGCAGCCCCCAGGCAGGGCTCCGAGAGCCCTCCAGCTCACAAGTTGTTCTGGCTCCTGTGGGATACAGAAGAGCTTGATGCCAACCAGTAATGCAGCTTTTTAAAATATTGAGAAACTTTAGGCTGTTACTTTCCCCTCTCTCCCTCTCCACTTATATTTCCTTTGTCTCTGTTTCCTTTGATAGCAATATTTATTTTTCATATATGGAAAATAATGCATGCTTGTAAAAACTTCAAGCAGAACACCTCTTAATGTGATATATATTGTCATAGAACCATGTATATATATTTAAAGCCCTATAAAGAACAAATACTTTTTAAAAAATTTAAATGAGTTCACAGTGTACAGAGTTCTGAAATCTACCAGGTTCATCTCACAGTGCCACTTGGGTAAGTAATACTGACTTGTCCTTTTTTTTTTTGGTACTGGGCATTGAACTCGGGTCCTTGCGCTTGCGCAGCAGGCAGCTAAACCACTGAGCTAAATCCCCAGCCCTGCCTTGTCCTTTTTAAGAGATGTTTGCTATTCCATTGTGTGAGTGTCCTTTAACCTTTAAGAAGCCCTCAACGGTACTTAGACTGCTTTCAGCTGTTGCCTGTAAACAACCGCTACAACAGCGGATATCTACCTGCATGTGTCTCGGCCCATTTTTCTTATTATGTCACCAGTATACATTTCTGGAGTCTGGATTAAACATTATTCATTTGATCTATATCTTAGACTATACTCCAGAAAGATGAGACCAATTGACATTCCCATTGTCAGGCATACTTATGCTCATTTACTCTGCTGCAAGCTGTGCTCGTAGTTCTCAACCTTTTTCTTCTTTTCTCCCTAGTTGAGTCTTCTTTATACCTGCAGACCTTCCCCACGGCAGTTCAGAGCGTCCAATTCTAATTTCTTCTTCCTGCTGGTGCTACTGATCGGGCTGTGCTTGGCAATTATACCTCTGACAATCAGCATGTCCCGGTAAACATGACTTGTGTTTTCTAGAACGTCTAGTTGCTTTGTGACATGTGCCTCTTTTGTGTTAAAGGGTCCGGGTCCGTTACATTCTTCTCTGGCTTTTCTCCTGATGTTGCACCCACCCACAGAGGTCCCAGAGTCCCTCTTGACTTAGCCAGGCCCACCTTCCCTCAGCGCTTCCCTCTAGGAGCTGGAGTGTCCTGGTCCACTTTGGGAACTTGGGACTGCAGGTCGTAGTCTTAGTGGGGACCAGATGAGACTTTCCAGCCTCATTCCCTTTTTCTGAGGACCTTTCATTCTAGTCTCCTTTTGGGTTGATTCTTTATTTCTTATTATCAAAATGATACATGGTCATTGTAGAAGACTTAGACTGAGGGAAAAAGCAGAAAGAGGTAGGAAGTTGTCCTTACTCTGGCCAGTTCGGTTGAGGAACATTTACTTGTATGTGCCAGGCACTGTGCTAGGTGCTAGGGACATGAAGACAATGAAGATGTGGCACAAGGGCTGTGGAGCCTAGTGAGTGTGGACTCAGGGGAGAGCAGAAATGCTCTAGACTTAAGGATCAGAAGTTGGGAGTTGAAACCTTGAGGATACCACTTCCTGGGGCATAAATTCCTTGCACCAAGGACCCAGCAAACTCTATAAGGGCCAGAGAGTAAATAATTTAACCTTTCCAAGATGCTCATTCTGCAGCCACTCCTTCTGCTGTATCATGAGAACAGCAAAGACAGTATATAAAGGAGGAGGTATGACTGTTTGTTTGGTTTTTTTTTTTTTTTTTTTTTTGGTACCAGGGATAGAACTCAGGACCTTGTGCTTGCCAGGCAAGCGGCAGAACCACTGAGCTAAATCCCCAGCCCTGTTTTTGAATAAAACTTTATTTATAAGAAACAGGTGGTAGGCCAGATTTGGCTTATAGGGTACACAGTTTGCCAAACTTTGTGTTAAAATCTCAAGTTTGAATGTTTAAATCCCTCAGTTTTTAAAAAAAATTTAAAGTTTGATTCTATGTGGGTTTTTCAAATTGATTTTTTTATATTATAATAATTTATTTTTGTAGTAAGAAATAAACCTAGGACCTTCACACTGAGCTACATCCTCAGCCCCCTCTCCCCTTAAAAAAATTTTTTTTTTGATTTTGAGACAGAATTTTGCCAAGTCAGTAAGTTACCCAGGCCAAGCTTAAACCTATGATCCTCCTGGCTCAGCTTCCCAGAGTGCTAGGATTATAGGCATGTGCTACCTTGCCTGGCTGTTATATAAAAAATTCAGATAGTATAGAAGGATACAACTAAGAAAAAAGGTTGCCAGCACATACAAAACTCTCATTCTTTTAAATATACTTTTGGCTTTGATTTTTAGACCTTATTCATTTCTTTTGGTACCGGGGATCAAACTCGGATCTTTGCACTTGCGAGGCAGGTGGCAGAACCACTGAGCTAAATCCCGAGCCCTGGCTTTGATTTTTAAATTAAGAAATGCAGGGCCAGGGATTTAGCTCAGTGGCACTGTGCCTGCCTCAAAAGCGCAAGGTCATGAGTTCAATCCCTGGTACCAAAAAAAAGAAAAAGAAAGAAAGAAATGTATTCACATGGGACAATATTTTAAAAAGTGTAAGAAGCTCATTTTCTAACTCCATTTTCCAAGTACTTAGTTTCCTTTTGGGACACAGTCAGCTCCTCATGTCCTTATGTCTCTTTTCTGTCACAGTAGTTCTCTAACCCCTTGGTATGAATGGACCACAGTTGTTCATTCATTTCCTTAAACTTAGGCAGGCCTTTAGAAGTCTTAACTTTTAATGTTTTTCTGTTGTAATTTATTTTCTCTGCTATTTTATTTAGAAAATGTATGGAAACGTTGAAACAAATAGCAACAAATGCATATGCTCTTCAACTACATGTCTCAGTTACTAACATTTGGCAGTATCTTCTTTTTGGGGGGGTAATGGACCATTTGATTGTGTGTTTTTCTGGGAGTTTTGTTTGTATGTTGTGTTTTGCAGTACTGGGAACTGAATCTAGGGCTTTGAGCATGGCAGGAACATGCTCCACCACTGAGCTGCATCCCCAGCCCTGAACTATGTGAGATTAAATTGTAGGCACCGTGTTTACCCCTAAACACTTCAGCAGGCAGCTCCCAATAAGAGGACACTCTTCATGCACCTCCATAATAACATTATCACAACTAAGAAACTTAATATTAACATCATATTCCTGCCATATTCAGAGTTCTCCAGTTGTCCCCAAATAGTCTTTTCTAGCTTTATTTTAAAAATAACAGTCTTTGAACTTTCAGCAATTATGTCTCTTTAGTCTCTTTTAGTCTTTGATCCTCTGAAGAATCCAGGCCATTTTCCCTCACTTTTGTAGAATCCCTGGATTCCAGTCTTACCTAATTGTTTTCTAACAATCTCATTTAACTTGATCTTCTGTCCTGAATGCCCTGTAAACTGGAAGTTAGGCCTAGAGACTTGATGAAATGTTAGGGTATTTTGGACCAGAATATCCCAGAAGGCCCAGGAGTCAGGTGGTTCCCCATAGGCCTCTGTTAACAAGATGTTCTGGGTGTGCATAAGTGGGACCCTCATCCTGTGCTGCATGCTGGCCCTGAGTCCCTTGTTCCATGTCCTGGCAGCATCCCTTCCTCAAAAGCCTGTGGGCCATTCACCAACTACAACACTACCTGGGAGGTCATCCCCAAGACTGTGACCACCTTCCCCAGCTCACTGCAGTCTGTGATTCATGGCATCACGTCAGAAGCGTTTGCTGTGCCTTTCTTCATGATCATCTGGTAAGACACCAAGAACTACTTGGACCCTAGTGTGTAATTCCCACTGAGGCAAATGGAGTGTGTCAGTCAGCTTTCTGTCATTGTCACAAAATACCTGAGATAATCACCTTAAAAAGAGGAGAGGTTTATTTGGGTCACAGTTTCAGAGGTTCAGTCCATGGTTGCTTGGCCCTGTTGCTTTGGTCCTGTGGCAACACAAAACGTTGTGTTAGGAGCATGTGGTGGAAATCTGTTCTCCTTATAGTGACTTGGAAGTGAAAGAGAAAGAAGACCAGGGTCCCAATATCTCTTTCAATGCCACTCCCTCCCACCAATGACATAACATCCTTCTACTAGACCCCACTTCTTAAAAGGTTCCATTACCTCCTAATAGTGCCATGGGCTAGGGACCAAGCCTTCAACACATGGGCCTTTAGGGGACATTCCAGATCCAAAAGATGACAAGGTTACCTGCTAAATGTGGCAAGTGACTGAGCTACTCTGAACCTCATTTTCCCTTCTCAGAAGTGGGCATAATAGTGGCCCCTCTTCCAGAGGGTCATCAAGTAGAAGGATCACATATGGAAGTCACTTCATCCCATGTCTGATTTGTAAAAACCCATTCTTTTTAAAAATTAATTTTATTGGTGCTCTTTTAATGTATATAATAAGCATATTCATCATAGGGAATTTGTGCCTGTACATAATGTATTTTGATTCTTCTTTTTTTCCCCATTCCCTTCCCCTCCCTTCAACGCCTTTCCTGCCTATTCTTAATATTATTGATGATTCTCCAAAATTGTTGCTCTTTGTAAAAGGAGTAGATTAGTAGGCAGAGAGAAGAGCACCAGATTAAGAGCATGCATTTAAACTTCAGCCCTACCATTTATAAACAGTGAATAACTGGAATTGATTGTACCTTACAAATACTATCTCGTTAGGGCCAAGGATTTAGCTCAGTGGTTTCACCTGCTGCGCAAGCACAAGGACCTGAGTTCAATCCCTGGTATCAAAAAAAACAACAACAACAAAAAACAAATACTATCTCATGAAATCATCACGGTTATGCTATGAGGCAGATGTTTGTTGAGTAAAACACACCTATGATTCAAAAAGTAGGTAAAAAAAATTTTTTTTTTACTTGTGAAAGGGTGCAGGATTCCTTGCTGAGATTAATACAATGACTTGGGGGAGCCATGCAGCTTGGCAGGCTGGAATTCCCGAGATCCAAGGTTCTAGCTGATCCATTCTCTTCAGTTCACTACAGCTATGGTTTGGCCAGCACCCCTTAAACCAGTTAGCTGATCTGATTTCGGGTCTTTGGAAGTCATTACTGGCCTGTGGTTTGCAAGGACATTCCAGAGGGTGTTATTGAGATCAGCGATTCGAGGATTTCCTGGTTACCTGACCTGTGTTTCATCAGTCTTATCTGGGAGTAGGAAACTGATTTCCTTTCTTTAAATGAGAGTATCTGCTGTTTTCCTGGGGACTTGCCTTCCATGAGCCCATCACTGAAGGTAACTCCAAACATCCCATTTGAGATCTGGAGCCGCACAGAAGATGGGAGCCAGTTGTTCCCTGTTTTTAATCAAAACTGTCTTATCCCAGGCTTGCTATCACTGGGTTTTACTATATTCCATTTCAAAAATGAAGAAACTGAGGCCAGAGAGGCAGCTCAGTGGTTACCCACAGCCAGTTAATAACATACAGAGCTGACTTTCTGGACCATCTTTCTTTCTCCCTGCTATTCTGCATGTGCTCAGGAGACCCCAACAACCTTCATATTAACTTAAAAAGGGATAAAACAGATACCACTGCACTGCTTAATAAAAACACTCCACTGGTTGGTTCTCGCCCCTTCTATATGGGGGAAGTGAGGTTCTCCTTCCTTTCTTCCCTTCCCTTTTTTCCCTTACCTTTTCCTCTCCAACAAAAGAAAATCTGTTCTGGAAGTGTGCTGGGTTACTTTTCTAGTGGCCCTCAGATGATCTAGAGCCCTCCTGGCCTGTCCGTCTTGTCTTGCAGCCTCATCATGTTCTACTTCATTGCCCTGGCCGGAGCACACAAGCAAGTGGTCATCCAGCTCCGAGAGCAGCTGTCTCTGGTAAGCAGGCACAGGCCACCCAGGATCATGGTTGGTGACAGTAAATCAGGACAGTGTACAGAAAATGGCGCTTTCCCCAGGGAGGGAGTGGAATTGCTACGGCCTCTACTCACTACCACTGCCCAAAACCCTGCCTTCAGGCCCGGCCTGCTCCAGCTTCATTTATTCGTTTGACTCAACCACTTCTTCACCAAGAGAGACAGAACTGCTAAATACTTAAATAAGAAAAATTCTGATAACTATAACTGCTATGAGGATAACAAAAACAAAGTATTAGAGGGATGAGTGGGCCATCACTGCTGTTGCTGGTGGGTGTGAAGGCCTGTTTGAGGAGGTGACATTGGAGCTGAGGCCTGAACGACAGGAGGGATTGATTACTGGAAGTTGCAGTTAGGGATGAGAGTGAGATCCAGGGTATGGGGGAATGAGGACAAGCCTAAGGGGTTGGCATGGCTGAGGGTTGGTTATGAATTGGAGATGGGGGGCAAGAGGCTATTGTGCCATCGATTAGGGTCATAGTATAGTCTGGGGGATCTGGTAAAAGTTTGGTTTTTTTCTGAGTGTGACGGCAAACCACTGGAGTGTGTTAAGTAGAAGGTGGTGTGTATGTGTGTGTATATGTATACATACACACAGTAATACGTCAGTTCACAAACACTTCTCTTCACAAACACATAATTTGGTTTGCAAACAGAAGTGTTCAGCACAATTTTGCTTCTGTTTGCAAACTCTGCATCAAGTGATGACCACTACCATGGCCATCTTTCCCACATGAACACAAATGCAGCCATCTTCCCTAGAATCAGGGGATGAATTAAGTTCGTGGACCAGGGTACCACTGTGTGTGTGTGTACACACACACATATATATATATATTGTTTTCAAGATTGTCTTGCTATGTGGTTCAGGCTGGCCTTGAACTTACTGTATGTAGCCCAGGCTGGCCTCAAACTTAGCACAATCCACTTGCCTTGATCTCCTGAGTGCGGGGATTACAGGCATTTACCACTATGCCTGGCTGGTGATGTAGATGTTTAAAAGGTCACTGGTTGCTCTGTGGACAAGGAGCTGTAGAAGGATCTAAGTGAAAGAGACCAGATCATATGCCATTGCAATAGGCCAGTGGTTGGACTGCTTAGCCCAGAGAATGAGAGGTAATTCACTAGACAGGAATTATGATATTTGTGGCCAAATATATGACATGACCTTCAGACTCATTTCTCTTTTTAGGAAAGTCGTGACAAGCGCTATCTAATCCAGAAACTAACAGAAGCCCAGCAGGATCTGAGGGACCAATAGATCGGGCATGGAGGTGCTGCTGTCTGCTTCTCAGTTGGCCTCCTGACTGCTGAGCCTACAAAGTCTGCCTGGGTTCTGAGTGGAAATTTTAAAATGTATTTTTCTGGAGTTTAAGCTTTCGTGAGATGAATTTCCTGTGCATAGCTGTGGTGGCCATGTTTGCATATCCACCTTTTAGTGACTTAGAAGTGCAGGTTGAAACCCAGGCCTTTACCTGTAGACTAATAACTCAGTGATAACTCTACCAAAACAGTAGCTGTTCAGGGTTTTACAACAAAAATCAAGGAGAGGCTTTTATATGTTTTTAAAAGCTTGTTTTATGTTGTCTTTCAAAGTTAACCCTAGGTCATCTGTTCTCAAAACTGGGTTCTTTTTTTGAACCTGGTTCTAAGAGTTTAGTCTGAGGAGTTTTCCTTAAAAGCTGTGGCTCTCCTGAATAACTCTAGTGACTTAAAATGAAACCTGAATTTTTTAAATTAAGAGCATTCTTGAATCATGATGTCTGGAACAGGTGGTAAGAACATGAAGCAGATTGTCATGTAATTTTAGCTTACATGGTAGTAGTAGGGGAAAAAAGTCGGTTCCTGCTGTGAAGAAGCAGTCCCTCAATACCTTGATTAACCTTCACAAAGAGGGGGGCTGCAGCAGGTTGGCGGCCTTGACTTCTTAGCTTTGTAGGCATTTTGCCATAGCTTTATTTATTACTCAGGGGAAAGCTGCCTTTAATTACCCATAAGCCTTCAGTTTCTGTCTGGTCTTCAGTTCTGAGACTTGGCAGAGAACCCTGCACTGTTGAAATTAGGAGGCAGTCTCTCAGTCTTCCAGATGCTGTTTCCCTTCCTGCATTGAGATGTCCGTTTCTGAAGGACACACACAGCATTTCAGAGCCAGGCTTCGAGGGCTGTTTAGTATTGGAGCTATGGGTTATGTGCATAAGTGTTTAGTGGTATGGGTTACAGCTCAGCCTTTTCATTATACCAGCCTGTCACATACACCAAGTTAGATTGGTTGCTGGTTTCTTAAATATACATTTCTGTATTTTCAAAGGCTGTTGTTTGTTTTCCTGTACTTAAAATTTTAAGTGCACATGCCTTTATTTTGCAAAACATTACAAAAGCACAATATCTAAGATTTCCGTTAAGAGTAAAAAATAAATGCAATAAATACCTCATGATAAGCATACCTAAATTTGACAGCATGAACCTTTTCATTGAAGCCTAAGTTATTGCTTAATGCAATCCATTTTCATTTTAATATCTTTAAAATCTTTGTCAAAGTATTTTGTCAAGTTTTTTTCATTGTTTTTCTTCCTTTCACTGGCTCCAAACCTTTGGTGGAATTTAAAGTTGGATGCAGCTTTAGAAAGCTACTGCTAAGAACAGTTCTGACCCACCCTCCCGCACTGCCCCATTACTCTTAACATGATTTGCTCCTTGCCCTGGGAAGCAAAGAAGCTTGTCATCTTATACATTTCTAGATTCCTGATCTTTTGTCACAAACATGCACATGTGCGTTTGTGCGTGCGTGCATGTGTGCGTGCGTGCATGTGTGCGCGTGTGCGTGTATGTAGGAAGGCGGTGCTGGGGATGGAACCCACGTCTTCAGTATATGCTTTTGTACCACTGGGCTACTCCCTGACCTCAACACAACCATTTTCTCGCTCTTGTATGAAGTACTATTAACATGGGATATATCTGTACCCGTCAGACTGATGTACTTTACAATCTTTTCCTGTCTGGTTAAGGTTTATGAATTTCTAAATGATTTAATAACTGGTATCATAAAATTTGAGTAATCCAAAGTCCATTTCATTCTCACTTAAAAAACAAATTTTGGCATTTCTGCCTAGCACTTTTGTAATGTGGTTGCCTTCACCATGCTCCTGAGGAGAGTCCAGGTTTCTGTTTGTGTGTTTGTGTGTTGTATAAAATAAAAGTATATTGCCATGTTTTCTTTGCATCATAAAATTGATAGTGAAATATGCTAACTAGCATATTAGTTTTACTTAAGTGCTGCTAATTTGCATACCTTATACTTGAATTTTTATATGTTTTGATAACTAATAACTTCAAGTGATGTCTGTATAATTTTTAAAGTGCAGCTGTCTAATGTGTATTAAAACTACTGATTAAATAATGTCTTGATGGTTTGGGGGTTTTTTTGGTACCAGGGATCAAACTCAGGTCCTGGCGCTTGCGCAGCAGGCAGTGAAACCACGGAGCGAAATCCCTGGCCCCTGTCTTGATGGTTTTAAAATTTGATTATGTATATTTGAACCCACACATGCGTCTTGTCTGCAATCACGCGATCATGGAAACCTGTAATAGTTTGGAAAGTTGCTCTTCATCTTTTCCTAAAATTAGAGAGACGAACAAGTGTTTAATGCAATTATCAGATGAGTGCTTTTAAAACTCCTTGGCTCTACTGAAGTCAGGCCAAGTGTATGTGTATGCTTTAAACTTAAAAAAACACAATTATTTCAAGCATTCCTGATCCTACTCCCAGAGAAAACCACTGCTAATATTTACTTTATTCTTCCAGAAAGCTTTAATACGTATTCAAACAGATATATATGCTTGGGAGTGTGTTGTGAAATATATATTTCTGAGCTTCTTCCTTCCCCTCTTAATAATATCTTGAAGATCTTTGCATGTAAGCAGCTACTTCATTCTTTTTAATGGCTGCATTGCATTCCATCGCACGATGTATGTGACCACAAATGACAACTTGGATTGTTTTTGCCCCACTTCCCCTCTTTAAGCACTGAAAGATGGACTTTTAAGCATTCCTCTGCGAACAGTTCTGTTTTGCTTCATTCTGCTGCAGGCCCTTGTTCATCTTAAAGGAAAACTTGCAGGTTCTTGTAATCACAAAATGTTCTCATTCCCACCGAAGGAAGAATCCAGTTAGGCAAGTCTTTAGTTTGCAAAATAGATTCCTGCAGCTACAAATCTGATTACAGCAAATCACTTTTGTTAAGTGTTGCAGAACAAAGGAATTAATTTTTCCAGGTGCCCCTACAAAGTCTGACTTAAGGGAGGTGAGAACTTCTGAATGTCTCTTCTTTATATAGTGCATGGCTTTACTAGTAAGTCCACATGGTGTATTTCCTGCCCGGTGCATGGCATGTGCTCAAGACATGCAACAGCTTTCTGCTTGCTTAATGGTTGATTTTGTACAAATGTCTCCACCTCTTGGAGGTAAAGTTCTCTCATCTTTAAAATAGAAGAATAACATGTAAATTTGCTTTTATACTTGAAGGTTGAATTAGGGAATAGTATGCTTTTTCTTTTTGAAATTTTGTTTTCTCAGAAAAATATTTGTTTATCATAGAAAATATGGAGAACAATGAAAGCTACAGAGAAAATTAAAATCACTCATAAGCACCGTGTAGGTACATGTGCTGTTAATTTTGACAAAACTGCTTTTTTTCCCCGTTTGATCAGATTTATTGTTTAGCAACTGATGCATATTTTAAATGCTTAATAATAATTGTATTCATTATATTTGTGATTGTTTAACTTTCTTATGGAGAAAAAGAAACCCAGGCATAAAAATACCTGCTGGGCCTTCCACATAGTTTTGGTTTTTACAGATATTTGGAGGCCCTGTCTACAAGGTGAGCAAAGAGCCACCACCAAGTGACCAGTCACGGGTTGTGCCCTTTGACCCACTGCTCAGTCCATCTCAAGATCTGGTTTCTGTTGTCCTCTAGCTCTTCAGGCGTATTGCTGGGCAGCTGGTGCACAATATCTTCCTTGTATGATAACATGGCCTCTTCATAAAGAACTTGAAAAATCTCACACTCGATACTGTCTCCTAGTTTCTTCTCATTATACCCCCGTTTCAAGTCTTTTGAACAATATACTGTTATCTGTTCTCAACACAAAAACTGCACGAAACCATCGTTCAGGAAAGAAATCACAACCACGGTAGTCAACAATAACTCCACCTTCTGCCGTTTGGTTCTCTAACTCATCAACCACTTTTTCTTCATCTAAAACGGGACACTCATACTCTTCATTGTAGCCACTGTATAATGCCCCTTCCGAGCTACATCACCCACATTAATGTACTTTAGTCCTGATCTGGATGCAAGTTCTTTGCTTACTGTGATTTTTCCAACTCCTGGTGTACCTCGGCGGCTGAGGCCCTACAGCACTGGGCAGCCCCGCCCGCCCAGAAGCATGCTAACCAGTGATCAGGATGTTCTGGAGCACCATAGTTCCCGACGCCCCCAAACTGCTTTTGAGATAGAAAGTACAGAGAGGCAAGAAAGATTGGAAGAAGGAAAGGAAAAAATTAGTATTCTCACTTCTTTTGTACTTGTGTTCTTTTGTTATCAAAAGTTCTTTATAAATATTTCAATGGGCTAGCTAGTATAATAGCACATACACAAATCATACTTTTCAACATTCCCTTGCTGCTCAACACTTTAATTTCAAAATTTCCCAGCAATAACTGAGATATCATGAATCTCTGTCAACAATTTTTCTCCTTAGGGACAGAGACTTAGAAATGGGATTAGAAGAAGGGTTTTGAGCATGTTAAAACTTTTTGAGAGTCAGTTGTATTTATTTTACTTTATTCTTTTATTTTAGTGTTGCTGGGAATTGAACTCAGGGCCTTGCACATGTTAGGCAAGTGCTCTACCACTGAGCTACATGCCCAACCCCAAAGATGAATTTATACTTTCAGCAGCTTTACATTAAAATGTTACATCGCCTTCACTGTCACTAAGTATTAAGTATTTGAGTTCATCATAATTTTAAATTATTATACTGTGTCAATTACATTGTAGAATTATATAAAATCAGCAATTTAATAAGCCAGGTGTAGTGGTGCATGTCTATAATTCCAGCACTGGGGGAGGCTGAGGGAGGAGGATACTAATTTTGGCTCAGCCTGGGTAACCTAGAACTTACTGATGCCCCGTGTCAAAATTTTTTTTAAAGGGATAGGGATGTAGTCTTGTGTTTCAATCTCCAGCACCAGAAATAGCTTGAGAAACAAATAATCCAAGAATGTAAATTGAGAGCTCCCATTGGAACATCCCAACCTTCTGATATTAACCAATACAGTATTAACTTTTGTTGTGTATCCTTACAGACATGCATTTTGATTTTTTTTTTGAGACAGGGTCTCGATATATAGTTCAGGCTAGCCTTGACCTTGCCGATCCTCATGCCTCAGTCTCCTTAGTGCTGGGATGATTGGCATGTGCCACTACACCTGGCCAGACAGGCATCTTTTGATTTTTTTCTACCTTCACAAAAATTTCTCGTTTGAAAAATTACTTCTGTTGGGCAGGCCCCTAGAAGTAAGCCTACAATATTAATGGATATGCGCTTTTAAAAGTATATGTTGCTAAATTTCCTTTTCCCTTACAAAACAAGTTTACACCAGTATACACGGACAGGAACAAATACAGTAAAGTGGAACATATATAATTTTCCCAGTAGAAAATGGGAAAATTGAGAAAAGGACTAGGAAGAAGTCTAAAGTCAGTTGTTAGTCCACCTAGCAGTAACAATGATGAGTTTCAGTATGTAATTCTTACTGTTTTTATATGGATGTGGGGTACGAATAGATTTTTTAAAAAAAAACTCCATGTAAAACAAAATGTAATGGCTCTGTCAACTCTGGGTCCTCTGTCCTAGGAATTTAGGTGAGTGAGCTTGATTCTGTCTGGATTTTTGAAAAAGCAATTTAGCGTTGTCCTCTCTATAGCAACCTAAGATTCCTTTACCACCATTGGTCGCAATGCATCCAATAGAATGGGTTCACTTACCATTTCCAACCAATCGAAGCGTTGCCCAAGCATTTCGCTAGCCCCAGAGCAATTAGCGTTTTCCTTACGTCTGCTTGCGCCAGCAGCCTGCTCCAAGAGTACGATTGGCCTACCGCATTCAGCCGAGTAGCTGCTTTCGTTGGTCGGGCAATGACTTGCGCCGGGGCGGCAGCCTCGCCTTCCTTATGGCGGCTGTGCACGAGTGCCCAGTGGCCCCTGTCAGGTAAAGGGGGACCCGCGGCTGGAATCCTATGCTGGGCTGGCGAGTTTGGAATTTTTTCTTGAGCCTTGGGTCGGAGAGGTCGGGTGGGAAGCCAGTCGTATACGTCACAGGCGTGCGACGCAGTGCTAGTGCGTGACGTTGGCCTCGGGCTGGGCTCGTAGTACCCCGAGAGGGTGACGGTGGGCTGGGGCTGGGATTCGCCTGTGACGCTGTTGACGAGTTGGGGAGTGACATAACTACATACTTGTGCCGTAACGTCACTCCCGGTGTGGTCAGCGTTCCAGGCCGGTGACAGTTTGCGACCTTGGAAGTCCAGGGACCCAGGTGTCATCCGTAGTCTTTGCTCGCGGTGTTTTCAGCTGAAGTGTAGTCCTGCCATCACCGGCTTCCCTTGGGAACTTGTTAGAAATGGATAGTCTCAGATCCCACCCAGGACCTACTTAGTAGGTGTCTGTGTTTTATCAGTACTTTCAGATGTTCACGGTAAAGTTTGAGAACCATCAGTGTAGTGGAAAGAATTGAGTTTGGAGTAGAGAGACATGGGTTTGGATTCTGTTTCCTTTTTTCGTCCTAGCTGCCTCAGAAAATTGTGAGGTCGATTTGGTACTCAAAGCTAAATCTTTGTGTACCGCCTTCAAGAGTTTTCCCTTATTAGCGATCGCTTGTACTTTTGATTCTTCTATGTGTTCTTTGTATAACAGTGACTCACTTTAACATTAAGTAATTTCATGGAAACTAAATCCTTATGGTAAAGGGAGAGCCAGTATTCTGTGCCCCAAATGCATGAATAATCATAGAAAAGAAGTATACTGAAAGAAAAAACTTATAAATTGTATTAGATACTGTTACCTTCCAAGGCTTGAACTCAAGACCATTTTTCTGTTAAGAAAAAGGGTTAGGTTCAATTAGTAAGAACTAGGAAAGGATGTAGGATATACCATATGTACATGGGGCTATTTTCCTTGATGAATCAAAAGGATTAGGAGAGAATTTGAAAGAGTAACTCACAACTACGTAGGTGTTATTTAATGCATAGCCACAGCCACTTAAAGTCTTCAGTATTCTACTTTAAAATCTCCTAGGTGCTACCATTAGCATGTTCCACATGTTGGGAAAACATAGATATAAAGTGATAAATCTGAGAACTTCTAGTACCAGGCCTCTATTTTATTTGTTATTTATTATTATTATTATTTTTTGGTACTGGGGATCGAACTCAGGACCTTGCGTTTGCAAGGAAGGCATGGGCACCACTGAGCTAAATCCTCACCCCTACCTCAATTTTATTTTAAAGCATGTACCAATCCAGTCAGAACTCAGAGAGTTGTTGAATGTTCAGTACTCCCCTAAGTCAGTGAGCATAACCAAAGAATAATCATTCAGTTTTATTTACAAAGTTACTTTATTTTCTGCATCTCATTTCATCCTCACGATAACTCAGTAAGAAAAGTTTTATTGTATGCTTTCCCTTAAGAAAATAGTCTGATACTGGGAATTTTATATGTAAAAAATATCTATTCTGATTTGTTCAAGATTCATGTTAAAGACTGGACATACATTTTCCTTTTTTCCTTTTTCTGGTTGCACACAGTCCTTTTATTCTTTGCAGCCAAAGTGATTCCTCTGCAGGCCCAAGGACGTATATCTTCTAACTGTAGGTCTGGGCCTTTCACAAGAGACTGCAGAAGATAGAAATGTCAAATACTGTGATACCCAAGCCCCTCACCCCAACCCCCCCCCAAAAAAATCACTTATTGACTCCCTAAATTTGGAAGTGTGATGTAGTGTGAGGAAATAGTGCAGTGAATTTTGGATGCAAACATCCTCCCTTTACCTCTAATAAACAGGTTGTGCCTTTGAACTCATCCTACATCCTCTTTCTCTTGCTCCTTCTCAGTAAATAGTTTTGTTTTGTTTTTTAAGAGTACTGGGCTATCTCTTAACATGTTTTTGGCTGGTGATAACAAGTGAAAGAATAAACAAACAAGATTATTTTGAGAAACAGAGCCAGCTCATCAGCTTCCATTGCTAAACTCCATCTTTCTACAAGGAGATCAGTCTACTGGAAGTACTATCCCTTGGACTTAGAGGCAAAAAGTTGTGAAGGCCATCTTGACTTTGTCTGAGGTCTCAGCCACAACCATGTGGTCATGAACCACAGTGGCCTGCTGTCTGGTGGCGCAGTCCTGATGGGTACATCACACTTGCCAACACTTGGACCCCATCTGCTTCTTGATGTCTGGTTCCTGGACTCCACCTGATTTCTTGAGTCAGATGTGCTCAGTGAGATGGAGCAGGTCGTTCTGAGGAGTGGGCCAAAGCTGGGTGGCGATGCTCAGAGCCCCACGTCCATGCTCCTTTAAGGTGTAGCATGTAAACTCCATTTGGTAGAAAATTTCCGGTTCACAACCACCACAGATTCCTCCAAACCTACCTTGGGACCTTGTGTCCCTCAAGCCTTTTTAATGAAAGGATCATAGACGTACTCAAGGTGATTTTTCCCTCACATTCTCTGGCTGGTGAAGTTAGCCTGAGTGAAAAAGAAGAGATCTAAAAACAGACATGGCAGCCACAGCTTAAGAGCACTGAAACATATCTCAAAGGGATGCTAGTGCAGGTCAGAGTTGACATTACGGTTAAAGGACCTCTGGTCTCCATTTTTGTATGTGTAGACAAACATGCCTTACCTAAGCATACTACAAAATCCTTCTCTTGGAGAAAAAAAATTAGGGCTCAAAAATATATAATTCAGGTGTTAACCATTTCATATTTTTAAAAATATTAAATTCAGTCTGTGGTGAAGAATGTCCGTTTTGAAGATGAGGAGGGCATACATGAAGACACAATAAGAAAAGACTTAAATTCTAAGGCTGAGCTCTCAAATGCCTCCAGGGTCTGGCATTTTAAGAGAACATAGATTTGAGGCTCTCAACCTTGGCTGCAGAGATCTGTACAGTGCTTTTTCTGACCATCAGTGGTCTGGATTGAGGAAAGCAGTGGGAGGGCTGGGGGAGGTAGACATCGTGACCTTCTAGAACACAGGCTTAACATTTCCAGATCCCCATACATTTCAAGTGATGCCAGAAACCCAACCTTTGGGTAAAATCTTCCCTATGTTAACACGCAGGCAAAACAGAATACAGTGGGCACTCCCAGCCCTCAGGAAGCTCATTCGGGACCTTTGTTCTAAAGTGCCCCTTTCTTCTGTCTGTAAAAGAAAACAGCTCAATTTTTCCTGAGAGTAATGAAGAACTTGCACTTGCATTGCAGCTTATGGAAAAAAAATCGGCCTCAGATTTTGCAGTTCAGGAATGACCTTAGACAACATCAATTGGGCAGCCATGGATCGAATAATCCGGGTGGATCATGCAGGTGAATATGGAGCAAATCGAATCCTTGCAGGGCAGATGGCTGTCCTGGGCCGGACAAGTGTTGGACCGGTCATTCAGGTGGGCACTTCTTTATCTCCGCAGTGTGGTCTCCCGAATAAGTGGACCTGAAGGCTCGCAATAATCACATTAGGTCAGGCCTTCCCAGAGGAGGTGCTGTTGTCCTCAAGAGTGAACATGGGTTCTTAGGGGGAAATGACAAGCAGAAAACATGTTGCTGTTTTTATGGACAAAACACAGATAGATACACAAGGCACAGTAAAAACATACGCTGAACATTTAAAATTGTAAAAATTACTGCAATAAAAGACAGATTGCCATTAATCCCCCTGAATACAATTATCATTCTTGCCACTTTCTGAGGAAGCTGTGGAAGTTTTTAGGTACCCTGCTGCGGCTGTCTCAATGTCGAAATGTTTACCTTTCCCGCTCGTCTTGCCCTGGGGGAAGAACCAGCGGTCCTGTGGTGTTAGATCTGGTACATAAGGTGGAGGAGGACAGGCCGTAGTGTTTTGTGAGCCCGCCTTTCCATTGGTGGGCAACTGGCAGCAGCAGTCACCATCTTTTTTTATCATGCCTCGTAAAGACACTCACATAGGAGGACTTCCAAAATTGCTGCAGAAATTCTTTTTCATCTGATGTTTTAGAGAAATGGAGGCGGTAGCCGTCCTCAGCATCTGTTCCGTTTACATTTTGCTTCCACCAAGAGGCCCCATAGCCTGCCTCGGGTACAACAGGAGGCCTCTTGAATGCTTGCCTATCTTCATTTTTGTTTCTTACAGAAAATGTGGGATCAAGAAAAGGCCCACTTGAAAAAGTTCAGTGAGCTGATGGTTGCATTCAGGGTCCGGCCAACAGTCCTGATGCCTCTTTGGAATGTCACGGGCTTTGCGCTGGGTATGTGTTTGTGCAGAGGTGCCGATGGGGCCCAGGGGCCTGGGTGACGGATGAGTCATCCTGCTTCCTCATCCAGGTTCTCGTCCTGTCCTTGGACAACCTGTTTAATTTACTATTTCCCTAAAGTTAAATTGATTGAATTTCTTTCTCCCTTTCTCTTTGTGCTTAAATCTCTTTCAGATAGACTCAGTTCTTTTATAAATAGAAAGTACAGTAAAACATAACACAGGGAATAAGCTGGCATAATTCACTTGCGGCCCTGTACTGTTCTCTGACACAGATTCTAAACCTGAGATCTACTGGGGCTTTTCAAAAGGGAGTCTAAAGAAAAGCAGTGTAGAAGATCAAAGATATACTTAGCCCAAATGTACTTTCTCTTGATGTACATGAAGACTGAAAATGTACTGAAAGCAAAGAGCTTTCTTATTGTGTGCCTGGAGGTTTAACTGGCCCTGGTACCACCTCCAGCAGTGCTCCTCACCCCAGGGTGACTTTGCCCCCTGAGGACATGTGGCAGTATCTGAAGACATTTCCAATGGGTCACAATTGAGGGAGTGGTACCGGGATCTAGCTGGTAGATATCAAGGAAGCTGTGAAATACCCAGCAGTGCACAGCAGTACTGAGGCTGAGAAAGCCCGGCCTGGTCGCTCTGTTTTCCCAGTGGTATCTGTCCCGTACTTTACTGCTGGGTTTGACAATTCCAGGAGCAGGAACCGCCTTGCTCGGGAAGGAAGGTGCAATGGCCTGCACTGTGGCAGTGGAAGAGACCATAGCCCATCACTATAACAACCAGATCAGGACGCTGATGGAGGAGGACCCTGAGAAATATGAGGAACTTCTGCAGGTGATTGGCTGCCTGCACTGTGAAAGGGCTGTGTGAGGGGAGAAAGGGCAGATGGGCAGTTGCTAAAAAGAAAAAATACAATTTTAGAGGATGAGAGGGTCTTAGACTTCGAGGTTAGTGACTCACTTGTGGACAAACTAAGGGACAGAGACAGAGGTGGAGCTGTCTGCCCTGGTCACACAGCTCAGGGAGTGAGGACTAGAACCTGTACATCCTGAGCCCAGGCCTGCCCGTTTCTCTCCACTTCTGCATTGCTGGTGGATTCTGAGCAAATGCTGTGAGCACAATGATTTAGATTAAATGGATGAGGTAATAGCCTTGGGTGTCTTCACAGCAAATAAGGAGCTTTAATTTTTAGTTGAGTTTTAGTTGAGTTTTGTTTTGTTTTTTGAGACTGGATCTCATAATGTTACCCAGGCTGGCCTCAAAATCTTGGATTCACGTGAAGCTCCTGCCTCAGCCTCTTGAGTAGCTGGGATTCCAGGCATATAAGAACACCCCTGGCTCCAAAGGAACTATTTAATTTTGAAGGTCTAAGTCAGATGTTGGCAAACTGTGGCCTGCAACCACACCTGTTTCTGTAAATAAAGTTATATTGGAACCTGGCCACACCCATCATTGCAAGTCTGGGCTGCTTTTCCGGTACAGTGGCCAAGAGGGGTATTCG
Organism: Heterocephalus glaber; assembly: GCF_053883595.1. NCBI lineage: Eukaryota > Metazoa > Chordata > Mammalia > Rodentia > Bathyergidae > Heterocephalus > Heterocephalus glaber. The sequence continues at coordinate 12,146,750 of NW_028258175.1, forward strand.
GAGATTATATAGCCTGCGGGGCTTGAAGTGTATCCCCTCTGACTGTTATTAGACAAGAGGAAAGGGGGGGGTGGGAATCAGAGACTTTAATAAGGGAGAGTGAGGGCGGGGATTTAGCTCGGTGGTTCTGGCGCCTGCCTCGCAAGCACAAGGTCCCGAGTTCGATCTCCGGTACCAAAAAAAAAAAACATAAGGGAGAGTGATAAGGGGGATGGATATGATCAAAATGTACGTGTGTGTGTGTGTGTGTGAAGTTTTTACTCTCTGGCCCTGCACAGGAGTAGTAGGAGTAGCACGCCTACCCCGGCCTTAGACTACGGGATAATGACTTGCTTTGATTTCTTTTTATTGAACCAGCTGATAAAGAAGTTTCGAGATGAAGAGCTCGAGCACCATGACACAGGCCTTTCCCATGATGCGGAATTGGTAGGGACCTGCTATGACGCGTGGTACTTGGGGATCCTTATTTGGTGCGTTTGGGGGCCAAACGTAAAATTTCCCACAAACATAAATTGTCAAGCGATAGACAGAAGCAAGCAAACTGGCCACATGGTGCAAAGCAGACCAGGTGGGTGTCCTGTTTCTTGCTCCATCCCTCATCCTTTTCCCAGGAGCCGCTTTCCCCTTCTCTGTGAGAAACCGGTTGCCCGGTGTTCTGGCAGTAGCAGACACGTTTGGATCTTTTGAATAGCTTTCTCACCTAAATGAAAAGAAACTGCTTGTCAGATCTCATTTTTTATCCAGAGAAGTTGTATGTTCCATTTACAACCAAGACGGAACACACAGCATGTTTCTTTGGTTGCCTTCTGAGTATGTGCATGTGTGTGTGCATGCGCTGGCCCAATCCTAAGGATCGAACCCAGAACCTCGGCGTGCTAGACAAGCGCTCTCCCCCTGGGCTACATCCACAGCCTCTTGTTGTTTTTAACAGGCCCCAGCGTATGCCATCTTGAAGAGTGTTATCCAGGCCGGATGCCGCGCTGCAATATATTTATCGGAAAGACTGTGAAGTATGTTTCCCTGCCCTTGTCTGTGAAAGATGGTAGTTAACAAGTGACATTTACAGAGAAGGAATTGTACAGTTATTACTGTGTGCATTTTGTTAATTAATTACAGGAGTATTTTTTTCATTAATAAAACTTCAGTGTTGGTTTTGTTGTTCTTGTTGTTGTTGTCTTATGCCATAAGACTGACAGTTCACCAGCTGTGTTCAAAGTTGTTTCTTATTTGGTTGGTCTCCTAGTTAATTTTGTCCTGAAATATTAAGAATGAATCATTAGTAAGTTGGCAGCAGGGTTTTTCTTTTCTTTTCTTTTTTGGTTGTGGGGTTTGAACTCAGGACCTTTCCTTGCACATGCTAGGCAAGTGCTCTACCACTGTGCCATTCATACCCCCAGCAGCTGGACTCTAAGAGGAAAAAAAGTTGAGTTTACTGATAACAAAAGGGAATTTAGAATATGAGGATGTTTAAGCTTACTAAGCCAGAGTAACCCTAAAGTCCATCAGGTAAAGGCAGGTGGTCATTGTTTCCAGTTTGAATTGTGTGTGGCGTGGGTGAGAAGGTGCTGTGGCTTGAATGTTTGTGCCCCCCAAGTTCATGTGTTGAGATCTGCACACCAAAGCTGATGGTGGGACCTGTGGAAGTGACCGGCCGTGGAGGTGGAGCTCTCAGGAATGGCATCACTGCCTTTGTAAGAGGCCTGCGGAAGACCCTCACCCCTCCACCCTGTGCCACGGAAGGCTGCTGGCTCTGAGAACGTGAACCCTCCCCAGACACGAATCTGCCAGCACCTTGGCCTTGGACTTCACAGCCTCCGAACTGTGAGCAGTCAGTTTTTGTTGGTTATAAGCTACCTAGTCTGTGGCATTTTGTTATAGCAGCCAGAGTAGACTAAGGTGGGGGGATGGTATTTTGCAAAGTTGAATTACATTCATTTCTCGAATGAACCAAAACTGACTAAACTCTTCAAACTTTGGTGAAACATTTTCTGATTTTCACATCTTAATTTATAAAAACCTAGATCAATGATTCTCCTCTCTAGCTACACATTGTTAGAATGATTTTGGATCTTTTAAGAACTTTCGGTTTGGTCAGGCACAGTGGTGTACACCTGTCGTCCCAGTTACTGGGTAGGCTGAGGTAGGATGATCACTCGGGTCTAGGAGTTGGAGGTCAGCCTGGGCAATGTAGCGAGTCCTTATATCTTAAAAAAAATTTTTAGTTCATAGACCATATATTCTGATTTAAATGGGTTAGGGCTCAGTTGGTTCTAGTGTGTTTAGGGCTAGGGCCCCCAGGATAGACTGTAAATTGCTTGTAAAGAACTGTCTTGTAGGTATCTGGCTCCCCCACGGACTCCCCCACAACTTACATTTCATCAGCACCTAAAAGCACGAGCAACAAAAGAAAAACCAGGTCATTGCACTTCATCACAGTTAAAGCTTTTGTACTTAGAAAAACACTCAAAATGAAAAGACAACCCAACCCATGGAATGAGAGAAAATATTTGCAAATCATATTTTTGGTAAGGGACTTGTATCTACACTATATAAGGAACACTTAACCACGAAAAGGCAAATAGCCCACCTTTAAAACTAGGCCAAGGATTTGGATTGTCATTTCTCCAGAGAACATATACAAATGGCTAATGAGCATAGAAAAAGAAACTCACCATTGTAAGTCATTAGGCGAAACAATGAGATGCCACGTAGCGGGTGGTAGTAGGGTGGCTGCAACCGGAAAGACAGAAAATGACAGTTGTTGGCCATGATGTGGGGAAGCTGCAGTCCTCTAGTGGAAATGTGAAATGGTGCAGCCACTGTGGAAAACGTCTCATAATTCCTCAGTTAGACAGGGTTCAGGTGATATAACAGCTCTTCTCCTAGGTATAAACCAAACAAATGAAACTATGTTCAAACAAATATCTGTACACAAATGTTCATGGCAATATTATTCATAACAACACAAAGTGAAAAGCATACAAATGCCCCATTAACTGATGAACTGAAGAACAAAATGTGGTCTGTTCTTACAGTGGAATATTATTCAGGCATCAGAAGGAATAAATCATGAATACACAATGTGCCAATTAGTATTGATTGTCAACTTGACTGGATGAAGAGACTCCTGGAGAAGAGATTGGATCATGGGGGAGCTGTGCTCATCAGTGGATTAACCCGCTGATGTCCATAGCTGAATTAGGATGTGGAGCCCAGTTGAAGGAGGTGGTCACTTTAGGTGTAGCTTGGAGCATGCATCTCTAGTCCTCTTCCCCTGTGTGTGCTTTGCACTACCACACCCGTCCACCATGATGTTTCTGCTTTGCAGCCAGCCAGCTCTGGACTAAAACTGCTGAAACTGAGCAAAAATAAATCTATTCTGAGTTGGAGGTATTGGGCATTTTATCACAGCTATGGAAAAGCTGACCTATACACATGCTATAAAGTGGATGAACCCACAAACATGCTTGGGAGTAGAGTTTCAGTTTTTGTTTTGTTTTGTTTTTTGGTACTGGGGATCGAACTCGGGACCTTGTGCTTGCCAGGCAGGTGCCTGAACCACTGAGCTAAATTCCTGGCCCTAGAGTTTCAATTTGAGAAGATGAAATAGTTCTGGAGATAGATGGTAGTGATTGCGTAACTGCATACTTGAAAGTGGTTAAGGCACATTTGCATTATGTGTATTTCTTACCACAATTTTAAAAACACAAAATGAAAGAAACCAGATACAAAAGACCACTTATCGTCTACTTATATAAAATGTCCAGACTAGGCCAATCCATAGAGACCAAAGGGAGATTAGTGGTTGCTAAGTTGGGCTGGGGTGTTGGGAGGAAATGAGGAGTAACTACTAATGCAGTGATGAAAATGTTCTTGAGTTAGAGTCCTTGTACAACCTTGGGTACACAGTTAAGCCTGCAGATGCCCCCTTTAAAATTGTGGATTTTCTGGGATGTGAATTATAACAAAACAAGGCACAGAATGTATAGATTTATGCTGTATTTAAACAAATTTCAATCCAGGATGTTAAATGGGGAAACTGTTTTTAATTTACCAATCCTCAGGCGGACAGAGCATGTAGGAGCCTTGCTTGATCAGGGATTTGGTGCTAGTCCTTGCCTTCCTGTTTTAAAGCTAATTTTGTAACTGCTGCAGGCAGGAGTCTCAGTCATAGGAAGGCATTGTGTACAATCTTTATTAAAAGCCCAGATTGGCGGCTGTTTGTTTAGCCTCCCCTTCAAAATTGATGGCTACTCTTTTATGCTTCTGAAAGCTTCCAGAACAAGGCTGGAGAGATTTTCTGAATCCCCTTTTGATTGTTTTTAATTCCATTTCAGCTTGTCCTTGCGTATTAACAAGGTAATCTTGTTTTTCTCTTACTTCACTGCTCTGACCTTTCAGGTGAAATGTGATTTAGAATTGGATATGATCCAAAGATGATGCTAGGGTGACAAAGGATGTTATTCTTGCAAACAGTGTAGTTCCAAAGAGGCAATCTAAGCCGTAGTTCTCTGCATGTCTTCGATCTCCTATTTAAAATGTGATCCACAGCCCAGTGGCAGTAGTGTCACTTGGGAGCATGTCAGAAATGCAGAATTTTGAGGTCCTCCCTGGACCTTCTCAGTTGGAATCTGCATTTTAGACTATGTCCACAAATTCCTTGATATCCCTCTATCTGACGGAGCTTAATTTCCCTTGCCTTGAGTATGGGCTGTGCTCTGTGATTCTTGGCCAGCGAACAACATGGCAGAACTGGGGGAGTGCGGCTTCCAAGGTGCCTGCGTCTGTTTTGTGTGGTCACGACAGTACCTGAGACTGGATACCCCACACCAAAAGAGGTTTATGTGAGTCACAACTTCTGCTGGGTGGAGGGTCCAAATAGCTTGGTAGCAGCATCCGGTGAGAGGCCCCTGGCTGGTCACAGCACAGCGGGTGGCAGGAGCACTTAACCTCTCAGCTGGGGAGAGGAAGCAGGAGAGGGAGCGGGGGCCAGGCTCACTCCCTCCTCACAACCTGCTCTGCAGGAACTGACCCACTCCTGAGAGGCCTGCATTAATCCCTCCAATCGGGCAGTTGGGACCCAACCCTAATCCCTTCCCACTAGGTCCTGCCTCTTAAAACTTCCACCACCTCTTACCATCTCAGTAGTGGGCAGCAGCTTCCTGCACAGGAACTGTCGAGGGACAAACACGTCCAAACCATAGCACAACACAAGGTTATGAAAGACACTGGAGTCCACTGTGCTCCCTAAGGTCACTTGCTCTGGGGGAAGCCAGCTGGCAGGTCACGAAGTCCTTCAAGCAGTTAGTTAATCTGTGGAGATGCTCACATGACCAAGGAGAGAGGCCTCCAGCCAGCAGCCTGTGAGTCTTCCAGCTCTGTGGGGATTTCGATGACAGCAGCCTCCAACATCTGGACTGTAACTTCCTGAAAGGCCCTGAGCCACGAAGTCTACTACTCCTGAATTCCTGGCTCTCGGCAACCGTTAGATAATAAATGTTTGTTCTTTGGGATAATTTTTTATACAGCAGTAGATAGCCAATGCACAATGCCTCCAAGTAATTTGAAAGGATGTGAAAGTTTGGAAAGCATTAACCAGTAACAAACTCCCAGAGGGCAGAGATCTTGGTCATTTTCAAGTCTTCACAGTTTAATGCAGTGCCTGACACAATACATTTTTGCTGGGCTAAATACAAAGTTAAATTCCCCTGTTCTTAAGTTTGTTAAGCTCTTTTTGTAATAAAAATGCATGTGGGCAAATGGTTAAGATATTCGAGCAGTTTTAAAGGTTCTTTACAGGGATGAGAAAATCTCCCTGTGGACTGCTTGATTCAGACTCTGTGGCGGGTTTCCTTTCTTTGTGATTTGCTTACAACAGCCTGCCACGTGGGAGTTACATTTTTTCCTTTTTTTTTTTTTTCACTTCCAAGAGTCGTATATATTTGCCTCAGAATCAAATATAAACTGCATATAAGTAAAAAATAAAACAACAAAAATTTTAAAACCCCACACTTCCAAACATACTCTCTAGCAGTGTACACCATTAATAATTCAATGTGTTTCTTTCTAGACTCAGTTTAAAAATCTTTTACACATATATTTACACGTTTGGGTTTGCATTTCCCACCTGGAACCATATATGCGTCCTGACCTGCAATTCGTGCTTTTTAGGCAGTGTGTGCTCCCCTAATTACATACAGCTCCATCGCTGTCCTTTGTTTTTCCCCCGCCGCATCCAGGCATACTGGCCCATCCTCTACCTACCCTGCAGGGCCAGTACTGTTCTAACGGTAAGGGCTCATTCCCTGAGTTCTCTAACCCTCTGGGGCAGGGGCTCCCCGGGCGGGAAGCCTTGGTCACCTGGTGCCAGGGGCTGCAAACTTCTCGACGAGGTCACTCTGCACCTGCATTTGGTCTCCCATCCTATTGGTGGACTTGAGAGTTGTATCTGATATACTTCGAGAGACCAGAGGTTTTTGTTGTTTTTGTACGGAGGTTCAAATCCAGGGCCTTCAAACTGAGCTACATCCTCAACACTGTTTTTGTTTTTTAATTTTGAGACAGGGTCTCGCCAAGTCGCCGAGTTGCTCGGGATGGGCTCAAACCGGGGGATCCTCCCGCCTCCCCCTTCCGTAGTGCTAGGGTCACAGGCGTACGCCCCCACCCCTGAAATGTGTCTCAATACTCCAGGGTAATGTGTGAACTCTGGTCCCTCTGGAGACCCCACACCTCTTTGAGAGGACCTGAAAACCCTGGGCTTTATCCCAAGACTTCCTTAAAGGCTTCCTGAAGACCCCTGAAGCCAAAGAAACCTTTCAAAGTGGGGCTTTGGCCTCTGTCCCGCTCATTTTTAGCTCTGACGCGCCCAGGAACGTCCGTCCCTGGGCGCAGAGTCCTTTCCCGCTAAGATCGCGCTCGCAGTTGAAAGGCGCCTCCTTCCCCCGGGATCTGCCTCCTCCCCGTCCTGCGCCCAGCTTGGCCGACTGCGAGCCTTGCCTGAGTGCGACCGCCCTTTGGATCCCCTTGGCCTTGGAAGGCGAGCTGGGGCTGGGGCGCTCCGAGGACGAGGGCAGTCTGCGGAGGGACTGCGACGCCGGTGGCCACCAGAGGGCGCCCGCGCCCAGCGAGCCGAGTCCGAGGCGGGACCGCGGCCAGCACAGCAGCCGGCCACGCCTGGCGAGAGGGCGCTGCGTAACCCCGCCTCGCCGTCCGGCCGCTTGACCGCGAAGGTTAACCGTGCGCGTGGCCGGAGGCGGCGGGCTCAGGGGCTGTTCCAGCCTGTGCTGCCCAACACCCGTGTCCTTATCCAGGTGGATACATTTGCTTTTCAGGAAAGGGGGAGAGAGAAATAGAAGGACTGGGGCGAGGGGGAGGGGGAGGGGGAACTACAGGGGAAGCCGGTCAGTCTGCTTAGGGGCACCGCCCGAGCCACAGCTTCGGGCATCGATCGACCGGACACCTTGGGAACAGCAGGGCAATTACGTTTTCAAGTCCCCCCCCCCCCCGCAGGTCTTGCTCATGTCCATGTTCCGCCCCGTCCTCCCGCTCAGCCTTTGCCATACCAGCCCCCTGTCACCCCCAGTCCTTGGTCTCTCGCCTCGGCATTGCCTTCTCTCCCTGTGTGATCATCCCTTGCTTTCTCCGCCGTCTCCATCGACCTGGCAGTGGGCCTGCCTACGTCAAGGGTGTCCTGGTACCTGCAGCTCAGCAGGCGCTCAACCCATGTTTGATAAACGAATCCAAGGTAAAAAGAAAAGCAAGCGGACTGGCAGAGTGGAGCAAAAAAATGACACAGTGGTTACAAGTCATAACAAAGGACCCTCTGCTCTGGGATCAACGCGCCTAGCAACTTCTCCACGAGTGTGCGGTGGGAAAGGGCCAGCCTTGTGTGGTCCTTGATCTTTTCGTCTATCTGGACCCAAACCCAGCCCTGCAGGACCAAGCCCAGTACGTGGTGTGATGGAAAACATGGTGAATGTTTACATTAAAAAAAAAAAAAGTATTACAGTAAAAGACACATTACCATTAATTCCCCTCAAAATACTCCCCCTCTCTTCAAACACACCAATCTGATTGTTCCGCCCTCTTTCTGAAGCGATTTTGAAAGTACTCTTGTGTCTTTAGTTGCTCTGTTGTGGCTGCCTCTATGTCCTGAATTGACTCAAAACTGTTACCTTTCATGGTCACTTTGACTTTGGGGAAGAGCCAGCAGTCACATGGTGCCAGGTCTGGTGAATAAGATGGATGAGGACACGCCATCCTGTTTTCACAAGGCTGCCTTTCCGTTAGATGCCACTTGGAAGCAGCATTCAGTGTATCTTTTATCACACGTCATAAAGACACAAAAGAACACTTCCAGAACTGCTTCAGAAAGTGGCAAGAACCATGGGATATGAATGCTTGAAGTAAGGGGGAGGATTTTGAGGTGGGTTCATGGGAATTCATCTTTAGTGTAATAAACTTTTAAAATGTAAACAACCACTGTATATTTTGATCACTCATATTTAACCTCTAACCATGCTCAACCTTTCTCCCCCCAAATGCTTTTTATTTATTACTGCTATGTTTTGATCTGCAGAATTCCTCAATGCTTCACGATACTCTTCCTTTAAAACAATTTAATTACTTGTCCAAGTTTAGATAGAATTTTCAAATGCTTAATCCTGGGTTTTGTTTTTTAACTAGGCATGCAGATCGGAATAAGCTCTTGAGATTTAGAAAAATCTACAGATGCTACTGCTCCACCTATGAGCCAGCAGCCACAAGGCTGGGCCTCAGCCATGAACATATTTTTAAAAATCCACCCAGGAGCTCTGGCTGAAGCCCTGGTTACGAAGCAATACTTTGATTCCACAAAAGCCTCAGTTCTAAATCTACCCCCATGGATGCATTTCCTCCCCTTTACATCCTAGCTTCTTGTGTTGACTCAGAATTTCCACCCTGTCTCCCTTTTCCCCCAGCACTGTTTTCTGCTAAGATGGGACCTGCCTTTCCGATTTTCTCAGCCAGTTCAGCACCACAACAGCTGGAAACACATGCCAGACCAAGCTGTCTTTGCTGAGTGGAGACAATGGCAAACACCATCTCCCTTTCTCCCGGAGAAGCAGCTTTTGTGTGGTATTTTCCATGCCTAGCTTCCAAGTGACTTTATTGCAACAATAAAAAATTGTGTGGAAATGCCATCTGTTGTGCTTATTTGCTGATGCGCTGTGTGTGTGTGTGTGTGTGTGTGAGAGACAGAGAGAGAGAGTGTGTGTGTGTGTGTTTAAATAAGCCTACATGAGCATTAAAAGAATATTCATTTGACTACTTTAAGGGTACAACTTGTTCTAAGTGCTGTGGAATAAAATAATTTTAAAACATGAAATACATACACCTCGCTTACATCATTTAGAAGGGACACAAAAAATTGAACTTGGCTTCTGATAAAAGTTATTAGCTCTATTAAATGAAGAATTTAGAAGTCTCTCTCTTCAGGTTTCACTGGATACAGGATCTCAAAGCCAACATTGGCTCCTCTTGTCTCTGTTCAACAGTGTAGGTACTAGGCTCACAACACCCCCTCTCTGTGGCCCTCATGTATGGCAGCACAATGGCCATAGTACTTCCATATGTGACCTCCTAACACCTTTCCATCCACAAGGAGGCTGAAGGTCTCTTTCTCCAGTGTGGCGCAGACAGAAAACATGGCTTTCCCAGAATCCTCCAAATACGCCTCTCCCCCACCTCTAGTTTCATTTCTCCAATCAGGTTTCAATCCTAAACCCTTCACCAATCACTGTGGTCAGAGGGACTGTGGTGCTCTCATTGGCCAGGTCTGGTCATGTGGTTGCTTCCATGTGGGCTGATAATGGGGTTGGGCATTCCTGAAGATGACCCAGAGTCCTGCCACCGGGAAGAGGGAGAACGGATGTTGGCAGGATGGGTAAAAAGGCTTGATGTCCCCTGAGTCCAGGAGGTGATAGAATCAGCACAGGAGTCAATGTAAATTGGATGTGAAATGCAGTGAGTCAGGATGGACTGGAGATAGAAGGACAGGAGCCCTTAGGGAATTGCCACACTCTCTCCAGAGTGGATGAAAACTGGATGGGACTGTGGCAGCTGGGAGGCAGCATGCCAGATGTCACCGAGCCCCCTCTGCCTTCATTTCCCTACTTACAAAATGACAGCGTCTGGTTGTCAGAGATGACCCTCGAAAGCAATGTGCTTGAGGACTTCATTCCTTAAACTTGAGTCTCTCCATCCTGCCCCTGCCTTTCTCAAGAGTCCCAGCATTAAATGTGCTCAGGGATCCTGGCGTGTGCTTGTCTTTCCTGGCTGTAAAGAAAACAATTCTCAAGAAAAGCAGAGCTCAGTTGACCCAGCTATTCCCCTGCTGGGTATCTTCCCCAAAGAATTAAAAGAATCATGCCACAGTGATATACGTGCACCCATGTTCATAGCAGCACAGTTTATGATAGCTAAAACTTGGAAACAGCCCAAATGCCCATCAGCTGGCGACTGGATAAAGAAAATGTGGGGTTTTTTAAAAAAATAAAATGGAGTACTACTCAGCCATAAAAATGAAAATTAGAGACATTTATAGCTAAGTGGATGCACATTGAGATGATCCTCTTAAGTGAAATAAATAGGACACACATGTGTAAATACCAAATAGTTTCTCTGGTGTGAGAAACTGAAAGTGTAAATAAGGACTAAAAGGTATAGTAGATAATGTGAAATAGGAAGAAAAGGGCCAAAGGGAAAGTGAGAGGGGTAGGGGAAAGGAAAGAAGGGAATGGAATTAATGTGAGAAAATGAAAAAAATTGAAGCAAAGTCTTTGTAAATAGGGAGGGGTGGAGGGGTTGAAGGGAGGGCTGGGCAAGGGTGAAAAATAAGAACCAAGAAAGACTATGTAAAGGTGCAAATTTCCAATGATGAATGTCATTATATTGTATACCTAAGATGTACCAATAAAATAAAATTTTAAAAAAGAGCAGAGCTTATTGACTGATTGGAAAAGATTATAATGATTAATTTGTGTCACCTTGACTGGGCCACAGGGTCCCCAGATATTCGGTTAAACATTCTGCACATGCCTGGGTGGTTGTTTCTGCACAAAGTTTAACTTTTGAATTGGTGAATAGATTAAAGCAGATTTTCTCTCCTAATGTGGTGGACCTCAACTAATCAGTTGAAGACCTGAATTAGGAAAAAAAAAAAGGCCAAATAAAGGGAGCTCCTCTTGCCTGGCTGCCTGTAAGCTGGGACAACAGTCTTTTCTGGCCTTTGGACTCAAAGTAAAACATTGGCTTGTGTTGGGTTTCAAACCACAGGCTTTCAGACATGAGCCACAGCTGCTCTTTGACATACAGTAGAAATGAGTCATGATAAATCCACTATAAACTGAAAATATCACGTATTGAAATGCACTAGTCCATCTAACTTACCAAGCATCCTGGCTTAGCACTACAACATGCTGCAGTGAGCTGGTTGCTCCCCTTTGTGATTGAGAGGCTGGCTGGGAGCTGAGCTCCACAGGAGAGGATGGTAGCACCTGTCTGATTCACAGTTCCCAGTGCAGTTCCCACAAGTGTGTATGGCTTCTGCTGCCACATCTCGGGCTCTCCCTCTGCCCAGGCCTGTGGATTTGGACTGGATCTCCATGAGGCCTCTCCTGGGTCTCCAGCCTGCTGATTTCGGAGTTGGGGCCCTCCCGTCCTCCACGATGGCATGAGACAGTTCCTTATAATAAACCTGTCTGTCTAGTCATCTATTTATCTAATATTTCTATGTATGTATGTATGTATTTACTGGACACACAGGCATTTAACATCTGCCCTGTGCCAGAGAGTCTGGCCGCTAAGCCACACATGAGGCAGGGGGATTGGCTGAGCTCAGGGAGTTCAAGACCAGTCTGGGGAACATAGGGAGACTCCATTCCCCACCCCCAAAGCATTTCAGCCACTTGGGATTAAAAGAGCCACCCATTTGCCCAAATGTGAAGTCCAAATTCATCTTTGACTCTCTCTTCAGCTTTACCTTCAACATGAATTAGTCTTTCCTTCAGCACTGGAAGGAACCCAGGGCTTCACACATGCTGGGCAAGCATTCTACCCCTGAAATACCTCACCAGATCTTTTTTTTTTTTTTTTTCATTTTGAGAGGATTTTGCTAAGTTGCCCATGGTGGCCTTGAACTTGAGCTCCTTCTATCTCAGCCTCGCAAGTAGCTGGGATTACAGGTGTACATCACTGTACCTAGCTTGTGAATTGATCTTAAAACTTATAATTTTATTTCCCCAAGTTGCTGTCAAGTACATTTACTTGGCAGGGAGAGAGGGCTTTGAAGGACCATCCAGGGATCATGGAAATCACCATCCCTCCTCCTTTTCGTGTGTGCGCCATTTTGTTATGACTTAACTGACGCATCCGACGGCTCATAGATATATCTGAATTAGGTGGGTGTTATATTGCACTGGTATTGGTCCAAGTGTATGAACGTCAAATATAGTTCACATCTCCACGTTACTGCAGGGGGCGAGGAAGGGTGCTGCTAACCGTGTTAAGTGTTTGTTGGGAGATGAGACATTGTCCAGAGGAAAACAATCTGCAGTGACTTTTGGTTTTGCTGTGCTCCAGATTGGATCCAGGGCCTACACACCGAGCTACATCCCCAGTCCCTACCCGTTTTTGAGACAAGGTCTCGATAAGTTGCTTGAACTTGCAATCTTCCTGCCTCAGCCCACCAGAGTGCTGGGAGTACAGGCATGGGCCACCACGCCTGGCTCCATCTGCTGTTTTTCTATGAAAGCTCGTTAGCCAAACCAGACCTAGGGTAGAGGAAAGATGAGAGGTGGAGGAAGAGGCAGAGAGAAAAGATACCCAAAGTGGGTGAAGCTAAGGCCAAAGGTTCCATCTCCTGGGAGTCCCTTTCTGCTTCGCAGGCACATCTGACCTGCAGCCTGTGGCCACACCGAGGCCCAGGACAGCCGGTCGTGTGGCGCCACAGATCAGAGCCCTTCACATTATTGTCTGATCTTCATGACTCCATTTCGTGGTGCTCGAGCCAGACTGCATAGGTGGCAATGAAGGGCTGAGGAGGGCTGGCACGGTGCAGAGCTGGCTGCCTCCCAGGGCTGCCACACAAGCCCAGTAGAAACCGTGTGTAGCAGGTGTTACTTGTGCTGGCACAGTGACCTGGCAAGTGAAGCGCAGTGATGATCCACAGCAGCGTGTGTGTGCCTGTGAAGACAGGTGCTTATTGTTATTAAGCAGACTTGTGAGTTTTCTTGTTAAATGATTAAAGCTGAAGTCAGAACAGCTTAAATTAAAATATATAAAAACAAGTTTTGGCTGGGCATGGTGGGACATGCCTGTAATCCCAGTGCTCGGGGGCTGAAGCAGGAGGATTGCCCCTAGTTCAAGGCCAGCCTGAACTACATAGTGAGACTCTGTCTCAACACTGTTTCCCCGCAAAACCCACAAGTTTTGTTACTTATGAGATATGATCAAAACATACAGTGAATGTTTACATTTTAAAAATTTGTTACAGCAAAAGATACAATGCCATTAGCCCCCCTCAAAACCCTCCCCCTCTCACTTTGAACACACTCATCCCATCGTTGTCAGGAGTTTCGGAAGCAGTTCTGGAAGTCCTCTTTCGTGAGTGTCTTTACGGGATGTGATCAGAAATATGATGAATGCTGCCGCCGAGGGCCATCCAGCAGAAGAGCAGGCTGGTAAAACATGCCCATGTCCTCACCCACCTTCTTCACCAGCTCTGGCACTGGGCGACTTCCGGCTCTTCCTCAGCGTCAAGGGACCACGAAAAGGGAAACATGTTGGATTGATTCAGGACATCCAGGCAGCCGTGACAGTGCAGAACTAAAGAACTCACGAAAGAGGACTTGCAGAGCTGTTTCCGACAGGGGGACGCGTGATGGGCTGAGTGTGCTCAAAGTGAGGGTATTTTGAGGGCGATTCGCCATCATGTGCCTTTTATTGTAGTAAGCTGTAAGAAATTAAATATCCACTGTGGTTTTTGACCGTACCCCACCCATTAACTACATTGTATATTTTATATGTGGAGCAAGACAGTTAATTCCTCTTCATCTTCCGTGACCCAAGCAAGCCAAAGCATCGGGCGTCCTTCTTTAAACATCTTCATCGGAGGGGCTGGGAGGAGCCCACGCCAGGGAGGAACAGCTCGGGCCCTCCTGCACTGCGCAGTCCCACGCAGCACGGTACTTACACGCCGTTTCCTCGGGAGCAGGAGAGGGGCGCAGGCTGCTCGCCCACCCCTGGGAGGCTTCCGTTCTCCAGGGCTAGAATCCAGGGACAGGAAATCTTTCCCTCCCTTCCCATTCCCTTGTTTTTGTACTTTGAGAAGGGGAACCAACACACAACTTTGTCATTTGAAGTTTGGTCCAGTTAAAAAAACTCGAACCCTGCCATTTTCTCCGCAGTCCCATTGCCACCCAAGTACTGGCCACGGCTGTCTTTTTCCTGATGCCGCAGTCTCCAAGCCGGGGTCCAGGCAGCCAGTGTTGTCCCTTTCACAACTGAAACTGGTTGTGCCCATGTGACCCATTCTGGTCAGTGAAATACAAGCGGTCGTTCCTAGGTGGAACTTCCAGGACAGCTCTTTAGAAATGGGGCAGGCACACGGCACAGGCCTTTCTTGCCTTCTCCTCACAGTTGCTTCCAGCCTGAGATAGGGATATGATGGCTGGAGCTCCAGAAATCATTATGTACCATGAGGCATCTTTGAAGACGAGAGGCTTCTGCTGACGGTGATAAAGGCTGATAGAAAGGTTCCAGGTCCCTGGCATCCATAGCACCACTGTACCAACCCTGGGCTTATTTAAGATGCTGTTATTTTGGTATTTGTTACTGGAAGTCAAAAGGTATACATTTAGCTAATGGCTTCAAGTCTCTGGTGGACCCCATTTTCCCTAGGACACGTTCTGTGATGTCCCACTCCCCTCTGAATTTCCTTGCCGATTCCGTGTCATAGGCTTCACCATATTGCATGGTAATTACCAGGTCTCGCCAGCCTGTGGCCTCCTGAGACAGTGGACCTGGCCTCTCCTGGTTATTGCTGTAGCCCCAGCTTATGACACATGTGAGTGCTTGATATCTAGAAACCTGCTGATGCCATGACCGGACCCAGGTTAACTAAGTCAACCTCCGGTGCCAGGAAGCTCCAAATTCAGATTTCTGCTTTAGACATGCAGAAATGATTCTGAGATCAAGAGGGCGGAACTGAGAAAGCACAGCTGTCCAGGGTGGCAGCTCGCTCATGCGCTGCCTCCAAGTTCCCTCTTTTAGCCGTGTGTGTTCAGCACCCAGGTGCATGGGTGGCCAGAGCTGAGCGTGGGGTGAAGGAGGCTTTCAGGGTCCTTGCCTCACATGGCCTCATGCAGCCTCCTCGGGAAAGTCTAGTTTTCTCCCACTTTCCTTACATGCTGGATATCCCAGGGAGTCCCCTTCTAAAATGTATTTAGGACATTCATCACTCAACATGTGCAAAATAGCGTACACATGGGAATATTTGCTGCAGGATTCTTTGCAATAGCAAAAGATTATAAGGGACCCCAGTACATGCCAGGAAGAGACCAGTTAAAAAATTAAGATGGGGCCACACCAGGGATTGCTCTGCAGCCATTAAGAAGACTGCAGTGGCTCTCTTTGTTATAATAGGGAAATTTCTCCAAGAAATATAGTAATAGGGGAAATGAAGATGCAGGGCAGTGTGTATAGAGTTGCTCAGACTACAGCTCCACCATTGATGTGCCAGGGTTTGAATTTATATCTCTGGGCAACAGCAAATTATGGCCATGGGCCAAGTACAGCTGGCTTGCTTTTGTAAATAAAGTTTTATTGGAACATAGCTGTGCTCATTCATTTAGGTGTCTATGATTGTTTTCCCATTACAATGGTGGAATAGCTGTGGCAGAGTCCATATGAGTACAAAACATCAAATATTTATTTTCTGACCCTATACAAAAAATTGTTTACCAACCTGATCTAGGCCTTATCTCTACAATGTGTCAACAGAACACAACTTGATTCACAGAGTGTGAGGATTATGGGCAGTTATAGTAATTATTTGGATTTCTCCATCCATCTTATCCTTTTCCTTCGGTGGAGACTTTCCTGTAGTTGTTCAACTGATGTAAGTTTCTTGGAAATCCAAGTAAAGTAGGTGTGGTGGGGACACATCTGTAATCTCTGCACTTTGGGAGGCAGAGGCAGGAGGATCTCAAGTTTCAGCCCAGCCCGGGCAACTTACGACTTAGCAAACCCTGTCTCAACATTAAAAATAAATAAAAATTTAAAAATAGTAAAAGGTAGCTTTCAAATCTAATAAACCTGGGTGGGTAGTGGGTAGAAATCATACTGCTATTTGTTAGGCCTCTACTACTTGCCATGTGTGGGAAGAAAAGTTTTCCGACGTTACTTTGCTTAATCCTTATCACCTGGACAACCTGGAGATTGGATGAATGAATAGTCTGAGTTGAAATTCAAAACCAGCCCTGTTCAACTTCAAAGCAAATGCTCCTTCCGCTTTACAAGCCCCCACTGGCCTCTGTCCACCAAATCTTGGACCAATACATGCACACACACACCCATGTTTGCACCTCACAGTCCTGGTCTATGCCTATTTTCCCGATGTGATTATTCTTGGCAACCACTTTCTTGAGCATCTGAGTTTGGACAACACATTTTATGGCTCCTCAACTACAGTTTACAAAGCTGCCCAAGTCAGCTCACTAAGAGCAGAGATCTTTGTTTATTCCAAGTGTATTCAAACCCCCTAGAACAGTGGGCAATCAGTCTGTATTTGCTGAGTCAGTGCATGTTGCATGAATTTTCTGTAACACACCGACCTCAGCCAGGTGAAGAAAAGCCACACAGTGTGAGGAGGATTGTTCTGTTAAAACAACTCTGAACACACAGGGGTGCCTGCTCACCTGCCCTATTCCTCAGTGTGGTTACAGCCGGCCGTGCCTGGTTTAGATTTTGTGTTGTTACTTCTGCATGTTTCGTACTGGGCATGGTACAGGCTGGGCATGGCCACTTCCCAGAGGAATGATAAGGTGGGGATTGTTCAAAGCCCCTGATAGAGTTTAGGTTTGCACTTGCCCCCAAGGGCCCCCGTGTTGAAGACTTGGTCCCCAGGCTATGGCACATTGGGAGGTGGTGGAACCTTTAAGAGGAAGAGCTTAGCGGGAGGTCTTTGGGTTATTGTGCGTGTGCCCTCAAAGGGGACAGTGGAATCCTAGCTCCTCCCTCTTCTTCTCCTTTGCTTCCTCACCAGGCGAGGGGTTTTGCTCCCCATGTGCTCTGTGCCATGATATGCTGCTTCTGCAGACCTAAAAGCAACAAGGCCAACTGACCATAGACTGAAACCTCCAAACCTGTGAGGTAAAATAAACCATTTTCCTTTTGAGTTGCTCACCTCAGGTATTTTGTAAGAGTGTGGAAAATGGACTAACAGTGCCTCCCAAAGGAAGCTGGTGTTGGGTCCTTCAATCAGGGTCACAAATGAAAAATATCAAATTGAACTCCAGGAGGCTTTGCCCAAGAGAAAAGAGGTAGATTATGTGCTCAGCACAGTCTTGACATGAGGGCAGGGCTGCTGATCCATCCCTTTTATGCACACAGTATGTTGTGGGCCACTTCCAGCTGCAAAAGAAAGCCTGACCTTTACAGAAGGCTATAAAAAGACAGTGAATTCACTCCTTCTCTCCTCACAGTGTGGCTTCCCCTTGACAAAGGAGGAAAGAAGAAGGGCCTTTGTGTTCAGTGCAAGGTACACAAAGGCAGCTCGGTTTGTCAAGCTGATGGGCCCAGCACCATCATGATTAGCCTCAGGGCAGCCTTATGTGGCCAACGGGAACCTGGCGCTGTGGGGGTGGGCAGAGAGGGACATCTCGTTCACACCAGCCCTGCAGTGCAATCAGGCAGCTGGGAGGAGGTCTCGAAAGGTTATGAGCACTGAGAGTGAGGAGTCCAGGGTCACAGCTGATGTTAGCGCTGGAGGATTTAGAAATCACAGCTACATGTGTGATGGATTCCAACAGATAAAGGGTGCTGTACTGTCCAGCGACAGGGTTTGAAAGTGCAATTGACTCACACATTCCTAAGGAAGGCAGAGGTTTCAGAGAAAGTAAGAGACCTGTTCCTCCTGGCTTCCGGCACAGGGATGGGGTGGGGGAGGCTGGCAGTCACCAAGCACGGCAAAAAGCATGCATTGTTACAGTACCCTTGAAACAACCCTTAGTTTCCCTAGAAAGAGATCGTACTGCCTCCCAGACACCTGGCTTACTTGTCTCCAGGCTGGAACACAAACCGCTTCTCCTGTTGAGCTCAGTGAAAAGTTATTTCCAAGGACCATTTTGAAGGAAAATAGAATCTTTAAACATTAGCTATGGTGTCAGTAACAAATATTTGAGATAAGCAACTTAGAAAGGGCTTATTTTGGCTAACAATTTATTTATTGTTTTTTTGAGACAGAGTCTGGCAGTTTAGGCTGGGCTCCAACTCACTATGTAGCTCATGTTGGCCTTGAACTCACAGCTATCCTCCTGCCTCAGCCTCCTGAGTGCTGGGATTACAGGCATGCACCACAAGGCCTGGCTGGCTAACACTTTTAGAGATTTCAGACCAGGACCTGTTGGCCCCATTGCTTTGGGCCTGTGTTGGCATCACAGTAGGGGTGTGTGGTAGAGCAAATCCACTCACCTCACAGATGGGAAGTACACACACACACACACACACACACACACTCATTACCACCACCACCATCATCTCCTAAAACTTGTGCCAGATCTGAATAGCTCCAAGCTGGGGGCCAAGCCTTTAACACATGGACCTTTGGGGGTCACTGCAGACTCAACTAGAGGAGTCAGACACCCATCAGGTGGGATTTGGGATAGACTGAGGACATCAGCAAATACCAGCTTCCTGATCACAATCGGAGGAGGTGAGCCACTCCCAGGGCCCAGGAGGAGGCTTCCAGGCTGCCTTACCCCCCGCCCCCGCAACGCAGAGGAGGTGAGCTACTCCCCCCACCCAGGTGGAGGCTTCTGGGCCACTGTGCCACCCCCCACCCCCCAGAACAGAGGAGGTGAGCTGCTTCTAGCACTCAGGAGGAGGCTTCCCGGCTGCCGTACCCACCTCCCCCAGCGCAGAGGAGGTGAGCCATGTGGGTGCCAGTAGCAACCCACCCTCAAAATGAGAAGACATGCAAACAAGCCTCAAAACCAGTCTTCTGGATCACCTAAGACAACCCCAAAGGGAAACAAGATGGAACACTCTGATACTCAACCACCTGAACTCCCTGAACTGGCAACAAAAGAGGATCTGGAAAAAATGAACTCAGAAATAATTTCTCAGATAGCAGCAGAGATTGTGCCCATAGTGCAAGACATGATTAATAAATCTAGAGAGGACACAGATTAAAAAATAGAGGAGCTGAGGAACATGACGGAATCCCAACATAGGAAACAAATGGAATCCATAAAACAGATACAGATTTCCAGGAGATTAAAAACTCCATTGAAAGTTTATGCAGCAGAATGAAACAATGTGAGGACAGAATTTCAGATATGGAAAATAAGATTGCAATTAGCGACCAGGAAAAAAAATTCTTTAAAATTGTAAGGGACCGCGAGAAATAAATCCAGCAGCTGCTAGATGATGCAAAGAAGAATAACATAAGACTGATTGGAGTCAATGAAGAAACAGGAGAGAATGCAGATGACATAAAAAAAATGTTCACAGAAGTGATGGCAGAAAACTTCCCAAGCAGGGGAAAAGAACTTGACATACAGATAAGGGAGCCATATAGGACTCCAACTAGCCTTGATCAAAAAATATCTACACATAGGCATATAATAGTTAAGATTCCAGAAACCCAACAGAAGAACAAAATTCTACAAGCAGTTAGAAAAAAGAAACAAATCACATACAAAGGAAAGCCCATCAGAATCACAGCAGACTTCTCAACCCAAACCCTCAAGGCAAGAAGAGTGTGGAGTGATGTATTCCAAACCCTAAAGGCAAACAGCCTCCAACTCAGATTGATGTACCCTGCAAAACTATCTTTCAAAATTGATGGAGAAATAAGATACTTTCATGACAAAGAGCACCTTAGGAACTTCATGAATACCTGTCACACTCACTGTGAGGCATGTGCTCTCTGGCATCAGTGGTAGATAGGCTCCCTGGGGATGTTTGTGTTGTGACTCTCTTATCTCCTCTCAAGCTCTCTTTTTTCCTTCCTGCTCTGTGCTTGTACTTGGATTCACATACATTAAAAGTGCTCCTGGAGTGACAGTCCTATGCAGACCATTGGCAACTTACAATGGTTCAACCTACAGTTGTTCAACTTCAAGTGCAGAAGTGACATGCATTCAGTAGAAGCTGTAGCAGTAGAATATTCTTTCTCATGCTGGGCAGAGAGCTGAAGCTCCCAGCCAGTCCCATAATCATGAGGGTGGACAGCTGGGATTCTGCAGTGTACCATGAAGAGATTCAATGAACTACAAGAGATATTCGGCACTTTATCATAAAATGGGCTTTGTGTTAGATGACTTTGCCCAAGTGTAGACCAACATAAGTGCTTAGCATCTTTAATGAAGGCCAGTCAAAGCTGTGATGTTCTTTAGGTCAGGTGCAATAAGTACATTTGACTTCCAATATTTTCAACTTAAGATGGCTTTATTATGGGGTGTGACCCACTGTGAGTAGAGGAGCATTTGTATTCTAGACCTCAGCAGTCTCCATCCATTTCCATGCCCTCTGTTTTCATTTGCAACCCTTCCAATCTTCTGGAAGGGTTCATATGTACAAATCGCCAATCTGTGAACATTGAGGTTTGATCCTAATGGGAAAACAGCAAATGGTAGAGAGTTGCATGCCCATAGAGAGATTAAGACTCCACTTGCTGTTGTTATTTTGTGGTGCTGGGGATTGAATCCAAGGGCTCAAGCATGCTCGGCAAGTGCTCTACCAGAGCTACACCTCAGCCCAACCTGTTCATTATTAAATCAGTGTGTAACTCCTTTCCTGGTGTCTATTCTGAAAGCTCGGCAGCCATAGGCCATCTATGTGTGAAGCCCAGAGTCAGAGCTGTCTTTTTCACTTACCCACTCCTTACTCCCATCTCCCATCTCTAGGGAAATCATTGATTTCAGTAGGAGGATAACACAAGATGGGCTAGGAGTTCAGTAACATTCCAAGGACAACATCCAATGATGGAGAATGGCTTCTGGGTGGCAGGGCTTTGGGATGCTTTGGGGCTCTGAGAAAGGAGCCCAGGAGAAAGGAGGGCCGTGGTGTTCTGCAGGCTCCACCAGTGTGAGCAGCCACTTCCGGTGTGGCTCGCCATATGTGCAACAAGTCCCTGCTGGTAGTTGGCGGGAAGCCTCAGTCCACCACCATGTGAGGCTCTCCATTGGGCTCTGTGAGGTCCGTGGAACGTGGCAGCTGGCTTCTCTCAGAACAACATATCCAAAAGAACCCATTTTAAATGCTTATATTGAAACCACATTATATGCAAATTAATTTATTATTTTCTTTTCCTGTGCTTGGAATTAAACCCAGGGCCTCGTACACTCTAACCCAACACCCAACCATGCAGCTTCATCCTCAGCCCCACAAATTTACTTTAGTTATTCGTGGCTTCACAATGGGAGTATGTTCTGAAAAAATACATCTTTAGGTGACTTTGTCATTTTGTGGCCATCAAAGGACACTTACACAGCCTGAGGCGGCTGTGATGCCAACAGGCAATATGAACCACTGTCATGGCTGCAGTCCATTGTTGAGCACAATGTTGTTATGTTACACGTGACTGGGTTAGAACTCAGCCACATACAAATAAATGCACTGGCATGGAGAAAGAATGCTGTAAATGGTGTGGGTCATCTTGTGCATCCCTCTACATTGTGTCTCACTGTGAGGCTTTTGCTACACCGCGCACTTAAAATACTGTGTTAGTGTTTCATGTTATTGTAATAAAGTACCTGGTGCTGAGTAATGTATGAAGGAAAGAGGTTTACTTAGCTTAACATTCTGGAGGTCCAAGAGCATGGCACCAGCATCTGTTCTGCTCTAGGGAGGGCTGTTGAGGGACAGCATCATAAGGTAGGAGTGTGTGAAGAAGAGGGAGAGAGAGGTCACATGGCAAGACAGGAAGCAAGAGTCTGGGGAGGGCCAGCTGGCCGACTCTCAAGGGGATTCATCCTTTCCTGCTAAGCCTGCCCCATTCCAACAGTAATCCATTCCCAAGGCTGGAACCCGTTATTGTTTGCACCTAGAATGTTCCCCAAAAGGCTCATGTGTTCAGAAATCGGGCTTTTGGAAGGCGATTGGATCACGGAGATGCTCTGCTCATCGGTGGATTCATCCGCGGAAGATTTCAGAGCCGTGTGAGATATTAGGGGTGCGATGTGAGCCGTAAAGGCAGGTCACCGGGAGTGTGACGTGGACGGCAGCATCTTCCCTCCTGGTTTCTCCCTTCTCTCCCTGCTTTCTGGCAGCCATGATGAGAACAACTGTCCCCCACCCAGGCCTTTCCACTGTGCTCTTCCTCTACAACCCTCTGTGGTCCGCTTTCTGCCTTGGAGCCAGCTGAGTATGGGCTGAATCCTGTAAGAACTGTGAGCCAACACAAACCCCTCTTCCTTTAAGTGGTGGGTGCTGGGTATTGTGTCCCAGCAAGGAGAAAGTGACAGACGGCCCTGATGGAATCCTCTTCCATGAGGCCCCAACTCTTAAGGGTCCTACCACCCGAGCATGGCCACACCGAGGACGCTCTCACCATGTGCACATCATAGCAGGTGAATGTTGTTCACACAGCTTAGCTCAGATGCTCCCGATACTTTGGTTTTAATAGTGGAGAAAAATCTGACTGCCCTAGTTGGTGAGAGAGAAAACACAGTGCTTTAAGAGCATAGCGAGTGCTTAAGAGAATTTAAGTGGTTTTTTCCCCTTTTTGACCATATATTTAGTTTTCTCCAAACACAAAGAGAAATTTAGAGAATTGTACATTGAATAGTCATATACGCACCACCTGGATTCTACCATTAATGTTCAATTTGATCGACTTTCTCTGCTGTCTCTCCTTCTGACCTTCCTTTTCTCCCTTCACCAGTCCCTCTTACTTTTTGATACATTTCCAAATCAATTCCTGAGGTTAGCACACTTCACGCCTAAATTCCTCAGCCTGCATATAACTTGCTAGAATCCAATATGTGTTTACGGTTTTTTTGAGGTAAAATTTAGATCCAGTGAAATGCACAAACTGGGATGTAGAGCATTCAGTGAGTTTTAATGAATGTGTGACACAAAGTCCTACGCTGATACAGCAAGCGTATTCTGAACTAAATGCAATTCTCTTTTTCTAAGTGCTGGCTTTGAAATGTTTCTGCCCTGTGAGATAAGACTCCATTGTAAATTGAGCTTTATGAAAGATTCTCTTCATACTTATTTGGCCCTTTTGCTGCAGACCAGAGGAGCCCAGGAAATGAGAAACGACTGACTTGAGGTGATTAAAGCTATCAGCATGGGAGGCATGGGTTCGAATCCCAGCTTTGCCATTTTCTGGCTGTGTAATCTTGGGGAATGAACAGAGCTTATCTGTGCCTCAGTTTCCCCACCTATAAAATAGGGATAAAACCAGAACCTACCTCATAGGATTGTTCTGTGTCAAATCACTTGAAGTGACTAGTGAGAACATTTCCTGTCACCTAGGAAATGCTCAAGATTTCCTTGGCTGTAGCCTAGACAAAGGCGCCTTTGTCCCAGGAGACAGCGAAGAGGGACCTTGTGCCGACACACGTGCTAGCTTCTTAGACAGTGACTTTCTGGAGCCCCTGATTTTATGTTCCACTCACTTCTGAGTCTCTTTGGCCCTGCTGGCCCTGCTGGTCCTCCAGCCAGATATTTATTTAGAGACTGTCAAAAATCTCCCTGTGACATCACCAGACAGTGTCAGCAGGACGTCAGTGTCTGTAAAATGACTTAAACTAGGAGAGCTGGAGCAGGTGGGGGATCGAGTTCTTAGTCTAATTGTGTTGAGGTTTCTACTGGAAATTTCATGGCCTTGAATTTAATAGCACACCATTTTATTGACACCAGATTTCATTACAGACTCATTAGCTTTCTTTTGCTCCTTTATCTCTGCCAGACCAAAGTCTTTCTTTGACAGATGTTGAGTTCATTATTCATGACTCATAAAAACAGTGACCTCTAAAATGGAGATCAGCAAAGAGCATTTTCTAAGGAAAAGTTCTTTCTCAAAGTAGGGCTACTTTGCTGGACTTCTGAAATAAAATTCATTCATTCTATCATTCAATCAGGCATTTGATGATTAGTAATTAAGTCCCTATAGGACAGACATGGTCACTGTTCTCAAAACAAACCTACAATATATTTGGAAACACAAACATTTAATTAGTAATTGGATAATAATAATGACAACTAGGATTATACTGATGCAACAGCAGCCCATGGAGCAGATACTATTAGTTGCCTAGTGTGGTGAACACTAATGATTATCCTCCAATATTTACACTGCTTCTTTTTCATAATAATAAAACATATTTTATCAAGTTATATGAAATTTAGGGTAATCGTATTATTTCCCAGCTTCCTTTGCTGTTACTTGTAGTCATGTGACACAGTTATGGAATTTCTGCAAAGGTTTCCTTCTTCTTAAATACAGGCCGGAGGGAAACACAACCACCTCTCTATAGTACCAAGTATGGTGCTAGGGACATTTTCTGATGGATGTTGCAGTACCTGGATATGTTGGAACCATGGCAGCCAATGTGTAGCCAGGAGGAGAGCAAGTTTGTAGATGATGGAACAGAAAGATGGAAGGATTCTGACAGCATTGTGAAGCCAGTGAATTAAACCAGCCTGGAGCGACCCCACTCCCAGACTCCTGCTATGTCAGGTAGTCACATGTCCAGGCAAACACGTCCTAATCAGGCAGCATGATACATGCATAAGCTCTCCAGTTGCATCCCTTGACATTTCTTCCCATGCTTCAGACCTACTGAAATCCAAACCATGCTCCCTCATTTCTGCAGGACTACACATGCAATGCACAAAGGGACTGCTGCACTTTCCTTCACTGTGCCTTTTATCTGGCAGATATCAGTCCATCCTCCAAGGCCAGCTTAGCCGACACCACCTGCTCCAGGAAACCTTTGATACAAGACCAGTTCAGATGCCACCCCAGATTCATTTGAACCCATCTGCACTCCTGGGCCTTGGCTTTTCATCTTTTTTCTCCACCAGGACACCATAGTTGATGGCTTGCTCCATAGCCCTGCTGCAAAGACCCAGCAGCTACCACCCTGTCACAGACCAATGACTTCCTTTGCAAAGCGCCAGCTGATCAGGAGAATCTGCCCATGTGTGCACAGACTAGGCTGGACTTGCAGGGACTCTGGCTTCTCCACAGTGCCCTGTGGGAATTATTTGACCAGGCGATGGGCAAGAGCCATCAGTTAAGTGGTTTTTTCTTTCTCTTCCTGACTGCTTCGATTGGAAGAGGCTCAGCGCAGCCTCTTTGGAGCCTGAGGAACCACCCTGGTCACTGCAAATCTTCTTTAGGCAAAAATACATTCACAGGCAAGCTGGACCTTGGGTTCTGTTTTCTAGGGAACTGGAAATATTTCCCCAGTTCACGTCACCCCAGCCCCCAAGACTAAGTTTCGAGGAAGAAACACATTCACATGACCTCAGACCCAGCGGGTAATTATAAAGGCCGTGGGCACCAGCTGCTCTCTCAAACTGGAAGGAGATGGAAAGATCATCATGTCACACAGAAGCTTTCCTGTCTCCACACCATTTTTGGAGTCAACCTCTCACTCTCTGTGGTGGATTAACTAATAGTTAACTTGGGAACGCCCAGCTGAACTGAATCAGCATGGTCTAGGCATGGAAGACCCATCTGAGGATTGATGCCAGTGGTTTAAGAGACCTGAAAGGGAAGGTCAATGGCTGTTGATTTTCTTGGAGAAGCTTGTGGTTGGTTTTCCTGATGTGATCTTGGCTGTTCTCTCACTGTAGGAGGAGCTCAGTCCTTTCTGTTGCTGGGAATGGCTGCTATTCTCATCAGGGGAGCTCTGATCTTCACTGTGAGCATCACTTCCTGGCTCCAGTGCAGATCCCTCAGCCTGGTGGCACAAATCCTTCACCATACTGGAGCAGGCTTTCTGGCTTCCACCACTGGCCTTCAGGCCTTCCCAGTGTAGATCCTTGATATGGACAAGCATGAGACATTGCCGTGGGCTCTAGGCCTCTGGCTGGACCCATGGAGGGCATTGCCTTGGGCTCTAGGCCTTCAGGTGGACATGTGTGGGACACTGCTGTGAGAGCCAGACCTCGGCTGGATTCTTTTGGATCTCTAGTGCATGGCTAGATCTCTTACACTCCTCTGCAATTGACTTTTTGGGTGACTATTATAAAATAATCCTACAAATTATATATCCTGTATTAACTCTATTTCCCTTACAAACCCTGACTACAACACTCTCCTAGTTGCTTCCTCCTCTCTCCTGACCTACCATGGTTTCTATGGCATCGAGGCCTTTGCCATGTCATACCTTCTGCTGACTTCTGCTTTATTCCAAATTCTGCCCTATTCAGACTCCCAAGAGAGAAGGCTGACTTGGGCCAC
Organism: Heterocephalus glaber; assembly: GCF_053883595.1. Lineage (NCBI taxonomy): Eukaryota > Metazoa > Chordata > Mammalia > Rodentia > Bathyergidae > Heterocephalus > Heterocephalus glaber. Next base: position 12,173,439 of record NW_028258175.1, read on the forward strand.
TCTTGGTAAAGTTAAGGGTCAGGCCCTCTTGGTACTGAGAGTCCAGTCACTTGAGAGTAGTTTGAAATATCTGCATCAACTTAATGGATGTTTTATGGTTGCTGAGATATCCATAAAAATGTGGTTGATGGGCTCATGTCCCTGAGTGGGAGCAGGCTAGCATGGGTGTCTGAGAGTTGCACACGACCTGAACTGCAGAATAGTCCTGCATAGTAGAAGCAACAGGAAATTAAAAACACAAGTAAACAGCAGCAGATCATTTATCACAGCTCATTAGAAAAACACTGGGAAGTGTAGGAAAGGAAGCTGAGTTGAACTTGCAGAAAGGACTGCTAAGCCACGAGACAGGGCTGGGCCATCTGGAGCCATGCTAGGAGTCAGGACTCCCCTGCCCCTTACCCCACTGCCAGCCCGCGTAGCAAAGCAGTGTCCTGGGTGGGTGGTGTCCCCGAATGTGGATGACTGCGTTGTGCCATCTAGCCCCTGCTAGACATGCTCCTGGGAGAAGGATGGAGTGAACAGTTGGCCGGTGCAGCCACAGGGTCCAGTTATAGACTTCAGACTTCACAACAGCAGCACCTACATCCTACTCCCCACGACACTCACTGGCTCCTTGACCATAAGCTCTTGCACATTTTGTTTCTGTTGCCTGCAGTGACTTCCCTAAATTTCTGCTGGCCAAACTCCTGATCGATCACTCATTCAATAACCCTATAAAATAGCAGGCATAGCACAGGTTACCCAGGAGACCAAGATGAATGTGGCCAAGCTGCTGCCGTTAAGAACCTCATCCCCTAATGAGGGAGATGGACACGAACAGAAATTCTCTTACCTTCCCAGGTGCTCCCCTCTTCTCTTCTAAAACCCTTGCCAATGTGAAGCCAAGTGAACACAGGGATTCAGGACCCAGCCCCAGCTGTGTGACTTTGAGTATGATTATGAACTCTTCCAGCCTCACTTTCCCCAAATTTGAAATGGTTTCAACGACAGCACCTGCCTCATTGGCCTGTTCTGAGCATCCCACGAGATGCCGCCTGGGAAGGCCTGCGGGAGGCACGTGACACACATCTAATAGACGGTCCTTTCCTGTCCGTAAAGCCTCCTCCTCATGAGCTCCCCTTTGTCCTCCCATGGAAAAGGGTCACTTCTTTCTCTTCGGTACCAGGGATCAAACACAGGGTCTTGCTCTTGTAAGGCAGGCACGGTGCCACTGAGCTAAATCCCTGGCTGGTCACTCCTTTCTCTTTTCCTTTCATAAGTATCCCCATTCTCCTCCCTTGGGACACACTTCCAGGATGTCAGACACATTGGGAGGGGTGTGTGTATATATTTGCAGAACTATTAAAAACAACAGAAGTGGCCTCTATCAAATATTAAACATGAAATGATATTTTCAATAAAGTAATTGTTAACAGTCTAAGATATAGTGGGCACCCACTGTAAGATACACTTAATCCACCCACATACTATGTACTTCTTTTTTTTTTTTTTTTTTTTTTTTGGTACTGGGGATTGAACTTGGGTCCTTGCACTTGTGCAGCAGGCAGCGAAACCACTGAGCTAAATCCCCAGCCCTATGTACCTCTTTATTCTGTAAGCTTGGAGCACCCTGTTTCCCTTCACACTCCCCTCTGCTTGGCACTTGGGAAGAACCCACTAATATGGGTAAAAAGTGCATGAATAAATGAACTTGAATGTGCTTTGACACATATAGGAGATTTTCCAAGTGCAAAGTTCTCAGGCTTGTACCTTGACCCCTTTAGAGGAAACGAGCTATGGAAATTGATTACAGGCAGCAATAGTCAGTGACATGTCAGGGATGTAGCCAAGTGGGATGGACTGCGTGTCCCTGAAAAAAGAAAAGATCTGTCCACGTCCTAATCCCGACAACCTGTGAGTGTGGCCTTATATGGAAACAGAATTACAGGCATTATTGGATTAGGGACCTTTGAGTTAAGACTCCTTAAATTAAGGATCATCAGATGAGATCATAGGATTACCCAAGCTGACCCTCAATTTGGTGACAGGAGTCTTTCTAAGAAACAGAAAAGGAGACAGAGCCCCAGAGAAGTCCACATGAGGATGCAGGCAAGGCTGGAGTGAGGTAGAAGGAAGAAAGGAAGGATCCTCTCCCAGAGCCTTCAGAGAGGCCACAGCTCTGCCCGAACCTTCATTTCAGATTCCTGTTCCTGAGAACTGTAAATGGATTCACTTCTGTCTTTTGAAGACCCCCACTTCATGGTCACTTGTTATGGCAGCCACAGTTTTTGTTTTGTTTTGTTTTGTTTTTGGTACTGGGGATCGAACTCGGGTCCTTGCGCTTGCGCAGCAGGCGGCGAAACCACTGAGCTAAATCCCCGGCCCACACAGATAGTTAATATATGCAGTGGGCACAGCCACTCCCTGCATGACATTTGCTTAACCACGGATCCTACACGACAGTGGTCCCGTGAGAGCCCACAGTCTAGTGATGCCACGGCCCCTGGTTTGTGGAAGTACACTCTGTGGTGCTCATGCAACGAAACTGCTTAACAAGGTGTGGCTCAGAAACCAAACCTGTCATTAAGCAAAAGGACGCGTCTATTTCCCTGTCTGTCCTGGACACCGTTTTAGGAACCGGATGTTCATTGGAGAACATGAAAATAGGCACACAAAAAAAATCTCTGCTTTCTTTTATGGCATTTATATCTAGAAAAGGACAACAAATGGATAAATGTACAGAAAACAAACAAATAGTCATCCTTCAGTATTCAAGGGGGATTGGTCTCAGGACCCTCCTGTGGATGCCAATTCTGGGGATGCTCAAGTCCCTTGTGCGAGATGAACTTTGCATAGACCCTCCATAAATCCTCCTACAATACTGTGAATCATCTCCAGATGACTTATAATACCTGCTACACTGCAAACACAGTGCAAAGAGTTGTTCGACTGCATTGCTTAGGGAATGTAGACAAGGAAAAAGCTCTGTGCATATTCAGTGCACACGAAATTGTTTTCAAATATTTTCAATATCCAGTTCATTGAACCTATGGATATGGAGGCCCAACCCTAACGTGCCAGCAGTTGGAAAATGTTTAGAAGAAAACTAAAATCGGTATAGGAAGAGAGAGTAATGGGAGCTGCTGTCTTGCAGCAGAGTGGGGTAAGAAAGGTCTCACCGACAGAGTGACCCTGAACTGAGATGTGAGGGAGAGAGGGGCTGGGCCGTGAGTGCAGCAGGGGACAGAGCCTCAGACAGAGGAGCAGCAGGAGCAAGGGCAGGTGTGTGCTCGGGCTGTTGGAGCAGCAGGGAGGTGGTGCGAGGCGAGTGAGGGGCAGAGTGCAGGAGGAGGACCCTGTGGGCCAAGGGGAGGAGTGTGCACTTTGCTCAGTGCTGACAGGAAGTGTTCTGGGGTTTTGAACAGACAGGCTGTGCAACCTGGCACAAGTGTCAGAAAGATCACGCTAGTTGCTGGGTAAAGAAGAGACTGTGGGGATCAAGAGCGGAAAGAGAGAGACAGGTAGGAGGCTGTTACAATAGTCCAGGTGCGAGACGAAGCCGGGCGTCCCTCCTGACGCTTGGCTGCCAACCTTCCTCCATAGCGAAGGATCGTTTCCTCGGTCAAGAGTACACGAGTAATCCCAGCACTCGGGAGGCAGAGGCAGGAGGACTGACATGAGTCCAAGGCCAGCCCGGGCTACAAAGTGAGTTCAGGGCCAGCCTGAACACAAAGGGAGACCTTGTCTCAAAAAAAAGAGTATATGAGTAGCTGTGCTGTGTCGAGAGCATTTCTACGTAAATTTGGGGGAAAATCATTTCATGATTCAAGTATGACTACAGCTGTCTAAAGCCGAAAGCCCAGGGTTGCCTTGCCCATAAGCTGGCTACGGCCTGTGGAAACATAACTCCATTTTGCCTCTGGTCACAGCTGAGGCCTCAATGATCCGTGATGCTGTGGCGCTCAAAGGCAAGATTACATCAGCTGAAGACAAGAGAGTTCCTTGAGAACCTAGTAGTAATACAAAAGAGGAAGGTTTCACCTGGGAGGGACAAGTTCCTTACCAGCCTAACGCATTCCTCCTACTGTCCTGGGAATGGTGGCCCTCGTCGGCATGAGAGTTTCATCAACATAGGATCAGGGCTGCCTCCCTAAGTCACGCGATACTCCCTCCAATAATTGTGTGTACCCAATAAACAATGGCTAGTAGGTAGAGTCTCGGTCTGTGCCACTCTGAGGCACTGACCTCCCAGCCCCCATATACTTTTAAATTACGCAAGTCTCTGTTGTCTTTTTTTCTTTAGCCCTCGCTGTCCACCTTGCTGGGCAGTTGGAGGATTGACCGGCCTCCCATACTGCTTCCTTTCTAGAACTTTCAAACAAGGTTCTCAAAACAGAAGTTTACTTCTCACATCCACAGTTGGGCAGGTGGTCCATCCACTTCAACTTTCCAGCTTGGCAGTCCTGAGGACCTGTGTTCCTTCTACACTATTGCTTGTCTTGGTCACTTGTGCATCACTAAGATAGAATATCCAACACTCATCACTCTGAAAGGAGGGAGGTTTATTTTGGCTCACATTCCAGAAGTTTCAGTCCGAGTTGGCAGGCTCAAACTCAGAAACAGCATGGCGGAAGGGCCGGAGGTAGAGAAAAGCTGCATATATCATGGTGTCCAGGAAGCAGAGAGAGTGAAGGGAGGAGCTGAGGAGGGAGATAAACCCTTGCAGGCCATGCCTCCAATGACCTGCGTCTTCTGACCAGATCCAACTTTGTAATATCACATTCAGCTATAACACCCCCAATGACCTAATCCCAGCTCTGAGAGTGGAGCTTACATTCTTGGTCAGGAGGAGAAAATGGTTTGTTTTTTTTTTAAATGAGTAGGAGTCATTCTTGATCTAAACCACACCATTACTCTGCCATGTTCTAGGGCAGGGGTTGGTAAACTATGGACTATAGACAAACTATAGCATCTTTTGTACGACCCTCAAGCTGAGAACTTTTTTTTCATTTTTGAATGTTTCAAAAAAATCAGAAGAATTCTATTTCATGGCACATGAAAAATTTATGAAATTCAAACTTCAGTGTCCTGCCCCATCTATCCTTAGACATGTTATCTGTAGCCACTGAAGAGGGTTGAATCATGTCCCTGCAAAGCATGTTCAAATTCCAACTCCTGATTTCTGTGCACATGACCTTGTTTGGAAATAGGGTCTGTGTAGAGGTAACCAAGTTAAAATGAAGTCATGTTGGTTAGAGTAGGCCTTACAATCAATGATTGGTGTCATCATAAAAGGTGGACAGGGAGATTGGAATACAGAGGCCCCAGTACACTCACAGGGAAGACCGTGAAAAGATGGCATAGAGCTCAGAATGTCACATCCACAAGACAAGGAAGCCCAAGGATTGCCAGCAATCACAGGACCCAAGATGAAGCAAGGTGTGGCTCTGATCTGGGGCCTTCAGAGGGAGCACGGCCCTGCTGACAATTTGGTTTTGGCCTTCCAGGCTCCAGAACTGTGAGAAAGAGCATTTCTGTTGTTTTGAGCCACCCAGCTTGCAGTACTTTGTTATGGTGGTCCAAGAAACCAGATAGGACTGCTTTGGTGCCTCATGAGCAAACCTGAGTAATTGTAGACATTGTATGGCCCACAAGCCTACAGTATTTTCTCTGTGGCTCTTTACCTCTGATCTAGAGTATTGGCTTAGTTTGTATGGCAGGAGGTAGCATGCTAAGACATCTACAAAAGAAAAAAACTACCCACCTGTTAGCATTGCCCTCATTTTATAGATGCTATGTTGCTTAATCATGATTGGCAAATTGGCTGAATTAAAAGACTGCTGGAGAGATTATTGGACCATGAGGGCACTAACCTCATAGCCGAATGGGCTATCAGGAGGTGAGGCCTTCTTGGAGGAAGTGGGCCCTGCAGGCATGACTTTAGCTTCTTTTGCTCTGCTCTTCCTGTTCTCTCTACTTCCTGGATGCCATGAGTTGAGCAGCTTTCCCCAGCCATACCTTTCTACTATATTTCTACCTTGGAGTCAGCTAACCATGTACTGAAACCTCTGAACCTGTGAGGCAAAAATAAACCTACCCTCCTGTAAGTTGCAGGTATCAGGTGTATGGTCCCAGCAACAGAAAAGCTGAGCAGTACAGATTGGGAGATTGAATCAAAACAAGGTTACGACTTAATTAGAGGAGGTGGCCATCTGTCCTTTGCACATGACAAAATATCCCATCCCTATTCTTCTACTCACAACACCATTACTTTCCTTGGAGGCTGGAGGGGGCAGGGGCACCTCTCTGTACAATCCTCACAGTTGACGCTGACTCTGTGTTCTGGTTCCAGGGTCAGGTACTCAACTGTACCAGTCAGCTTGAGTTGCTGTGACAGACACCACAGGCTTAGTGGCCTAAACAGCAAACTGTATCTCCTGGGTCTGGAGGCTGGAAAGCCTAAGATGAAGGCCTGGCAGGGTTTGGCTTCTGGTGAGGGCTCTCTTCCTGGCTACTAGGTGGCCACTTTCTTGCTGTGTCCTCACATGCCTTTCCCTAGTGAGTGCATGTGCAGAGAGAGCTGTCTGTCTGTCCTTATAAGACCACCAATCCTATCACTAAGGACCCCATCCTTATGACATTAACCTTAATTAACTCAGGAAAGCTCTGTCTCCAAATATAGTCATCTTGGGGATTAGGGCTTCAACACAGAAATTTGAAGCAGGGTATAACCCAGGTAAGGGAGATCAGTGTATTCTCTTTCTTTCTTGTATGTGTGTGTGGTGGTGGGGGACAGGGTCTCACTGTACAGTTCAAACTGGCCTTGAACTCACTATGTAGCCCAAGCTAGCCTCAAACTGGAGGTGATACAGGCATGCACCATCATGTCTGACTTGTATTTTCTTGCCAGACTTTCCACATATGACCCAAAGCTATCCGAAGGCATGGCATTTGCTGCAGCTTTCAGGAGAATAAGGCTCTCTTCTGTGCACTAAATGTGAGACTAGAGAAGCTGGGCCTTATACTGAGGAACTGTCCGGGAGAACAACCAACTTAGAAGGAAACAGAGCTAAGTACTGGAGGGCAAACAGGTACTTACAGCATTGTAGCACCTAGATCCAGCTGTACCTGAATATATGCCCTAGGGACTTTTTAGTTAACATGACAGTGTAGTTCTACCCGAGTTTCTGTTGCTTGTAACCTGAAGAATTCTGATGAACAGACTAACAGTAGTGGAGACGGGATCTGAAGGTAAATTTGCTTACCATTAAATAGCTCAATTCAGGGTTTCCTGGGAGTAATTCCAGAGCCACCCTCTGAGTTCTGGGTCCAGATGGCAGCTGGGTTCTCATATTCTTTAATGCATGTACCCTTGCTCTCCTTAGATAGCAACAGGAGTAAGAAAGGTACAATGAGTGTGAATAAAGATGATTGTTCAAATAAATTCAGATTATTTCTGGGAGTGCCTGCCGTTATGAAACAGAAGTTTGTCAGAATGGAGGTTTCAGTGTAGCTCCTCACAAAGGACTCAGATAAGTCCCAGCAGACAGGGCAGGGGCACCCTCTGGACCCTTTCCCTGGGGATCCTGGCCCCTGGCTTTTCTGGATGCCTGAGTTCAAGGAACAGCTCTGCCAGGGATGTGTGACTTTGAGGAAGAAGCTGGACCTGTCTGGGACTCAGTTTCCACCTCTGATATATGGGGAAAATCATAACATTTCTTAGCATTAAAGTGAGCAGCCAGTGAGTGAGTACAATGTGACGAGAGCACACTATAAATCCTTTGTGAAAACTGTATTATTCCTAGGCTCCTCCTTATTCATGTCTCAGACTAAAGGCTACCCCAGTCACCTGCGTCTCACTTCCAACATAATTTTGTTTCTTTCATAATTTTCTTGCTACGAGATCTTTTAATTTATTTTTGCAGCATTGGGGAGTGATTCCAGGGCCTTCACAGTGAAGCCTACATCCCCCAGCTCTTTTTTAATTTTTATTTTGAGACAGGGTCTCATTATGTCGCCCAGGCTGAGCTGGAACTTGGGATCCTCCTGCCTCAGCCTCCCAGAGTGCTGGGATTACAGCTGTGAGCCACCTGGTTCTGGCTAGATCTTTTTTTAAAAAAAAATACTCTCCATTTACAAGGCTATATGCTTCAGGCAGGGCAGAAGTCTACTCTATTTGGCCAACTGCTAATTTCCCCAGCACCTCATTTCTGCCGGGCACATAGTAGGTGCTCAATCAGTTCAGTAGCAGCACAGGGCAGGGGCCCCTTCTGTCCGGGGACTGCCACGCCGCCACCAGGACTGGCTGGGGGTGGGGCTGGGGTGGAGCGAGGGCTGGGCAGTCCGGCTGGAAGCGCTTTCCTCCTCCTTTTCAACTTCCCAGCGTAACTTCAGGAGAGCCTCCTGGAGGAACGGAGCCTGCGCCGGGCTGCGGCCTTCCACTTCTGCCCGGGACCGGGCGGCCGGCCGGAGAAGAAAGTCCCGCCCGCCCGCCTGGCGTCGCCGTGAGGCGCAGGCCGGGGAGGGGCCGACCCCGCCCGCCGCCGGTCTGGCGCTCGCTCGCCGCAGACTCCGGCTTCGGCATTTCCTCCCGCGGGCTGGCGCGGCGTCGCCTCTCCCCCGAAGAGGAAGCTGCGGGCCGAGTAACGGGCTGAGCTCCGAGGGCCGCGCGGGGTAGGCGGACAGCCGGGCTGGGCGGGAGCGGGCCGAGGGCAGCGCGGCGGGGCGGGCGCAGGGCGCGGCCCGCGCGGAGCAGGCCGCAGCTGGAAGGAGAACTTGAGCCGCGGGAGGAGGAGGCCGGGCTGCAGGGCGGCTGCCCCGGGGCCTGCGAGGGGGGCGCCGTCGCGGAGGCCGAGGTGACGGAGGCCGCGGGGCCGCCCGGGCGCTGCGCGCATGCGGGACCGGGGGCGCCGCCCGGGCTCGCGCCCTGGGCTCCCCGGCCACCGCAGCCCCGGGCGCCCGGCATGTCGGTGCACTACACCCTCAACCTGCGCCTCTTCTGGCCCCTGGTGACCGGCCTGTGCACCGCCCTCGTGTGCCTCTACCATGTCCTGCGGGGGGACGGGGCGGCCAGGACCGAGCCCCCCGACGGCGCGGACAGTGGCTTCCCGCTGCTCAAGGTGGCCATCCTGCTCCTGCTCGGCTATGTCCTCCTGCGCTGTCGCCACGCTGTCCGGCAGCGCTTCCTGCCAGTCTCTTCCCGCCTGGTGGGCCACTCTGCCTTCTCCCCCAGACACCTCTCGGAGCCCGGCCTTGGCATCTTGTTGGAGAGTTACTACGAGCACGAGGTGCGCCTGTCGCCTCACGTGCTGGGCCACAGCAAGGCGCACGTGAGCCGGATCGTGGGCGAGCTGGTTCGGGCTGGCCGAATCCGGGGGTCCCCAGGCCCAATCTCCGGGGGATCGTTGGCTTTGGCCTTCCGCGGGGACTTCATCCAGGTGGGCAGTGCCTACGAGCAGCACAAGATCCGCCGGCCGGACAGCTTCGACGTGCTGGTGCCCCTGCGCCTGCCGCCGCTGGTGGCGCTGGAGCCGCGGAGCCTGGGCGCAGAGCCTGCTCTGGCCCCCGCCTTCCACAGCTGCTTCGTGTGCGCCCTCAAGGCACCGCCCTCGCCGTCTGGAACCTCAGGGGGCCACTGGCTCCGGAACTGCAAGCCCTTCGCAGACAGCTTCTGCGTGGATGTCCATGGCCAGCGCCACCTCTCTGCCACTTTGGTGCTGCGCTGGTTCCAGTCTCACCTGCAGCGCTCCCTGGCCACCGTGCGCTACAAACTGGAAGAGTGCTGTCGGGTCAGCCTGACCCCTGGTGGCCTGGAGCAGCCTCCTACCCTACACATCCTGCCGTGCCGCACGGATTATGGCTGCTGCCGCCTTTCCATGGCCGTACGTCTCATCCCTGCGGTCCATCTCGGGGACTGCGTCTTCCTGGTGGCACCACCTCCGCCGCCCTCCCCTATCGGGCCCCTCTCCGAGCTCCCGGGAGGCCTGCGCTCCGAGGCACTGTGGGGTGTGAACACAGCGCGCCAGGAGCAGAAGCTGCTGGGCTGGCTTCAGGAACGGGCCGCTCCAGGCGCCTGCTACCTCAAGTGCCTGCAGTTGCTGAAAGCTCTGCGAGATCTGGGTGCCCGCGGGCTGGACCCGACGGCTGCCACCCAGTGGGGACACATGCTATCCTCATATGTGCTCAAGACCGTGGTGCTGACGGTGTTGCTGCACGAGGGGACTGCAGGGCCAGGCTGGGATGAGGCACACCTGAGCGAATGCTTGGAGGAGCTGGTGCAGTTCCTCAAGGCCTGCCTGCTGGGACGCCAGACTCTCTTCCACTGCGTCCTGGGCCCGGGTGGGGCGGCCGCAGAAGTGGGGCCTCTGCCCAAGGTACTTCGAGAAGCTGCCCCCGTGGACCTCCTGGCCGCTTTCGACCTGCACACCCGGGAGCTAGCAGCAGCGAGGTTGCTGTCCACTTGGCGAAGGCTGCCTCAGCTTCTCCGGGCCTATGGTGGTCCTCGATATCTTGCCAGGTGCCCCCCTTCTTGGAGTCAGCGCACTCAGGGGTTCCCTGAACAGGAACCATAGACACTGACAGCCCCCTCATCTGCTGAATGCTCCTAGAGCCTTTCCCACGGGTGGGGGCTGGGGTATGGAGAGAGGGATTACACTCTCAGTGGGCCGAGGGAGATGTTGGCCAACTTGGGGAATGCCACAGGCTCCGGTGGCTTAGATGTTTCACACCCTGGCTCCACAACCCAGTGTAGTTACTGCATCTTCTTTACACCCGCTAGAGTGTCCTGGGTAGACCAGGGAATGACCCCTGACTGCAGCTACTGAGAGTTTGTCCCCTTGATGTCCGTGCACAGCCTGGTAGAAAGATCCAGCTTGTAGGGAAGGCTAGCAAAGGAGGCGGGACCAATTGCAGAGAAAGGTCCCTTTGCTGGTTTTCAGACATAGATCTCTCTGCCCTAAAGTTTTTAAACATGAGTATTTCTGACATACCTATTTGCTAGGTACTGGGTTGCCAATTCCTTTTATTTTTTTTTTTTTCTGAATCCACAACTGGAATCGAAGTTATGTTCCACAGTTAATATTCTGTGGAACATCATTCCTTCATTCAGATTAATATTAATGTACTTCAATGGTGTAATCACAGGTGCCTGATAGGATTGTCAGTAAGTCACGTGTCTTGAGAGGCAATTGAGAGTTGGTTGGAGAGGTTTCCAGAGCAAATAGCACTTTATATTGATTGGTTTTCTTGTTTTGTGGTGATTGTTATGTTGCATCTGAAAGGGGGCCAGGAACATGTGTTATGAAGTCATGTGCAGTTTCGAAAAGCAGCCGACGTGATCTCTTACCACCCAGCAGCCACAAGCTGAGCTGTGTCCCAGTCACACAGCACCAGTTCATCGAGTGCCTGAGCAACAAAATCCGTAATTAAGACCATGCTGGCGAAGCCATCAAACGTGTTGTGTCTTGAAAAAGATACAGTTTGGTCTTTGCCTATTAAAATGTCTGGCAAGGGTTTGCTGCTGGCTGGACACAGAAACCTTTTCTGACTTTACGGGTTTTTAGCAGACTCCTCTGCAAAGGTTTCTTTCTGAGTTTAAGGAGAGAATGGAGAGGAAATGAACGGTCTTCTTGGTGGCTGACATGTTATGGCTCCCAGTGCACAGTGATGGTTCGTGGTTGGAAGGGACTTCTCACTTGTCCAGGCAGCCCGTGGTCCCAAGGGGCCAGCTTTGAGGGGCTCTTGATTTAGCCTGTGTCTTGCAAAAGACAGAGTTCAGTATCTTAGGATCTGTGCTTGGATGTCACTTACTTCCAAGCAGTGGGCAGAGGAGGTAGAGGGTAGAGGAACTAAGTTAGAGGAAGAGCAAAGGAAACAGTCTTTGAGAGAAGTCATCTCTTTTTGGGGGTGGGGGAGAAGTACCCCAGGGTTGGATGTTGTTGTGCAGCCCGGAGGAGCCCGTTTGCTCACAATTCAAGGTTAAAATGGCCCATCACCTGCTTGCCTGGCTAAAAGTGCAGCCAGTCTCAGCATTGAAGGTACTTGGAGATTTTTTTTTTTTTTTAAAAAACAACAACAAAGACATGTGCTTCCTTAGATTCTCAAAAGCAAAACTTGGAAGACAGAAGTAGTTACACGAATAGACCCTTTGTTTCATTTCTGAGCTATTTTGAGGAACTTCTATAAACCTCTTTTCTTTAGGGGACCGCTTGGCCGCTGTGGGAAATCATTGTGAATAAATGATTTACAGGGAATCTTTGTCATCAGAGCTGCCTGGGCTTCTTGTATCCTTGGCAACCGTGGGCTGAAGGAGAAACAGCTGCAGATGTTGTGAGGTTGTTCTGGGGACCATTCCCCTTGACGCTCCGAAGTTCATTCTTAGCTTTGGAGGCTAATGTTATATCATACGGTACTGCATTGAGCAAAAGGATTAGTCCACCAGCTTCCTGCAAAGATATGAACTGCACAGTGTTTTTAAAAATTACTTTTAAGTGCCAAGAGTAGATTATATAATATTTCCATACTCAGCCTGACTTCCCCAGTAGTCATTAAATCTACTCGGGGTGGGGGGGCTATTGGATGGATTATAAAGCTTTATTTTTTTATTTTTTGGATTATAAAGCTTTAAAAGTTAAATTTTCCAAATAGGTCTAGCTGAGATAATGGGTTCCTTTTTAAAAATTGTAATAATATTTTAAAGTATAAATCTGGTAACATACTATTCTTATAGTTTATTCTGGTATGATTGCTTTCAGGTTAATTAGTGCCTCATCCATCCTCAAGGTTTTTAAATTTTATTTTTTTAAATTAATGAGCATTGTATTTGTGTAGTTTTAAAATATTAATGTTTTATTTAAATGCCATGCCGAGCAATTGTTCTCCGTACATGGTAGCCAAAACTTAGAGATTTCGATCAATTTTGATCAATGTTTAGTAATCCAAAACATGTACTGTGTACAAATGAAATAATATGGCATTTTAGCCAGGTGTGATCCTTGCCTGGGGCATTTAAGTTAAGCTCAATTCTGTATTTTATTGGGGCTTCATCACATCCTTCATCTGAAATGTACACATTTTTGGTGTATGCTTGGTACTGGAGATTCATGTATGCAAATATTCTCATATAAGAAGGTGATACCAAAATGTTTTTAATTGCTTAGCCAGTGGCCAAAGAAAATGTTCTGGGGAAGATGACTCAGGCATTTTGGGGTGAGACACCCGGCAGGAACTCCCACTGACCGGGCTTGGAGCCTTCTTGGAATGCTCTTGAGAGGAGATGGGTATTGCAAAATGGAACTATAGCTGAAAGAAAGAATGCATGGGAGCTAAGAGAAATTGGAGGAATTCAGGAAGGAAGGCTTATGATGGAAGTGGAAGGAAGAGAAGGTAGAAGGGAGATTAGGTGAAATCCTATGAGGATGTGAGCGAGGTTTGGGTTTAGAAAACACATTTTTTAGGTATGTGCCAAGAGTCAAAAACTCAGTAGCCTGCAGGAACTAGGGAGGGGGAGGGAAGGGGTGAGAAGGTGGTGGGAGCTGAGCCCAAAAAAGGGAATAAAAATTACTCAGCTCCATGCAGGAAAAGGGAAGGAGGGGCTGGAAATCAGGACTTTTTTTTTTTTTTTTAAAGGTGAAATTAACTGATTTTTAAACAAATACGTTTAAAATGGCCAAAACATTGAGTAGGCCAGACAAAACATTTGGCTGAGCCTGGGGACTACCAACTTGCGACAACTGCCTTACACAGTTAACACCCCCAACTACGTATGACGTTATATTCTTTGCAGTAGAGATGATGGTGTTATACATAGTTGAGGGTGTGATACTTCAATTCTTTATCTCTCAGACTGAAGTTTTATTGTAGGACCCCCCCCATAAAAAAATTAACACGGCCACGGATAACACTAAACTCACAGCTGCCAGAAAAACCTCAATTCTGGAGCCGTTCTTTTGAGTCAGATCCTCCATCAACCTACCCAGGGCCTGTTCTTGTCATTTCCTTCCTGGCAATTTGGGCTAAACTCCTTCGCTCCATTGGAGTCTGCAGATGAGTAATCAGGAAGGATTGCAGAATAACTTGGTTTTTTGTATTTATTAAAATTATTTTTTTGCTCATGCTATCCCAGCCCGTGCCTTTCTGATGATGGTTGGTGGCTACAAAAACAGAGCTGGGGCTCTGGGCTAAGCTTAGATTTGCCCCATTCCTAATGCTGAGAACCCAGTTCTGGTCAGATTCCACTGTCCAGGATTTGGATCCCTTTCTGGCTTGATGGCTCCCACCAAAATGAACATCCTACAACTCAGGAGGCACCCACCAAACATGCTTCCAGGGCATCTCGGGTAACCTGGAGTAGGATACCTTTTTCTTTTGCATGTGACTCTGACCTGGCCGACGATAATCTTCTCATCTCTACTCCTATGAAGATTTTTTTTCCCCCACTGATAGAGAAAGTGAACCTCATTCACATTTCCAGTGGTCCTCAGGAGGGAAACAAGTTCAGTGTTATCAATGTGGTGCTTGTTATTTTTTTTTGAAATCACTTGTCTGTGACTTAGATACATGTTTGTTTTTTTATATCTACATAACAGATGATGGGGTGGGGCTGGTGCAAGTGCCAATTGGGAGAGGACGGACGATATGCAATCACGTGTACAGAGAAAATAGATGAAAATGTGCCGCGAAACCCTATATAATGTATCAGATATTCAGGAATATTTTAGCACCTTTCACCTTAAAGAAGTGCCTTGATTCAGTCACTTGACTTAGAACACTCCTCCTGTTTCATGGTCATTGTAATGTGTCTTCTGACCCCAAATTGTGTATTGTAATGCAATCTGGAAGTGGAAGTCAAAAGTTTTTTCCAACAACAGAGACCAAAGAGTTAATCACATATGGTTCAGCTGCTAAGATTTTGTGATTAAAAGGCATTTTAATCACACCACATTTCCATGACCCAAATGGTCAAGCAAGGTCTGCTGTTAGTTTTGTGTGCCAAGTCGGAGTAAATTTGCACTTTCAATCTCGTGGGTCATTTGGGGACCTTGTTCTTTTACATTTTGCTGTATTAATAAAGAAAATTGTGGAAAGCTCTGGACTCACTCTCAGCCTCGGGGAAGGCTGTCATCCTCCTGGAGGGTAGCCTGCGCGTGCACCGGCCTGTGGTTCTCCGCAGAAGTCTCCACGGCGGCTGTGCAAGTCCTTTCACACAGAGTGAAGCGGGGGTGGTGGTTGGTACAGAACTGGCTCCATACCCGGGTGGGGAAACACACTCATTTTCAGCCCTGTTAAGTGTTCTTTGCTGCCTCTCCTCTCCGCCCCGACACACTCACACCCTCCACAGACACAATTCAAGTCTTGGCCTGTGGCTAATTCATAGCTTAATTTTGCCCAGAACTGTCTTAGGCCCTGGGGCACTCTGGGAATGATAAACATGTGCTAATATGAAAAACAAGGGTTAGCTGGAGATGGAATCTTGGAGATCAGGTAGGAAGGCTCAGAGCCAAGCAGAGCTTGAGGAAATCCTGCTTTCACGTGCTGATTAAACAGTAGTTGTGTGGAATATATCCCTGGTAGGGAAGTTGGTGGATGGGTTCAAAGTTTCTGATGTGTGATACTGTCCCTGGGCATTAAGGGCAGACACGGGTGCCTGGAACAGACTTGGCCTCGCCCTTTCATGAGATCACAAACTGAGGGAGGTAACTTGGTGTTACACTTGTAAGCCAGCACTCTGGGAGGCTGAGGCAGAAAGATTTCAAGTTTGAGCCCAGCCTGGGCAACTTGGTGAGACCCTGTCTCAAAGGAAGGAATGTTTTAAAAAGGCTGGCATGTAGCTCAGTGAGAAGGCCCTGGGTTCAATCCCCAGTATCGGATAAAGGTGTTTGGGGGAGGGGGGTCCCTATAGGGTGGGCAGCCCTGGGTAGGAGAAGGTAATGAAAACAGGAGAGACACACCTGTGTGGCACAGGCATCCCAGAAGGGCTGCTTGGAGGAAGCACCCAAGTTGAGATCCATTCCAGTGACAGGAATTAGCCAAGCAAAAGCTGGGCTGGGGAAGAAGGATTCTAACACTGAGGTGAAAGAAATTCTCTGGTTTTGCTTGAAGTGGTGGTGGACAGGAAAGAGGGGACTTCAACAGCAAAGGATGAGGTGGGAGGGGGAAGAAGGTACCAGGACAGACAGCTCTGGCTTCCAGACCCCCCTGGCTGGCTGGGGAGAAGGCAAGTTCTAACTCAGTACATCTGGAGGAACTCAGCAGGACCTGGGACTCTGCCTGCACTGCAATAACTACTGCTCCTGCGCTATATGAGCAGAGTGGAGTAACTGACAGAGAGATCAAATGGAGCACAAAGTTGAAAATATTTACTTTCTGGCACTTTATATTAAAAGATGGCCAACTGCTGGAGCAAGACTGGAAATAATCAGCTGTTGCAGTGGTTCAAGCCTGGGCAGGAGGCCTGTGATGGGGACAGAGAGACAAGTCAGTGACGGAACAGTGGCATGTTCTAATGCCAAAACCTGTCTTCAGATCTTGCATCCTGTACTTCCCATCGTATGTCTCTTTGCACGTTACCTAATTCTCTCTGAGCCTCGATTGCCTCATCTGTAAAACGGGATTGGTAATGGAAGCTTGCTCACAGGCACAATTGAGGGTTACATGAGATTCTGTGTGCATATTGCTTGGCACATTAATAAGCACCGAGTACAATTCACTGCAGAAGTAGTTATTGCAGTGGAGTTTTCATGTAGCCAGTCTCTTCCTTTTCCCCTTTTGCTGCTCATTCCCTCCCCATTACAGGGTCTGTTTCACTACTGTCCTGTCCACCCCCAGCCATCTCCCTGCTACTCAGCTTTTTTTCAGCTCTCTAGGTCCTGGTCCCCAACCCTTCCTATACCTATTCCCTTTACAAAGTGACTTTGCGTCTTTCTATCAAGATTTCACCTACCTCTTGAATCTGGAATTGCTCGGAGACTTTTTTCAGTCTCTAGAATGTGGCAGAAGGGACACAGTGCTGGTCTAGGCCTAGGCCTTAAGAGGCCTTGTCTGTGCACTGCTGTTGTCTTGGAAAGCTGCTGCCGCCCTGTGAACAACCAGCCTGCGGGAGGATGTGCCACCACATGGCTAAATCAACCCTGTTACTGGACCTGGCAGCCAGCTAACTGTGAGATGTGTGAGTTAGGCCACCCTAGACCAGCTCACCAGCCCCTGCCATCCACAATGCCCTAACAGTCGACTGAAGGAAACCCCCAGCCAAGATCAGCTGACCCTGGCCAGGATCAGCAGAGACCTTCAGCTGACCACAGACTCTGAGCAATGAGACAGGAACTTTTTGTTAGGCCACTGAATTTGTGGTGGCTTGTCATTCAACAATAACTAACTCATTTGGATGTGTCCCACAAAGTTCACGTGTTGGAAACTCAATCCTCAATGCAATACAGTTGAGAGATGGTATCTCTGTCACTTTCCTGTCACTGAGGCAAAATACCTGACACATACAACCAACAGGAGGAGAGCTTTATTTTGGTTCACAGTTTCAGAGGATTTAGGCCATGGATGATTGACTACAAAGCAAAAACAGCACGGTAGAAGGGGGAGGCAGCCAGGAAGCTGGAAACAAGAAAAGTGACCGCTTGTGCTGACCAGGCCCCACTTCCTAACAACACATTCAGCTATGAACTCATGAGTAGATGAATCCACTGATGAGTAAAGTGCCCCCATGATCCAATCACCTTCTAAAAGCTCCACCTCTGAACACATGAGACTTGTAGGGGACATTTTTAGATCTAAACCATAACAGATAAGACCTTACAAGGTGATCACGAGGGCTCTGCCCTCCAGAATGGACTGATACTCTTATCATGGGAGTGGGTTCCTGATTAAATGATGAGTTCAGCTCCCTTCATCTCTCTCTTGAATGCCCTCTTGCCCTTCTGTCTTCTTCCACTACATGATATAGCAGGAAAGCCCTTGCCAGATGTGGGTCTCTTAGGCTTGAACTTCCCAGCCTCCAGAACTATAAGAACTAAATATGCTCTTTCTCAAGTATTCCATTATAGCAGCATAAAATAGGCTAGACAGGATTTTTAGTAAAATCTGACATACAAAGGCTGCCACCAGGATGGATAAAGGTAGACCTCCATTTCTGTACATTTGACTTTCAAACAGCCAGACTTTCATACAGGCAGTTGAGTGATGCCCCAGTCACCTTCCCCATGGTGAGCAAAGGTTCTGCACCAGCTGAGAGGCCTTAGGGTGCTGGGTCTGCCATTTCATGCTTGAGTCACGGCACTGCCACCATCTCTGTGCAAAGTTTATTTACACAGCTGTGTAGTATGTTCCTGCATTTACCCTTATCTCATAAGAAGAGATGGAATCTGGGAAAATAAGAGTGCTGATTTGGTGACAGATGCCACAGCTCTCAACACAGTGGAGACAGTGATTCGGTGTGTCCAAAGTGGCCGAGCTGCGGCCTCACTCACATGCTCACTGGTGTTAAGCAGAAGGTGTGTGAGATTTCCATTGCTGTGACAAAATACCTGAGAAAATCAGGTATTTACTCCTTTAAAGGGGGAAAGGTTTATTTTAGTTCATGGTTTTAGAGGCTTCAGTCCAGGGTCACTAGCTCAGTTGCTTTGCACCTGTGGCAGTGGGGAGCACATGGTAGAGGAAGACTGTTCACCTAATGAGAGCCCCACAATGACCTAACTTCCTTCTATGAGGCCCCACCTCCTAAAGTTTCCACCACTGCCCCATAGTACTATGGGCTGACCAATCCTTTAGCATGTAGGCCTTTGGGGGACATTTAAGATCTAAACTGTACTGATGGAGGTTAAGTGGCCAACAATTCAGGGATGAATCAGGGTTCAGGCATCTTTTTGGTTTGTGTTGCAGGTATTTTTGCTTTTATCTTCATGCTTGTCACACGTTAAAATCCCACAGTGGCTACCATAGTTGTACGCATTGCTACTTTTTTAAAAAGAAGGAAAGGTTTAGTTCAAGCAAAAGATCTTGGAATAAGCCAATTCTCCCCTATCGTGAAATCATTCCAATTATTTTTCATTCTACTTTTAAACTATATCTATAAAGGAAGAGAAAAATGATGTAATAGCAATCAGCAGCAAAATACAACCTCTCTGGGACCTGGAATTGAGACACCTGGGAAAAAACAACTTGGTAAAGAGAGAAAGAAGAAGAAGATATCTGGGAATTGGGAAGGAGATGGGATCAGCAGCTCCAAGGAGAAACAACAAACCAGGCCAGCAGTGCTAGCCCCAGGCAAAGGCCACAGCTATTGTAGACTGCAGAAACAGCCTGGGGCTTTACACTGAAAGTGACTCCTTCTGCATAGCAGGCTTGAGTTGGAAAAGGAATCCACCATATTTAAGAGGGTTTAATCAGGAGCCATTTGGGGAACGAGTTGTTTAAGACTGAACCATAGAACAATGTCACTTCAGGATTTTTGGTGTTACCCTACCATGGTGACTGGGTTCGAGTCAACCAAGAGACGCAGCCATAGAGAAAGTATGGGCTAGACATAGACCACCTTAGGAGTTGAAGCTCAGGCAAGGAAGGATACAGGACCCTGTCCTCCATGGTGAGAATGCAGGCCCAGTGTGTGTGGCTTTCAGAGGCAGATAGGTCTGGCATGAAGTCTAGCAGTCATCTGAACTCCTACCCTGCTCCCTATATCCAGTATAGAGATCAGTGGTTTGGTTGCTTTCCCCACCTACCAATGTGAGCAAGGACATGCCTCAGTTTAGACAATTGCCATGAAAAGGTACAAAGCAGAAATCCAGGAATTAAAAAATCTACTGAAATTATGGGCAGCAGAAGTGACCAATGTGAGGACAGAGTGTCAGAACTACTAGAAGACAGGGCTGATGTCAGTGACCAGTTACTCGGAGATACCTTAAAAACAAGCGAACATGAAAAATGGATCCAACAGTTGCTAGATAACTCTAAGGAGACTAATCTAAGATTAATTGGATTAGTGAAAAACCTGAAGACAGCACAGATGGCATAAAAACTCTCATTACAGAAATAATATCAGAAAACTTTCCAAATATAGAGGAAGAATTTAACATACAGATAAGTGAGGCATATGGAACCCAAAATAGCCATAATCAGAAAAGAACCTCAAGATGCATCATAGTCAAAATCGGAAGTCCAATACAAGAACAGAATCTTAAAAGCTTAAAAAAAGCAACAAATCACTCATAAAGGTAAACCCATTAGAATTATAGCAGACTTCTCAACACAAACCTTAAATGCCAGGAGAGCTTGGAGTGAAGTGTTTCAGGCCCTAAAAGGAAACAATTTCCAGCTCAGACTTATATATCCTGGAAAACTGTCTTTCAAAAATCGATGGAGAAAGATCTTTCCATAACAAAGAGCACCTTAAGAAATTCATGACCACCAAACTAGCACTCCAAAAAATTCTCAAGGTTATCCTAGAAAGGGACAGTGAACCCACAAATGCCAAAAAGTCTAGTGGAATGAATATGCCAGGCAGGGTGAATAGTTAGTCAGAAGGAAAAAAGTAATCAGCAATAAGAAAATAATGCAATAACAGAAATAAGTCAATACCATTCAGTAATAACTCTCAATGTGAATGGTCTCAGTGCCCCAATTAAAAGGGACAAATTGATAGAATGGATCAAGAAACAAAATCCAATGGTATACTTTATACAAGAAATACAATCCAAAAAGAAATTCATAGACTAAAAATCCAAAGGCTAGAAAACAATATTCCATACAATGAGAACCTGAAAATGAACAGGAGTAGCTATTGTATTTTCAGACAAAATGTACTTCAGGCCAAAATTGATCAAAAGAAGCAAAGAGGATCATGACATGTTGATTAAGGGAAGAATTCTACAGGAAGAGATAATTACAAACATATATGCACCAAACAATGGTGCACCCAAATTTGTAAAGCAAACACTACTGAACATGAAAGATCACATAAACATCAACATAATTATACTGAGGTGTCTCGATATCTCACTGTCACACATGGATCAGCTAGACAAAACAAAACAAACAAAACCCAAACAAGAAAGAAATATCAGAGCTGAGCCAAACCTTTGATCAAATAAAATTAATAGACTTCTTCAGAGAGTTCCATCCAACAACACCAGAGCACACATTCTTCTCAGTAGTACATGGGGACTTTCTTTAAAATAGATCACATACTAACCAGTAAAGTACAGTAAAGCATGCTTAAGTAAATGCAAAAGAATTGAAATTGTCCCATGCATGTCACCTAATCATAGCACAATGAAACTAGAAATCAATGGCAAAAGAAATCACAGAAATTATGCAAAAATGTGGAAATTAAACAATACACTCTTGAATAATCAATGGGTCACAGGAGAAATCAATGAACTAATCCTAGAATCAAGTGATAATGCTAGCAAAACATACCAGAATTTATGTGACGTGATGAAAGGAGTCCTAAGAAGGAAGTTTATAACTTTGGATACCCACATTAGGAAAACAGAGTGAATCCAGATAACCAAAAGATGCACCTCAAGGTCCTAGAAAAATGAGAACAGTCCAAATCCAAAGCTAGTACAAGGAAGGAAATTATAATGATCCAAGAAGAAATTAATAAAATTGAGACCGAAAAATTATTTTAAAAATCAATGAATCTGTTATTTATTAAAAAATAAACAAAAGAGGCAAACTCTTATCCAATCTTACCAAAAAGCGAAAGACACAAATCAATGCAATTAGAAATGAAAAAGGTGAAATCAGGAGGACATCACTGACATCCAGAAGATTATTAGTAACTACTTTGTGAACCTGGAATACTATAAATTGGAGAATTCAGAAGAGATGGGTAGATTTCTAGATACATATGAATTACCAAAACTGAACCAAGAAGATATAAAAACCCTGAATAATACAATAACAGGCAATGAAATTGAAGCAATATTAAAAGAGAAAAACCTATCAACTAAGAAAAGCCCAGGATCTGATGGATTCACTGCTAAGTTCCATAAGAATTTCAAGGAAGATCTAAAGCCAATACTCCTGAAACTCTTTAATGAAATTTAAAGGGAAGAAGAACTCCAAAAGTCATTCCTAGAATCCAGCTTTACCCTGCTTCTAAAGCCAGCCAAGGACTGAACCAAAAAAAAAAAATACAGACCAATTTCTGTAATGAACATAGATACAAAAATCCTCAACCAGATATCGACAAGTAGAATGTAACAAATCTTCAAAAAGCTCATACATAATGATTAAATAAACTTCCTCCCATGAATGCAAGGATGGTTCAACATATGCAAGTCAATAAATGTAATATATCACATAAACAGAAGGAAGGATGAAAATAACATGATTATCTCAATAGATCCAGAAAAAGCCTTTGACAAAATCCAGCATCCATTCATGATAAAAACTCTGAAGAAAATAGATATGGAAAGACTTTATCTCAATCTGTTTCAAGCTATTTATGACAAACCTACTGTCAACATCATATTGAACTAAACACTTTCCCTCTAAAATCAAGTATAAAAGAAAGGTGTCCACTATCACCACTCCTGTTCAACATAGTACTAGAAATATTAGCAAGAGCTATTAGGCAAGAAAAAGAAATGAAAGAAGTCAAATTATTATTATTTGCAGATGACATGATTCTCTGCACAGAAGACCCAAAAAATTTCACCAAAAGACTTCTAGAATTACTGATTTGTAGCAAGATACAAAATAAACACACAAAACTGGCAAGATACCCCTGTTTCTGGATAGGCAGAACTAATATTGTCAAAATGGCCATACTTTCAAAACTGATACACAGATTTAATGCAATCCTAATCAAAATACCAATAGCATTCCTCACAGAACTAGGGAAAACAATCCTGAAATTCATATGGAACCAGAAGAGACCCAGAATAGCAAAAGCAATCCTGGGCAATAAGAGCAAAGCAGGAGGCATCAGAATCCTAGATTTCAAGTTACCTTACAAAGCTACAGTAATTTTAAAAAGCATGATATTTGCACAAAAACAAATATGTGGGTCAATGAAAAAAACCCAGATACATTCAGCCATCTGATCTTTACAAAGAGGCCAAAAACATAGGCTGGAGGAAAGATAGCCTCCTTAACAAATGGGAAAACTAGTTGTCGACATGCAGAAGATTGAACCTGCACCCATATCTCTTACCATGTACTAAACTAATTAAAATCAATAAAAGTTCTAAATGTTAAAACAGAAACAATCTCTTGGTAGATGAAAAGGTTAAACTCTTGAAGACATAGGCATAGTCAAGGATTTTCTGAACAGAACCCCAGTGGCACAAGAAATAACATCAAGGACAAATAATGGGATCACACCAAATCAAAAGTTTCTGCACAGCAATGAAAACTAACAGAGTGAAGAGACAACCTATAGAATGAGAAAAAATCTTGTACAGAGGGCTAATATCTAGAATATATAGAGAACTAAAAAAATTAGAATACCCCCAAATAAAAGACCTAACCAAAAAGCAGTCAACTGAAATGAATAGGCACTTCTCAGAAGAATAAGTACAAATGGTCAATAATTACATTAACAATGTTCAACATCTCTATCTATTAAGGAAATGCAAATTAAAACAACACTGAGATTCCATCTTACTCCAGAAAGAATGGCTACTGTCAAGAAATCAAATACTAACAAATGCTGGAGTGGCTGTACTGAACTCTTCTACACTGTTGATGGGGATGTAAACTAATACAACCACTATGGAAAGTGCTATGGAGATTCCTCAAAAACTAAAAATAAAAATTTCATTTGATCCACTTATTCCCATTCTGGGTATCTCTCCACCCCAAATTAAAAGCATCGTATTGCAGTGTGTCTTAGTTACTTTTCTCATTGCTGAGCCAAAATACTCGACACCCAAAGTTAAAGGAGGAAAGATATATTGTAGCTCACAATTTGTAGAGGTTTCAGTCCATAATTGGCTGACTCCAAGGCAGGGTGGCACGGCAGAGGGCCATCACAGAGGAGAAACAGTTCATGACAGGCAGAAGGCAGCAAGCAGCAAGGCAGAAGCCTCTCCCTTTCACCCCTTCTAGGATACTTGCCTTTTTGGTGGTGCCTCCAACACCTAAGGTGACCCTTCCCATTATCAGCACCCAGAACTATGCTTAACCAATCACTGGACTAATTTAGTAGTCACATACCCTTAATGTCAGTATTGCATAATTTAATTCCACCATCACACACCCTAGAACCAGCCACCTCTGAAAAGCCCTACCTATGAGCACACAAGGCATCTGGATACAAGTTATAACACAGTGATACATTCACACTCATGTTTATAGTCTCTAAGTGTTAGAAACACCCTATGTTCACCAACAGATGAATGGAAAAAGAAAATGTGGTATTTATACGCAATGGAGTACTACTCTGCCATAAATAAGTATAAACTTGAGTCATTTGTAAGAAAATAGATGCAAGGGGGCCCAGGATTTAGCTCAGTGGTTCCAGCGCCTGCCTCACAAGTGCAAGGATACGAGTTTGATTCCCGGTACCAAAAAAAAAAAAAAAAGAAAGAAAACAGATGTGCCTTGAGACCATAATGTTAAATGAAATAAATCAGACACACAAGCTCAAATAGCTCATGGTTTCTCCATATGAGAAATCTAAGATATAAATGAAGAGCAAAATAAAAGGTAGATAATAGGAAATAGATGGATATTTTGTAAAAGGAAGGCAAACAAGACATGGAGGAAGGGTATAAAGAGAGAAAGGGAAGGGGGTGAAAAACTAAGTTGTGCTATGTACATGTGCCAACTGTCCATGAGGAATGTAATTATTATGTACTTCAAACACATACCAATATAAATAAAATTTTAATTGAAAAAAAGAGGAAAGAAAGTGGCTTAGGGAAACCAATGGATTTTTCAAAATATTTTGTTAGCCAGAAATGGCATCACATGACCGCTCAAAGTTGCTAGGAAAAAGAGCATGGCTTGTGGATTATAGTAACCCTAAACAAAATGTGAAGAATAAATTAATAAATAAGTGTGCCACACTTTCTGCCACAGAAATGCTAGGAACAAATGGTAGAAGATTGCTCGAATGAAATGAGAATTAGGGAATTTATCATTTCATAATTATAAAGTTGATACTTGTCAAAGTTTGCACATATAATAAATGCTCCAGAAATGTTAGTTTTGAAAGTCTCATGTCCACTGTTCACTGGGTATATTCTTTTGGTTAAATCAGTTAATTTATCTGAACATCAGTCCCTTCATTTATAAAAAGGGAGTGGTAATTCCTTCTTTTATAGGTTCATTGGGAAAAATTCAAAAATAACACATGTGAAATTGACACGTGCTATATAAATGTTAGCCATGCTTTCTTAAAAGGGGTGTACCAGCATCTTGGGAACAAGAGGAAAGGAAACCCATTTAAGAGGTGTTAGGCACCTTGGCCACTGTCTCCCTACCACCATGCTTCCTTCCTCATGGTTTCAGGAATGAGTGCCATCGTGATTTTTTGTTGTAAATGTCCCCAGAAGGGAGGCCACTCAGTGAGAGGACCAGCCACTCCCCTTTCTTTCTCCCAAAGTGTAGCATCTTTTTATGAGATGTTTCCAAGTTGTTTTCATTGCCTGAGTTCCCTGCAGAAATCTTAGACTAGTAGTTTCCAGTCCTGGCTTTATAACAAGACATGAGGGGGCTTGTAAAACATTTGAGTTCTGGACCCCAAACTACACCAGTGAGATAGGAACTTTTGATGGTGAAAGCCAAGCATGGGCACTTTTAACAACTCTATGGATGATTTTAGAGTGAAGCTGGGGTTGTAACTAACTCAACTTAGGTCAGATGGCCCTTCCAGAAACTTCCAGTATAGTCCCTGTGATCTCTGCACCAGGTGCTGTGACACCATCTGATGTGTGTGACATTTGCTTCATGGTAGAAACACAGGTGAAGGGACAGCCGTGGTGGTGGTGACTGAAGAAAATTCTAGGATAGAACTCATCAGCTGAAAGACATAGGCAAAATATCATCGCTAAGCAGGGTTTAATTCTGCTGGAAGGTCCCCTTTCTCCAACCCCAGAATGAAAAAAGGACATCAGGCTGGAGATTTAGCTCAGTGGTTCACTGCCTGCTGTGCAAGCGCAAGGACCCGAGTTCTATCCCCAGTACCAAAAAAAAGGACATCAGAGTCTTCCTAAAACTTTTCCACAGGAAAAAAAAAAAAATTCCTCTAGATTTGCAGGGACAGTGCCTGGAGAGAACATCCACCAGCTACTGTGTCAGCTTTTCATCACTGTGACAAAATACTTGAGGTGATCAACTTTTAAGGTACATGGTTTTAAATGATTTAGTCTATGGTTGGTCCAATTGTTTGGGGCCTGTTACAAAGCAAAACATCATGGCAGGAAGCACATGGTGGAACAAAACTGGTGGCCTCATGGTGGCCAGGAAGCAAAAAGAGACAAAGAGGAGGGGAGGGTCCCAATATCCCCTCCAAGGACACACACCCAATGACCTAACTTCCTCCCAGTAGGTCCCACCTCCTAAAGGTTCCATCACCTCCCAAGTGTGGCACAGGCTAGGGACCACACCTTCAATACATGGCTTTTGGAGGAATAGTCAAGATTCAAACAACAGCAGGTATAACCTGCCTTCCCCAAATGCTGGTGGTTTTCATGAATATTCAATGGCTTCACCCACATTTTGTCTCAGTTTCCCTCCCCGCCCTCATCTGTAGGTGTAGCGACTCTGAGCAGGCACTAAAGAAAAATTCAAGTTCATCCTGAAACCTTCCAATGAGGCCAGGAATAAAAGCCTTAGGAGTCCCACTGCCTGCCAGGCAGAAACTAAAAGCTCTTAAGGACCTTATCTCTCAACAGATTTTTGTCTTCATGCTTTACTTAATCATCAGTTTCCTCGATTAGGAGTTATGCCTCTGATGGACAACTGTCAATCCTTATCAAAATGAAACCATTAAAACATTTCAACCATGGAGACAAATGGCTGTGGCATTTGATGAGCAACCTTCAGGATCTTGCAAGGCAAGAAGCTACAGACTGAAAACACTGCCCTATATTTTAATCAAAGGAGGTGTGATTATTATTTTTTCTCTTACTAATACAGTCAACCTTCCACATCCGTGGATTTTGCATCTGTGGGTTCAACCAACTCCAGATGGAGAACAGTAAGAAAAACTGTACCAAACATGTACAGATTTTTTCTTGTCATCATTCCCTAAACAATATAGTCTAACAACTATTTAATATAACATTTACACTGTATTAGGTATTTTAAGTAATCTAGAGATGATTCAAAGCATATGTGAGGATGTGCATAGGTTACCTACAAATACTATGCCATTTTATATAAAGGAA